>NW_017618587.1:0-600000 GCF_001879475.1 Ipomoea nil | reverse complement strand
AAATACCTAAACTTTGCGCGAAAAAAAAAAAAAAAAAAAAAAAAAAAAAAGACAGTGGAGGGTGAGAGGAGGGAGGAGAGACATGCGTCTGAAGCGCACTATGCGTCCCAACGGACGTGTGTTTTCCACACACTTGCTGGGGTGCTTCAGAGTAACCGCCAATTGGCTGGGGCACTTTAAATGGTTTTGTTTTGTTTTTTTGGCCGGTGCTACACTTTTTCTTTCTAAAAAAAATTGTTAAAACATTTATAATTATAAAATTATTTTAATAAAAATAATTAAAAAATATATATTTTTTTGAAAGCTTATGACTCTATTAAATTGTACTATCTCATATGAGAGAGTCAGTCACTATATGTCATTTGAGCATAAGGTATTGGGCCACGGTGAATGATATAATTTGCCACCAAATCCCATAACCTTATTTAATTGGGCCTGGCAAATAAACTTGTAATGGGCTAAATGGTTATGGATTAGCCCAATATGAGATGGATATTTCACAATTCACATTTAAGGGACTAGATTGGTCAATTGTAGTATAGTACTCCGTACTATATTTTAATATGGAGTAATTTCTTTTTTATCCTCTCACCAAAAAAAATTTCTTTTCTATCCTATGATTATTAGGCCACTTTTACATTTAACTTTTGGTGTACAATTTTAAATTTTTGTTTTTCTTTTCATATTTGATCTTTTCAACCAAATCTCTGGTAAAAAGCAGTGGAATGCATTACATTGCCAATACAAAATCATATATTTTCTCCCAATAGTCTTCGTTTTCACTTTATGATTCAATTTTGATGAGTCGAATTTTATTTTGTTGTTTATAAAGAAATTTCAACGTATATTGCCTCTAGAACATGGTTTAACTGGTCAACAAACATAAAATAAATGCATAAATTTTACTTTGTTAGTAACCACAACATAGGTATACTAGGTTTAATTTTTTTTATTTTATTTTTATTTTTTTGGGATGATGAGAAAAACTGCAATTATTACTTAAAGATATGCATGAGTAAATCCAGCTGATGTGGATGAAAGTATGAATGCTATCACCTCACTGAAGGTCTCTATCATTCTATAATCCCACAGACCATCCTGTCAAAACATATATGATTTGTGTTCTTATATAGGAGAAAAGGGGATAAAATAGAACAAAACTGAAAAATATAAGGCAGTAGAAAACACAGAAACACAGACAACATCATCATATCACCATTAAAGCTCTGAACTCTCCATGAACATACATGATTCATGCTAAGAAAAAAAAGTGGGAGAAGATTAGACCCACCTGGGATGCATAGTAACATAGATAAAGAACAAAACTTTTTTTATTTTATTTCTAGAAGAGATGAACTACTTAAGATCGAACAGGGTATTTCTTAGCATTCTTGAGTATCTTAGTGAGGGCTGCTTTGCCTAGATCAAGCTCACAAACATCTGCTAGCTGTACTAGGTATAGCAGAACATCAGACAGTTCTTCCTCAAGATGTTCCTTGTCATCTGGGCTCCAGTTTGGTAGTCCCCTTGCCACCTCTCCTTTCCACTGGAATATCTCAGACAGTTCTCCTACTTCTCCAACCTGTACAAATTTGGATTAAAAAAAAAAAACAAGAAAAACCCTGGTTAAAACAACCTAGTTTGTGTTCTTGGATAACATTAATGGGATGTTTTGAACTTGGGACATATGTATATAGTTATTTTGCTTTTCTACTTTTGGGTGTGTGTTTAGAGATGAAGGCAGGCAGGCATACCAAAGCTAGAAGAAGATTTCTTGGGCTGTGATACTGCTCCCACCCTCTAACCTTTGCAAACTCTGCAAGCCTGTCTCTAAGCTCCTTAAGTGAGACATCCTTAACATGCCTGCAACACTCATGGGAATTGTCCATAGTTTAAGTATTCTCAAAAAATTTTATGTTTCATGGTTTCTCCAGGTACATGTTATTTATAGACAACCTTTGGGTGCAAGTGGGTGGGAAGGGAGGTGGTTGGGGATATAGTGCGTTTACTGGCTAGAGAAAATTTAATTTTTATTTTTCTAGAGAAATGAGAAACTAAAGAAACGAAAAAAGAAATTAAACGTCTTTACTTGTACAGTTCACCAATTTAAAAACGAGAGTGAAGAATGAAAACTGGAGAAATGAAAAACAGGAAAAACGAAAATCCCCAAGAATTGAATAATGTTAGTGGAGGGAGGGGCCAAAGTGGGTTACTTTCAAAATAGTAATCACATGAAATATTGGCAAAGATGTTTGTGTGTTTCCATCCATCCATGACTTGATATCACTGACTAGTCACTCCCACCTCCTGCTAGGAATATAGCTTTCCAATTGGCCTACTAGCATACCACATTATTTGGCATAATTCATCTTTATCACCTACATATCACCTGCAGTCCCTGTAGAATCATAGCTTTCCCTATAGCTTTGTTCTCTTAACCATAAACTATCAAAATACGCAACTTTATTTCCTCACCAGAGAGACCTGACCCTTCAAAACGACAGTGTCTTGGTTTCGTTGCGCATTTATGTGGACAAATGAACTTCATTTTGCATTAAGGGCATGTCAGATTATGCGGGTCTGACCTGGACAACAAAACCAGCACAAATCTTGAAAGTAATTATGAGGAAAGTGAAAACTGGATGATGTTCAGGCATGCAGCTAGCACGTTTGTCTTTCTTCCACATCCTTCTGCCCTCTAGGTATAGGGGCATGAAATCTTGTTTAGGATGGGGATAAGATCCAAAGCTTGCTTTAAATGTCTAGACATCCTAGATTATTGTTTTGTCAGGCAGTTCAGTTATCGATCCTCCACCACTATAAGACTAGTCCAGGTATAATCGAATTCCGTCAGGTCTATGTCTATAGAGTTTGATTCTTACTCAGGAATACCTAATCGAAACTTTTTAACATGACATAACGTTCTTCCACTCTTAGAACTGCATTTGCGGTCCGCTTACTGATTGCATGGTTTAAATTAAAGTAGCTTGACCTTTTAAGTATATGAACATGCTTGATTGCTTTCACTCTTGGATCACACAGCTCAAAGTATTGTCTTCCACTTTGATCAATATTTGCCTGAAGCTTTGTTCTTCTGATCTCTTCCACAGTAGCCACTTTGTTGGATTCTGAACTGTGGAAACTGTGTCATCATCAATCCTCTGTGGTCTTCCAATCTTATCCATATTCTTCTGCAGATTCCATATTCCACACAAAACACATGCATATATGCATAAATCTCAATATACAAAGATTTCATCATCACAGGAAATCTTCTTTCCAGCAGTGATTCTTGCAGCTGCCCATAGCTACTACTCCTATTAGCTTTTAGTGGGTGATTAGTTTGGGTATAATTTGAGAGGTTCCAAGGGGCGCATAATTAACATGGAACCTTAAACAGCGAAGGAATTGACTCGTACGTACGACTATAATGTTTTTTTTAATCCTCTTCCCCACCCCCACCCCCACCCCCCCTGCACGCTTCCACCCTGCCTTGTCGTCCAAATCTTTTGTGACCCATCATGATCAGGATGTTGATCGTTAGGTACTTGGATGCACCTTCTTAAACAGTAGTATAATGACATTACATATTGTCACATATTGATAAAATTAAAGAACTTTTCAATTTTTAAGACGAAAAATATCTCTAAACTCACAATTCAGTTCCAATGTAAATATAAATATAAATGTAATGAAAAAAGTTTTAATGGACCTCGTTTTTATTCATTAGAGGCTATTAGAGCATTGATAGCTTTCAAGGCGTATTCCATCACCACAATGAGATATCTATATTCTTAAAAGTCAAATTTAAAATCTTTGATTTAAAATCCACGGCCGTTACTCAAAGGTGATCGCTTATGTAAGCCTTGTAACTCTAACCAACAAAGAGGTTATGAGAAGGTAAATTAGACTATGTTGTCGGTACAAATTCGAAATCTGGTTAAATTACAAATTAAAACATATACACTTTAATATGATATCACGCACACTTTATGTTTTGTGGCTAAATATAGACTTGACCAATTCAAGAAATTTATGAATAAAACCAGTCTAATTCATTCTGTTACCTAATTTCCTATTTAGCAAAGAGGGTGTGGCAAACAAGTATCGGAAAACATGGCAAGAACTGAGGAAAGAGCCCAACATTATATTTCTGAAACTATGTGGTTGCATGTAACAATGATCTTCATTGCAGCCATAATTTTCCAAATAAATGCATTGTGTTTTGTGGTGGGTCCACCACCCTCACCCTCCCTTTCTTTTCTTTGATTTTGATAAACTAAAGAGTTCACCATCATTAGAAGTGTGGCTGATTCAAACTCATTCAAAATCCAATCATCACAACTATATATTATCTGCCACTACTTATCTGGAGTAATTATGCAAGTGTTGAATGTCTGCAATTTCTGGAAATAATTTTCATGCTTCCTTAGCTTCCTGTTGTGAATGGAGTTTTATTTGGCAATAATTGCAATCTGTGCTGTCAAGATCCCTGTTGCCCATGGAGGAGTTAGCAGATCACATTTGAATTGAACTATTGAAGAGATGTATGTTTACTTTTCTTGAAATCATTGCAGACCAGCATGCCTGCACCCTGCTCTAATATAATTCAACCAATCAGAGGTGATAAACTTGTATTCAGTCACAAGACTCAAAGAAGATGAAAATTATTTATATTTGCACATTACTAGAACTGCCTAGCTTACACTTAAAGTTATAGTTATAGTTAGTAGCGAATGCGTAACTGTATTTCTTTAGACCGTCGCACATTTTTGAAACGTTGGGTGCTGAACTTGACCTTTTAAGCCTTTTCTTGACCTCCACCCAACAATTTCCCCGTCACACATTTCTGAAACGTAGAGTGCTGAACTTGATCTTTTAAGCCTTTTATTGACCTCCACCTAACAATTCTCAAGTCACCGGGTGTTAAGACTTGGTCTTTACTGGCCTGCGCCCAACAAAGATCGAGCCCTTAATTGCCTATGATAGATCGACTCAAACCAAAAAGGTCAATAGTCACTTCCACTAACCAACTTGACTAGGTTGTGGCCGGTCTTGTTTTCTTTGATCCTTTGTAGTTGCACTAGGGATTATGGACAAAATTTGAATTCACATTCTAAACAATTGAAGGTTAATTTCAGCAATTGAATTGGTGCAAATCAAATTTTCCTATAACTAATATGGAGGAGAAGAAGATTATCGATGGTGATGAGCAGATGAAGATGTTGTGGTGCCAGATTTAATCCTGAGCAGCATATCAAGAACCTCCTTCATGTTAGGCCTTAAACACGGCGTCTCCGCCGTGCACCTTATCCCAATTCTCAGCAACTCACACATCTCCTCCGCGCCGTCCGCCAGTCCCGACACCAGAAGCGCCACCGGAATCACGCCGCCCCTGCTAAACCCTTGCCGCCCGTCGTCTCCCATCACCCGCCGCGCCCATTCCAGCAAACACTCTTCCCCTCCGTCCACCGCGCGCCGCCCCGTCGCCAGCTCCATCGCTAGCACCCCGTAGCTGTAAACGTCTCCCCTCGTCGTCGCCTGCCACGTCTGCCCGTATTCCGGCGCCACGTACCCGACCGTCCCCGCCATCATCGTACTGACGTGGGTTTTCGAGGAATCCATGAATCTCGCCAGCCCGAAATCCGTCACGCGAGCCCCGCCGTCCCTGTCCAGGAGAACATTGCTGGCCTTGACGTCACGGTGGACGATGCAGGGGTGACACTCGTGGTGCAAAAAGACTAAAGCTTTCGCGACATCAATGGCGGCCTTGATTCGCTTCTTCCATGAAAACTTCACCCTGTCGGTGATCAGATCCTCCAAGCTTCCGCCGCCCATGAATTCATAGACCAGCAGCTTTTCGGAGCCGTCGAGGCACCATCCGTAGAGTGTTACGAGGTTTGGATGCGGCCACCCGACGCCGCCGTTCCCACTTAAAACTTCCATTTCAGCCATGAACTCTCTTTCCCCTTCAATCCCCTCCCTCTGCAGCTTCTTCACCGCCACTTCTCTCCCGTCCGGCAACACCCCTCGGTACACGGTCCCGAATCCTCCCCGCCCGACAATCCTGTCGGCCGAGAAATTCCCTGTCGCGTTCACGATATCAGAATGCGTGAAGGATTTCTTGTCCAGACGGATAATCTTGACGGCGTTTGGCAACCACGGCGATGACGAACCGGCGGAGCTCGAGTCATGCCGCCCCTTTGTATCTTCTAACAAATAGTCCCCCGGCGGCGATGACTCCTCCGCCGTCTCCTTCACAACCAAGCATACTACAAAGGCGATAACTCCACACACTATAATAGCCAATACCAGAGCTGCAAAAACCAAGAACGTGCCTACTTTTGTTGTCTTTTTCCGGTTTTCGCGCTTATCGGTCTGATTTTCTGTCGAGTTATCAATGAAGGATGGAAGATGCAGCAATGGGTCTCCAAGAAACGAGGATTTTTCAAACGTCGCTAGTTGTCCGATCGGCGGTATGACGCCATAGATATAAGGGTTGTAAGAGATGTTGAATTTGTTGAGATCAGTCAAGTTGTTGAGGCTGGTCGGAAATTGGCCGGAGAAATTGTTGTAGGATAAATCAAGATTCAGCAGGCACTTCATGTTCCCAATCTGCGGCGGAATTCCGCCGGAAAATATGTTCTTTGTCACGTTGAGTACTACCAGAGGCATTCTGCCAATCTCTGAAGGGAGTTTTCCATGGAAATGGTTATCCCCTATATGAAGCATGCTAAAACTCTGCATTTTACCGATTTCTGGAGGGACCAAACCGGACAATTTGTTGTTACAAAGTTGTACATATCCTGAAATCTGGAACGTCCGAACGTTAATCCCAGCCCCACAAAACTGAAACAGGCCATAGCCTTTTAGCAGCTTGTCCCAGAGGCTTCTGCATTTCTTCCCTGTCAGCAGAGGATACACAAAGCTGAACGGTGGATAATCAGCTGGAATCCATCTTTTCATGATTTGACACTCTCCAGATGAACTGGGGATGATCTTATCTTCGTCCCGGTTAATCAAGAACGTCGGCATTGGATTCGAGCCAATGTTTGCTAACTCTGCCGGAATGGAACCAGAAAGGCCATTGTTTTCGAGATTCAGCCATAGCAGGCTGCTGCAATTCCCTAATTCCCCTGGGATTTCACCTGTCAGTGAATTGCTTGCCAGAGTTAACCACAAAAGTGAGGCTAATCTCCCCAGGCTTTTCGGGATAGACCCCGAAAGCCTGTTGAAGGACAGATCAAGGGCTTGGATCACAGGAAAATTCCCATATTCTGAAGGTATGGTTCCTGTGAAGTGGTTGAAGGCAAGAACCAAGAACTTCAAGTTAGTCATCTGAGAAATCTCAGCTGGCAATGGACCTAAGAAGCTGTTTTCGCTAAGATCCAACCGGGAAAGGTTTGCCAGCTTGTGAATTCCTGAAGAGATGATCCCTCCAGTATAAGCATTCCCATTTAGGAGCAGGAACTTTACCTGTGTGAATCGCCCGAAAATTTCTTGAATTTCGCCTCCAAAGCTGTTCTTGCTGAGGTCTAGATAGAGTAAGTTTGTCAGGCTTGATAGAGTGTCGGGAATCGAACTTGAAAACTTGTTGTTTCCTAGGTACAATGTTTCCAGGCCCTGGATGAATCCAATTTCCTCAGGAATAAGCCCTGAGAAGCTGTTTCCCCACAAGTTCAGCATAGTTAAATCCTTGCAATATGAAATCTCCTTGGGTAACTCGCCTGAGAATTTGTTTTCCGACAAATCCAGGGCCTGCAAGCTGCAATTTTGGCTGAAAATCCAAGATGGCAGCTCGCCGGAGATCTTGTTCTGACCCACTGAAAACTCTCTCAGTTTATCAAACCCGAACGGCAATCCGCCGGAGAGATTGTTGGTGCTGAGATCAAGATACTCCAGATTGCTGCACCTGGCAAAGGCGTTTCCAATCTCGCCGGAGAACCCATTGTTGGAAATGTTCATGACCACCAAATTGTTGCAGATTCCGGGGAACGCCGGCCAGATTTCACCTCCAAGTCTGTTTATCGACAAATCAAGAATCTCCAAGCTGTACAGCCCTGTCAGATTGAGCTCTCCATCAATGATGTTGTGCGACAGGTTTAAGAATCTGAGGCTCCGGCACGTGCCCAAGTCCGCCGGAACGGTGTTTCCGATTGTGTTCATCGACAGGTCGAGGTATGTCAGGCCGGTTAACGCCGAGAAGTTGTCGAAAATCCTCCCGGCCAGGTTATCCCCGGAGAGGTTGACGCCGGTGACTCGATTCCCCACGCCGTCGCAGGAAATTCCCGGCCATTTACACGGCGATTCATCCGTAGAATTCCATAGCGTATACCTTGATCCTCTGTTTACACGATTCTGACCCTCAAGAAATGTCTTCAAGCTGAGCAGCACTTGCTTATCAGTCCCCAGTGAATCTCCGCCGACAAGACTCCCTATAATTCGGAGATATTAATGTTACAATCATTAACCACATATTCCTTTCCATGCAAAATCCCACAAAGTCAAACCCTTTAGAATCTGATTGTCAGTAAAATTACCTGTAATTAACAGCAAGAAACTGATTAACCCGACACGAAAAAGATTACGAGTTTCTTGATCTTCCGACATGATCTCGAAAAGCCACTCTTTCTTCTTCATCTTCTCGTCTTCTTTCTTCCTTAAACCATGATTGGGAAACTAAGAAAGTACAATGGAAATGATTGGGGGTTGTTTGGAAACAATATCAGTCAGAGAAGATAATTAATAAATTCAGAGGGCCTGCCAATCTGCCATTAGACCAAACATAGAACAAATTAATGCACGTACGCTAATAATATTATATGACTTGTAGTTTAGCATTAGTGCTAATTCTTTAATATATGCACTCAATATATGTCATAAAAATTGATTGGCCGACCAAAAGCCCAGAGTTGACCAAAATATAAACCGGCCAGGAGTTGAATTGTATGTATGTGGATCGAATTTTGCTCTTGTAGTTGCTTGTTTTCATGTCTTTTATGTTGTTGTTTTTTTTTTTTTGAATTTTTTTGCCCAAGTAACCTTTTTTTCTTAGCTATTTGTTGAATTTTATAAGCTCATTCAAAGTAAATGATGGTCATATGGCAAGACTGGTCTAATGAAAGTGACATTGTTCCAACTTAAGAGTTGTTGAACGGGCTTCTTTTTTCAAATGTTTTGGTCAATCTTTGGATAGTCTTTAGGGATGTTAATTGTATCTGTACTCATTTTACTCAATGGAAATAATTAGAAAGTGGTGTCCAACATCACTGAGAGTGTTTATGGACCTTTAAAGTTACATAATATATTAATTATAAGCACATAATATGTTGATTGGTAAAACGATGGAATTTCAGTTAAAAAAATTGATTTTGTCTCGCCGTTAACAGCGTTATTCGTTTGTGGAATTATGAATGTACAGTTATGGAATTACGAACACAGAGCTCTGACATTATGAACTTACAATTATGAACATATAGTGATAAAATTATGAACATAGAGCTCTAAAATTGTGAACATAGAGTTTCGAAAATTATGAATTTACAATTATTGAATTATGAATGTACAGTTATGAAATTATGAATGTACAATTATGAAATTATGAACACAGAGCTCTGACATTATAAACTTACAATTATGAACATATAATGATAAAATTATGAACATATGCTCTTATAATGAAACGATCTGAAATTAAAAATAAAAAAATAAAAAATGATAAGGTGCCCTAACGGCACTATTACCGTGTCTACAATGTATGCTGGACACGGATCCATAGCATAACGATTGTAAACTTTGTATAGTAGTTGCTTATTGCTACATACCAAACAATATTCTTTGGGCTTGAATTTGAATGGTGAAAAAATGAGAAGCGCAAGCCCAAGCCCAATGGCTAATCCAAACATCTGTAAAGTAGTTTGCTGTGTATACACTCAAATAGTAGTGATAAGTTTTTTCGTAACTAAAAAAACATATTTAGAAGTTTATGAATTAAAAAATATACATGTATATAATAATTAATAGGGTCACATTTGTATAAGACTGTCTCACAGATCCTTATCGGTGAGACGTGTCGGGTCGAGTCAATATGCAAATGTAATATTCATACTAGTAAATGTAATATTAAATTAGGAATAAAAAAATTATTACTTATAAGGGAAAACATAGTACAGAGTAATATTTTTATATTTTAATGTAAAAGTATTACTTCTTTCATCAAAAGTATTATATTTTCTCTTATAAATAATGTTGTACTTATAAAGAAAAATGTACTCCGTAATATTTTTACATCAAAATGTAAAAGTATTACATTTTTCATTAAAACTATTACATAATTATAAAAATTTTATTCTTGATTTAGTATTATATTTACAATTATAAGTACTACATTTCATCTTGACCTGATCCATTTTAGGAACAGGGATATGTGACACGATCTCACACAAATTTTTTACGTAATTAATATAATTGTAATTATTGTAGGGTTTTCGCAACACTAATTAACAAGAGATAGAGTCAAAGGTTGTATAGTAGATTTTGTTGGATGAGAAAGATCCTTTATGCATGTTGTCAAGGAAAATGGGAGGCAGTAATAATGTTGATCTTGCATGGTAGCAATGATAAGACAACATCACATGCAATTCCTAGAAAATTATTTTAATGACTTAATCATACCTACTCCATAATTCCTTGGTAAAGTTTTGCCATCCACTCTTTAAAGATGGATGGAATCACAATGCAATACAATATGGTTATCAATTCTTACCATAAAAAATTTATACAATCACAATACTCACACGTATGGGATAATAATTAGTATTAACTCAACCACATACACACCAACAACACTTTTGGGTGACGAGAGAAACACTCAATCACTACTTAAGAATGCGTATTGGCATACTGTGTAAACATCACTCATGTGTAATTAATAGCCCATAATGGAATCTGATCGTTTAATTAATAGCCCATGCGTACGTGATGGAATCTGATTGTTTAAATTTTTGCAATGCTTTTAATTCTCGTAATTTTGATTTTTCTTATGTAGGTTTGATTGTAAAGCAATATTTGTCGATTGCTAACGATATGGGGACTATTAGAGTGGTCCATATATATCAAGAGAACAGTGCTCGGGCAACCATTTCTGAATCTGTCTCGAGAGTGTGGGAGTCTATCCCGCCGGCTTGTATCGTTCATTTACTCAGTCATTAATTGATGTTTAGCTTTTGTTTCAAAAAATAGCCCATAAACTCACACATGAGAGGTAAACGTATTAACAATTTTGATCTATAGAGTAAAATGATGTAATAATTTTTTGTATGTGCCTCAACTAAAAAATTGTATACAATGTTAAAGCACTCAAACTAATATAGAACGAAAAAAAAAAAAAAAAAAACATAAAGTGTATTTTTAAAAGTATATATATGTCAGAATCAAATGTTTATTATTCTGTATTACGTAAAAATGTAGTTAGTATTGAATGCTTAACAATATTTCTTTCTACTTGAATACTAATTAACTTCACATTTCATTGAGATAATATTAATTAACTTGGCACTCTAAACTTTCGAGCATGCAACATATATGTCCATGCCATAAAAACTTAGTTGAAGGCATTAATGGCAATATGGCATAGACATAATTTATTATGAGCTATAAACAAGAGTGGGTTGCCTTGTTTTTTGATGGTTCTTTCTACCTAGAGAAGATATACATATACATCACATACACATGCATGGGCATTAGATGTGAGAGTTAAACATTATTGCCAATTATTACAACGCTTGTTCTTAGTCCCATCAACATGATTGTTGATCACTAGCCAAGGATATATTAAAGTATGTAGCGATTGCATTTTAACCACACACACAAAAAAAAGTTATTAAATAAAAAATTATACAATGTTTGACAAATGGAATCATGTTAGTTAATTATATTTTGTTAATGGTGTAATTACCTACAACCTCAAACATTAAAGTAAGTAATTAATGATTTTGATGAAAATTCTTGTACATATGGTTATAGTATCTACTTTAGACACCTAGAGCTAGCTAACAATACATGTGGACATCATTTTACAATGAAATTAATAAAGATTTTTAGATCACAAACTATATATGACTAATGGTACCCGAGTTGGACTTCCATTTGGAAGGTTATGAGTTCGAGCCTCACACATACTACAATGTAATAGAGCCAACAGCATTCAAAAAAAAAAAAAAAACTATATATGGCTTGAAATTGGGGATGTGTAAATACACACAACATAAATTTGGCTTTACGATTAACAATAATTACATGGTATAGCAATTATTAATTTTGTGGGGGACTATTATATTAAGTATTGGGGATGTGTAAATACACACAACATAAATTTGGCTTTACGATTAACAATAATTACATGGTATAGCAATTATTAATTTTGTGGGGGACTATTATATTAAGTACAAAGAATTAGAGAATTATGATTTCACCTTCTTCATGTAACTATGAATAGAGAAAATACATTGTAATAGAGTCAATAGTAAAGACAAATAAGACAAACATAAAACAATTGGTCACTACATCTATATATATCTTTTGTCCTGGGATTTTACCATAGCGATAAACAGGACAAACATAAAACAATTGGTCACTACATCCATATATATCTTTTGTCCTGGGATTTTACCATAGCGATGACTTGGTAATCTCAAGATCTCGATTGAGCTGATCAATTATAGACCACCTATCATTTGTTTACTAGGGTCACAAGGTATACTGTACTTCACTTTAAATATAGTTGTGAGCTTTTATTTCCGTAAATCAAAAAGCAACTCCTTGGATTCGTTAATGATCCCAGCACACATTAGGCATCTGCAAATTGAATTTATGGGGCAAAATATTAAATAGCAATGGGACCATGCATACATTGAATTCTGAAATTATATTGATGAACCAATTTCCTGTGCAAATTAAGTCCAAAACCTAACCCAAAGCAACCATTCAATTCATAAATTATTATTATCTGATCTGATCTACTGCATGCATGTCGTACGAGGCTATGATACATCCTGCATTATATTTCCTCATATATATCATTATGCATGTGTGATCTAAAAAACAATGCATCGTACGTAATTAAGGGACAAACTATTCCTTCACGCCCAGTTCTATACTTCTATACATCCATGTTTAATTTAATATATACGTTGGAGGTTGGAATACATTAATTAATAATACCCAGTAAATTTACAGAAAATTCCTGCGGGCTGCAACATCCACCTCCATAGCTTATTGTTTAATTTCTTTCAACTAACCTTGGATCGGACAATAATGTTTTTTCACCAAACATGGCCAATGATGTGTTGTGTAGTACATGGATGCATGAATTATTTGCAGCTAGGAACTTCAACTGTACGCAACTATGTTATACCAAACTCACCTCCATATTAATGGTGTGTATCATGCATTTATATTTCATTGACTCAGTTAATTTCTTCTCTCAAAGGGTTGAATCTCCACCCTAAGGACCCCCACACCCCGACCGGACAGAGCATTTGGAAAGATGTAAATCACGGTGACTCAATGACTCATCAAATAGTTAGGGCCAAATGTCGGTGCATACAAGGGATCTGCCCACTTTGGGCATAATCCCCACACCTGCCGCTGCCGAGACTCGAACCTAAATACTGTCTACTGAACCAATAAGCTAAACTTGTGCAGGTAACTCAGTTGATTTCTGACCTCCCAGATGGGTACTATCGATTCTATTACAAGTGTTATGGAATATATATTTGATATACAGAATCTCTATATATTAGGCACTTTAGGGTTTTAGGTAGGTAAGCCAGACATATGGAACCTTGTTTCCTATTCGTAGTCTTCTAGCACCTATTTATAGGGCTTTGTATTTTCTGTTCTATATACCGTTTGAGACAATATACGACAACACATTAGAAAGCCTCTCTCTTCACTTTCGTAACATGGTATCAGAGCAGCAGCAATTAGGGCATCCTTAGATTCGGCTCATGATTCTTCCCGAGCCCTTCTTTGTTCCTCCCGGTCTCGCCACTGCCTCTCCAATAGCAGCTTTTCCTTCTCCATATTAAGACTTTTGACTTCACTAAACGAAAATCCTACTTTGAGAAAAGCCTACCGGCCAAATCAAGGCAAATTATATTGTGCACCGCAATGCATAATCAATTATGCACTGCGCATCAAAACGACGTCGTTTTGTTTAATGAAAAGAAACGGCATTTGTTTCCCGCTGTTCCGCACCCTTCCGCAAAAAGTAACTCTGTTATTCAGTTTCATTTTGTATACACTGCGGTTTCGGTTCAACACAACTACAATTTCATTCGATATTTATAGACTCAAATATGTGAAAATGTTATTTAATTTTATTTTATATAGACTATAGTTTTATTAAAACACAACTGCATGATCATTTTGATATAATTACAACTTCATTGTACAATATACACTCAAATATGTGAAATATTATTCAGTTTCATTTTATATAAACTGTAGTTTCATTTCACCACAACTACATTATCATTTTGATATAACTGCAGTTTTTTTACTTAAAGAAACGGCGCCATTTTGTGCACTGCGGTCCACGATATAACGACTGCCAACTCAAACCAAAAACGCTAATAACCACTAACAGTTAAACATTAAATTTTGTAGTTATCGAACCAATTGCCTGATAAATTCGGCTATATTGGCACATATGAAACTAACCTTATTAGTCATGGTCCAGCAATGACATTTCATTTCCATATTAATAAGATGGCAATTAAGGACGAGGAAGAGACTTGGTCAAATGTTTGCCTTTCATTATTTCATGTGATCAACATTCAACATGGATGCGCAGCTATTTCAAAGTTGTACACCTACATTATATATATTAATTAGCTTATGATATATATATATATATTCCAAAGTCCACTTGAAATTTGTTTACACACATATATATGGTATGAACCCATTTTTCCACATCGTTATTGACCCGTCTAACTTTGAATTATTTCATGCGTTTACTATGTTCATTATATTAATTCATAAATAAATTTTATCTAAAGTATTTTCTAGAAACTAAATAGTTTGATATGGATAGACCTAGTTGTCCATTAAAGACATCTAATATGATACGATTACGACATGAATAGAATGAAATTACAGTATCCTGTATTAACATTTTTTTTTTTGTTTTGTTTTAATTTCTTTTTAGGGAGCTCTTGTTCACTTGAAGAATATATATATATATATATATATATATATATATATATATATATATATATATATATATATATAGAGAGAGAGAGAGAGAGAGAGAGAGGCCTGGTTCATATGCAACCGACTCTTCCCTGTGCGGTTGTGCAGCTTGGTGAATTTACATATGCTTTGTCGCGCATTCACTCCTAAGTTCACCAGAGGAGACTCATAAGTGCACCATAGACCACTCACACCACAAATAACTCCTAAAAGTCCAAAGTACAACAGGGGCTTCAGATGTTTCCTGTAATGGTTGATGCATTTAGCTATGCTTGATGGTGCACTTAGATATGTGCACCACAGACCCGCACTTTCACATGCTAGCACTTTGTGGTGCACCACATATCACTCTTAAGTGCACTGCATACCAGCACTTAATGCACCACATAAATAAACTTGGTGTAGGAAATTACCAAAATACTACCATGTCTTTTTTCCATTAGTGCACCACAGATGAGGAAGTCTAATTCAATTCAGTTCAGAAGATTGATCAGTTTACAATACAATAGGAAAAGCTAACGTAAAGGTTCCTATCTATTAGGCTAGTCACAGATGACTAACTCTCTACCACACAATTATTGACTATAGCATAACAATAATAATATGAAAAATAATAACATTACTAACACCACAAACCAATACTGTGTGGTACACCATAGTTCACTCAAAAGTGCACCACAGAGCACTCATAAATGCACCACACCACCAGCACTTAGTGCACCACCGAAATATACCTAGTGCAGGAAATTACCAAAATGTTACTGCATTTTTTTTTTCATCTTCATTGATTTTCAACCGTTGATCTAAGCACATCCAATAATCCAAATGAATCCGCACGATAGCATGAGATCAACACCGCATTTGAACCAAATTATATATTATATAAATATTAAAAACGTATCACATGACCGTCTTCTATAATGAGTTATTTGTTTTTTTTTTTAATCTAACTAAAGAATAAAATATAAAAATGGTGCCGTTGTGCGTGAGTATAAGTCTAATGATGCGAAGCGGATTCCTTGATTATTTGAAAAGAGTTTCTTTGTTGTTGTTAAGTTAAAAGAAATGTCGACATTTGATATCAAATGGAAGAAATATTCTACATAGAAATCATGTCATCAACAACCCACTACAAATAGTAATTTATAGACGTTCAAAAAAAAATTATCAACAAAAGAAAAAAAAAAACTTAGATAAATTACTAATGTTTATAAATATTTAATTTATCAACATTTTTTTTATCGATAAATCAATAAAATCCCTAAGTAAATTTTTTGATTTTTTTTTTTGTTTTTGTTTTTTTTTTTTTTTTTTTTGTATTTTCTTGTAGTTAGAAAACAAAGGCCAATGGTTTTTGTTCTTAGATCTATAAAGCTAAAATTTTCAGACATTACAAAGAATCATTCTAATCACAATGTGATTAATTAAAAAAAAAAAACTTTAATTTGTCAACCACTCCTACTAATGTAATTAGTAAGGGAATAAAAAAATGATTAAAAAATATAGTGACAAAGTTTCATCTGCAGTAAAAATTAACAACAGTAAAATTATATTCATCGTTTCGAGAAGAAGAAGAAAAAAAAAGAACACATCATTGGTGCTAGGATCCCATCATAGTGCATGGGATGGATCTATGGCTACTTCATTTACAAGCCTAAAAATAATGATTGTTTAGCCAAAAGTAAAGTGAAAATGGCTTTAAAAAGAGGTTGGAGAAGTGCAAGTTAGTGGAAAAAGATGAACAGGAAAAGCCATCCCCATTAAATGGTTCACTTTTGTTTGTTTTTTTTTTTTTTTTTTTCCTTTCTTTAATTACATGTTTTCCTTATTTTGTAATTTATTTTTTTTGCCTTTAATACCATAGACCCAAAGTGTTAATGCATCTAATTTGATTATCATATGCATAGTACACACTATTATTCAGCACAACTTAACTAATCAACGAACTCAAAATACGTAACTAATACCTTATCATTTTCCAACAATAAAACCTAAAATTATCTCATCTTATTATAGGATACCCTGCCAGATCACCAAAGAAGCAAAAGAGTATGAACCAAAACCTAATCACATTATTAAAAATCAAACAACACACTCATTAGTCAACACTAACCCAACAAAAAAATTTTCCTCCTCATTTCACACTCGCCACGCGTCACACGCGCAACACCATTGGCTGTGCAGGCCCCTACCGGGCCCCACTTCAAAAGGTTGTCACTAGTCAACCTCATTCATTTTTAGGTTTTGTCTGTGTATGCCCTAATTCCTACTTGCCACATTTCTGTAGAGTAATACAGACAAACATGCAAAAACCCTAAAATATTAATGAGTTTGAACTTTTTTGCTGGCCAAAACAAAAACAATACACCCCCAAAATAACATAAGCAAACAAAAACATTGGCCATTTAATTTATTTATGTTTTTTTTTTTGCAGTGAAATTCTCACCAGAAGTCAGAGTTGTTTAGTGGCTATCAAAGACTTGTCTTTTACTGTTTTTTCTTCTTCATCTTTTTTATATTCATATTTTTGGACTTCTGGGTACAGACTACAGATATTCATATTATTATAAGGCAAAATTTAATTCACAACACTTTTATTAAAAAACAAAAAAATATATATTTGTATATGAACTACAAAGCATATGTATAATTACATGGCGTATTATATATAGGTTTTTGAAATTAACATTTTTTTTTCTATTATAAGTTGAAATATTCGCTCCAAAGTTATATTCTTTATCCCATACTTTTTAACATAGTATTTTCTATGCGCGATGTGCAAAAATAGATGTACATTATTAGTAATTTATATTAAAATCTTAGATTTATTTAGATTTTAAATATATATATATATATATATATATATATATATATATATATATATGGAACATTACAAGGAAATATTGAAATATCTACACGTAATATTACTTTTCCATCTTGATTTCACATCCTTACATGGAAAATACTTGTATCGAGGTAAAATCAAGAGGAGCGTAACCCCCTTGCAAAACACACATGAGGGTGTTGTTGACAATAATGAAACTTGTAACCTTTGAATATATGAGTCGTTATGCTTCACTCCACTGGACCACACCTTTTGGAAATGGAAGTTCCTTTATGTATCACACAAAGAAGATAATTTATAAAAAGGGTGAGCTAATTAATCTCATAATATTTATTTATTTCGACACGTGAATTATGCTTCGCTCACTCGACTATTATTTTTCGGGCATAGAAGTTTTTATTTATTTATTTATTTTTTTTTTATGAATAAGATGGTAATGTGTAAAGGTCATAGGTGTATAAACTGATTACACACTGCCACCAGAAAGGAGAAAAAAGAAATTAAAAATATGACTATACATGCATATATATTATATATTATATAAAAATAAAGAAGATTGGGCGTAAACTGGAAGGCCACTTGTTGCTTTTGTCCGATAATTTCGGTAAATTTCTACTGTGATTGTGAAACCCATTAAGCTCTAGAGCTCGCCATCGGCCTCCATCCTCCGCAATTGGCGCAGGGAAAAAGGCACAGACAGAAAGTGGAGTGGCTGTGAACTGTGCAGCAGTTCTTGATTTTGTGTGTGTATATATATATAGCAAAGTTTTATGATCTTTGGTTCAAAGCTGAGCTTGACCCGAGTCAAGATTTAGCGGAATTCGATCTGGGTGGGTCTTGGTTTGGTCCGGAAGACGGTACAATGGTGGTGGGCATGTGACGCGTCTCATGGGGTGTGTGGCGTCGAAGCAGGCGGTGTCGGTGACTCCGGCGGTTGACCATTCGGGAGTTCTCCGGGATGACGTGGGGTCGGGTCGTAGCCGGGTCACGAGCGGCGGATTGGGGCTGGGGCTGGAGTTTGATTTGAAGAAGGTGAAGAAGCGAGCCGACTCGGTGCTGAGTGCGGGGAGCGAGTTGGGCGAGTCGGGGCGGACGAGTTCCAATGGGTGTGGTAGCGAGTCCGTGAGCTTCAGGCTTGGGAATTTGCACAAGTATGTGGAAGGCGAGCAAGTGGCCGCCGGTTGGCCGGCCTGGCTCAGTGCGGTTGCCGGAGAAGCTATTCAAGGCTGGGTCCCACTCAGAACCGAGTCTTTCGAGAAGCTCGAGAAGGTTTGCTCAGAATTACATGCACATTTCATGTTTGTTAATTGTTCTGTGAATGTTTGTATTTCATCTTTCTTTTCCTCCCATTTCTAGCTTATGATTGTTTCACATAGACAACAGATTCTTGAAAATTGAAATTGGTGCTCTAATACTGTTATGGCATCTTTGAATTAGTATTTTCTTGGTTTTTGGGATTAAAAAAGTATTCCTTTTGCGCTGTGGGGGATGGTGAAGAGATAATAGCAAAGAAATAAGATATGTTTTTGTTTTAGGACTATAATGTTTTTAACTATGATGGTCAGAATGTTATATTCTGGAGAGCAGAGCGCTTCAAGTTACCAACTTGTTCAAGTTATTCTTTTCAAATTTGTATTGTTTGGATCTTTTTGACAATTAGCTGATGAAAATGATTTCTTTTATGACCTCAAGAGCAGATTGGTCAAGGTACATATAGCACTGTATTCCGGGCTCGTGATCTAGACAGTGGGAGGATAGTTGCACTAAAGAAGGTGCGATTTGATAATTTTGAACCAGAGAGTGTTCGATTTATGGCTAGAGAAATCATGATTCTTCGCAAGCTTGACCACCCAAACATCATGAAATTGGAAGGGATAATTACTTCACGGTTATCCTGTAGCATATATCTCGTGTTCGAGTACATGGAACATGATGTTTCGGGACTCTTGTCTAGCCCCGAAGTCAAGTTCAGTGAATCACAGGTTCAGTTTCAGTAATAACTCTACGAACATAGTCTTATACTGAACTCATTATACTTAATCCAATTCACTTGTTTTGCAGGTGAAATGCTACATGAAACAATTGTTATCTGGACTTGAGCACTGTCATTCTCGTGGCATAATGCATCGAGATATCAAAGGAGCCAATCTTTTGGTAAACAATGATGGCATCTTAAAGATTGGTGATTTTGGATTGGCTAACTACTATAACCATGGCAACAGGCATCCATTAACCAGTCGAGTTGTCACATTATGGTATCGTCCTCCCGAGCTTTTGTTAGGTTCCACAGATTATGGAGCTTCTGTTGATATCTGGAGTGTTGGATGCGTATTTGGTGAACTTCTTACCGGTAAACCAATCCTTCAGGGGAGAACCGAGGTAATTTTTACTCATAGTAGTTCTAATACTGATATTACCATCATAATCAGCAATCTTATTTCTTTGGCCCTGTTTGGTAAATGGCTGTTAGCTGATTAAGTTAATTAGAGGGTATAACTAGTTGATAACATTAGCTGATTGTAGAAAGGTGTTTGGTAAATTAGCTGTTAGCTGATAGCTGATAGCTGTTTGGTATAATTTCCTTTCTCAAAAAGCTAATTGAAAAAGTTGCATATTGTTGAAGAGTAGAGGTAATCTGAGGGAGATAAAACCAAAATCACGAAGAACTAATGCTCTTTTCTCGTACTACAGGTTGAACAGCTGCACAAAATTTTCAAACTTTGTGGATCTCCGCCAGATGACTACTGGAAGAAATCTAAACTTCCTCACGCAACTCTTTTCAAACCGCAACATCCTTATGAAAGCTGCCTTTGGGAGACCTTCAAAGATCTACCTAAGACAGCTGTCTCGTTGATCGAATCTTTTCTTACCGTGGAACCAAATAAGCGTCAGAATGCCACTTCTGCACTCGGATCTGAGGTATGAATTGTTGTTCGACTCCTTGTTTCTCTTGCATTTTTGAATAATTTATTCTCGAGTTTTTACGTTTAATATGAACTAACCAATACCATTACTTTTTTGCTTTGTTTAGTATTTCAAGACAAAGCCTTATGCTTGTGATCCTTCGAGCTTGCCCAAGTATACGCCATGCAAAGAAATTGATGCTAAACATCGCGAGGAAGCTAGAAGGTGAGGACTCGATTCCTAAAATATAATGAGAACTGTAAATTGCATGTAAAGCTAGTTCATCGTAATTGTATGCAATTATTGGTTATTGATTAGTGGTACTTCGAAATTTCTTGAGTAATAGCTAATTTGTACAACAAATTCCAGGAAGAGACCTAGTGGAAGGGCACGTGGACCAGAGACCACGAGAAAGCCAACTAGAAAACAAAATGGAATCAATAAACTGGCACCGGAGGAGGTCTCTCTCTCTCTCTCTTTCGTGTGCATCGTTTTTCTGGTTTGCTCATTAATGGGAACTAATCTTTATAAGCATCTAACGATTTATCGTAAATGCAGAACCTAACTGTTCAAACTCAAGGTGCCCAAAGAAGTAAAGCGAGTAGTCTATGTAGTCTGCAGCAGCCTAAGCCATCGATTGATGTGATGGAAGAGGCATCTCGTGCAAAGAATTCATCCGAAGCCGATGTCCCCTTTTCAGGTCCATTGCAGGTGTCTGGATCGAGTGGCTTCTCGTGGGCCAAAAGACGGTCTAATGATTCATCGGTGAGATCAAGGAGTAGGTCTAGTTCGAGAAGCCTCGTATTTGAACCTTCCATTGGATTACCAACGAGGAGTAACTTGGAGTCGAAAAGGCAAGAAAATGGAAGCCGAGCCAATTCTAAGGGCCAGAATTCCTATGAAAATGCCAAGCGAGCTGCTGCGATTGAACATTGGAGTCAATTAGAACGTCCAGATTCCTTTGACGCTTCTGATAGCTATCATTCGCAAGACCTTTCACTAGCGCTCTACTTGAAAGAAGAAATGGCTCTCAAGAGAATGAATGTGGTGAGTCCAAAACGTCAGATTTTTTGGATAATATCCATAAATCACAGTCCCACATATATCTTATTGACTCTTGAATTGGCTCTTGAACAGGTTCAAGATCACGGTGAGATGGTTGAATTTTCAGGACCTTTGCTATCTCAATCACATAGAGTCGATGAGCTATTGGAAAAACATGAGCGTCATATCCGCCAAGCAGTTCGTCGATCATGGTTCCAGAGAGGTAAGTGAACACTTTTTTTTTTTTTTTTTAAAATAACCATTAAAATGGCTATTCCACATGAGACCTCTTGACTGAATACCATAAAATGATGTTTTTCAGTTAGGAGAAACGGGAAGTAGTTACACGGTTCATTAACATCACTTGGCATACGAGAATGGCTAATCAACGAGGGGAGGAAATGTGAGCCTCAGCTTTGTGTTAGAGTGCACAAAGTTGGCGATACCCAAAAGGAAGCCGACATCTCCATGAGCTCAAGTATGAGAAACTCTGCAGGAGCCGGTTCTGCTTTATTCTTTCTGATCTTCAAGAAAAAGTGATTATGATTACTGATTAAATCTTCATTTCAACTTTTTTTTCTTCATTTACACTTGACGTTTTCATCATCATCTCCATCCTCACCACTGTATAGCTTTACTTGAATGGACTTTCTGAAAGAAGATAGATTGACAACATTGTAAGACTGAAAGTCTGTACTTTATGTTGAAAACTGTTATAACCGCAATCTAATAATAGAAAGGAGAGGTTGGTGGAGGTAGCTGGATAACCAAGAGTATAAAAAAAGAAAAGAAAGCAATAAGAGAAAAGGTAATGGATACTCTTTTCATTTTTGAATCATGTTTTAATGTCAAAGTTGTGAAATTTTACTTTACTAGCATGTAGCTAATGGTTTCTCCACCCCATTCTTTTGTTGCCACAAAGGGATTGGAGTGCCATAGACTTGTAGCTTTATTGTTTCAAGTAAAAAAATCGTTTGTCATACTATATAGAAAGGATTTTTTTTTTTTTTTTTTTTTTTTTTTTTTTTTTTTTTTTTTTGTAACGAAGGAACTGGTAAACCCATCGTCACTACCATTGGTAAACAGAAGACAGTGGTAAACCCATAGTCACTACCATTGATAAACAGAAGACAATGTCTTTTTTTAGGTGACGAGAGAACTGGGAAACTTGCAGAAGACATGATGACCCTGTTACCAAACAGCTAGCTTATCAGTTAATTTTGCCTTTTGATCACTGTTAACTGTTTGACTTAGTTAATTTTGCCTTTTGATCACTATTAGCTGTTTGACTTGGTTAAACATTCATAAGTATTTGAATAATTAGTTTTTTGTAACAGTTTATTGCTTTAAAATGTTAAAATTCAAAAAGCTACTCAAAATAGCTTTTTGAGAAGTCATTTTACATGTAATCAGCTATAAGCCAACAACTAATTTACCAAACATCTTTCTACAATATAAACTACTCAAATCCACAAACCCAATCAACTAACAAGTTAACAACTAACAGCTATTTATCAAGCACCTCCGATGTCTTTTTTGGGTGAGGAACTAGGAAAGTTAACAACTAACAGCTATTTACCAAGCACCTCCGATGTCTTTTTTGGGTGATGAAGGAACTAGGAAACTCGCAGTAACTACCGTTAGGTAAATTGTGATCTATCATATAGTTGTCTTATTTTTAGAGGTACCTACAATTCAGTTGTCCTATTTTTAAAAGTACCTACAATTTCAGCGAGAGAATTAGTCATTGTGACAATGAAAACCCTCTTACACCCAAAAAATAATAATAATAATACTCCGTATCATATAGAGCAATAAAGGAACCAAGGATGTCAAATGAATCATAACTAACTAAAATGGTCTAAGAGCAAAAGATTTTCTTCTGTATTCAATGTTCCATCAATATTTACTTTGCAGACATCTGTTTATTGTCTGATACATTTGGGAAATGAATCAAATAGAGAATCAATCCGATACCCAAACCGGAAATTGAAAAGAAAAAAAAAGAAAAAAATAAGAGGAAAAGAACCCCAAAGTATCAAGGAAGATCTTCAACAATCTTTACAGTCCTGAAAGCATTGTTATCTTCTTCAATTTCAACATGGGAAGGCAACCTTCTATACTGGTCTATGTGACAGTCTCCTTCACAGCTTCTGAGGAAAAAGCAGACAACAATGGTGTCAAGAACCAGAAGGATTGCATACATATAGGCAATCAACATCCCTTCCAAAGCCACAGAAGAAATCCCAGTTTTTGCATGATGATAAACTCTCACAATTCTGTACTGGAACAGAGCTTCAACTGCAGCCATGGCCATGTTAATCGGCAGGGCTAACGACAAAGCTGTCCCCGTTCTTCCCTTGATAAGAACACAGGCTTTGAGGATTGCAGTAAACCCCCCAGTTGCCTCCCTCCCTGATAAAACCAATGCCAGGTTGCAGATGGTGAAAGTATTTGCAAGAATTATGGAGCAAAGCAAAGCTCCTGATACCGAGAGGAAAAGCTCGAATCTTGGAGAGGAAAAGCCAAATTCATCAGCAAGATTGAAGGCAAAGAGTAGCAGAATAAAGCAAGTAGCATTTGCAGAAAGAACTAGAAAGGAATTGCAGAGCTGGGTGAGGAGAAGAGGACTGTGAATTCTGGGGAGACAAGAAAACAGAGATCTTTTGGGCAGTTCTTGATCACCCAGAGCTTGAATCACACAAGCTTTGCTGAGGAGAAAAAAGGAGAGAGTGAAAGGCAAGGCCAGAAAAGAAATGGCAACAGTCTGAGACAGCTTGAGATTGAGGATGGTGAAGAATTCTGAGGAAGAAGGAAACCCTGCTGCATCAAAGAGCGTGTGAATTCTGGCATGGATCATCGCCAGGAAAGGCGATGAAGGAACAAAGGACTGAAACACAAGAACTGAGGCCGCATATGGAAATGCAAGAACCACTGCAGTTGTTGTAAAGAACTGAAATTTCTGCAGAAAGCAAAAGACTGATCTCCTGAAAATCTTGGCCGCACTTTCCATGCCTGCTGCTGAGAATTCTTGCATTCAGACAAGAAAGAAGAAGAAGAAGAAGAAGATATGAGAATTGGGATTGAGGTTTTGTGTGTGTTCCTCTTATATTTGAATACGATGTATTGTTGGAAGGTAGATTAGAAAGTTTGGAGAGTTGGTGTAAGGAAGAGAATAGATTGGCCAACAACTAATGACTTAAACAAAAACTCATCCCATAGAGGAGTTGTTCTTAGAGGCATTGTTTTCACCAGTCTCAGTTTGTTTGGTCTCTCATTGTGTTTGCTGTCTTTGTGATCTCCAAATCCTCACATTAATTAGTTGGCTAACTTTTGGGTTCATCTCCTTTTATTATTATTCAAAAAAAGAAAATCTTGTGAATTAGAAATTATTTATTAACGATTAGATTTTCTAACCCTATACAACACCGTGCCGTAATCAGGGTATTAAATTATTACCAAAGTTCTTGTCATTTTTACTCACAATTGACATTGAAAAATATGTCTATATACAATCACGTTTATATGAGAACTAATAGTACCATGAGAATGTGCGAACTAATCACATCCATCCATTTAAAATGATCAAGGGCTGGAATTAATTTCAAAATGAGAAAAAAGGGTAATGATATTTTTGTAATTACAATGGTGGATTTGGAGACGCTTGATAGTGCATTCACGAATAACTAATAGTGCACACACATTAGTGCACTATTACAGAAGGTATCCACGAATGGATTCCAAATATAATGCTACCACCACATTTTTTCTTAATTTTCAACCATTCGTTATCCAAATATATATATATATATATATATATATATATATATATATATATATATATATATATATATATATATATATATATATATATATATATATATATATATGAAATTAAAGCATTTGACTTGAGTAGGTTTGCAACAAGTTTGGGGGGTTTCATGGCTTGCTGATGAAAAGAGAGCCTTTTAGGTAACTTAGAATAAAATGCAAGGAACAATAAAAACCAATTATTTTATTTATGTTCCTTACTTTGGTTGCTTTAATTGATTTATGAGTGAAAGTGGGGAAAAGGGTAATTTCAGTTCTCCAATTCATGTTTTGGCATCATGTGTATAAACACCCCAAATCAAGTTATTCTTTCCTATATATTATGCTTAATTTTTATGTTTATTTTGTGATCATTAACTACCAAAAATTGGATAATGAAGTTTTGGTACGCATGTGATTGCTTCAATTGGAACTCTAGAGCTTCTAATTTGAATTTCCTACATTTTAACTTATCCAAATCATATAGGTTTTAAATTTGTTGACGTGTCACTTTCATACTATATATATGTTAATTGAACAAATTTAATTTTGAAATTACTCTTATTAGAATGGCTAAGACAGTACAGTTTAGGTGACGAGAGAAATTTACCGTCACTATCTTGGTGTACACCAGGTATGCGATGAGTTCGACCAGGAAGATAGATGTTGCTAAGAATCGAAAATTTCATCTATCTTGTTTCAATCGACCAAAAACATTCGGACTCTATTACAAGATAGTATCTGTTACCGGGGTTTGATCCTGTAATCTTCTCCTCGGGAAAGTCACGGAAGGTGCCATCTGAGTGCAAGTTGCTTGGTCCTTTAATTAGGATTTAGCAATTCATGTATAAATTCGGTTGGAAATTAGTTAAATTAATTATAGTATAGAATGGAAGTTGATGAACGTACGATGGCTATAATGAGGTTAGTATGCAATCTTTATCCAAAGCACTTAAGGGGTGTTTGGTTGATTAGTTAGAGAGTCTAATTGTTTAGGTCAAGAGTTGAAGTATATAGAAACAGGTGATGGGTCACTATACATGATTACATCCTAATTAACTGAAAATTAATATTAATATATTTATAATATAATTAAGTTAGATAATATATTCCATTCTCAGTTCTCACCAACCAATACGCATGGCTTATCAACTATGCTCAAAACCCATTGCAGTTTAATCAATGAACCATATTATTTTCTCTGCATTTATACAATTCGAATTTGTTATTAAAAAAAATACTATACAAAAGTGTTGAAAATGTCAACAAAAGAAAAGGGAAAGAACAAAGAGGACCCACTTTAACCGACTTGTAATTGGACTTTTAGAATCGCAATCTTTCAAAATTGACTTGTTGAACTGAAAATTATTATTACTTTGCTGTATATAGTTGCAATTAGAAACAATTGCAAGATCGTAGGGTTACCTATATTTCTATTCCAATAGAAAGTAAAATTATGTAAGATTTAGATCAGATAATGCGTGGAGACTGAGTTTGGGAAGAAGTAGTCCCGCCCTGCCCCGCACCAGCACGTCCACCCATGTATGTATATGTACTAGCTAGCAACTTAAGCATATCTACTAAATGAAAACATTTCATAGTTCATAATACAATGCATGTCAAATGAAAGATCAATCATCAATACAAGCTTATTTAGGGTTATGGCTGAATTTGAGTATACTAGTTTTTCTTGATGTGAAACCCCAAATCCTTGATTTCATGAATGTTGAGTGGTTTAACAAGATAGTCTGCTGCTCCAAATCCCAAGCCCTTCCGGATAAGGGATACCTCTTCATTTGTCACCATCACTTGCCAAAAATAACAACCAAAACCCAGATTGGCTTAGCTTCAATTATTGATCAAGAAAAAACACATCTTTTTTGACAAGTTCAAGATCAAACAAGCACTTACTAATCACCGGAACATGTTTCAGTCTAACGTCCCTCTTGATATACCTCATAATACTCGATTCATTCGCGATAAGAATCGCGATTTCGACAAGAATGATGTCCATACAAGAACCCTCAGATCTCAGCGTATCAAACAATTGTGCTCTTGAAGTGACCAGCGCAACTGCATACACATATTTTATCCTAAAACTGTTTAAAAAAAAAAAAAAAAAAAAAAAAAAAAAAAAACAAGAAAACAACGTTGTCTGCTTACCCTGGTAAGAACACTGGGTTAGGAGGTGGAAAACATGGCGGCAACTGTCAGCATTGGTGTCACAAAGAAGAATCCTAACTGTGCTGGAATCTGCAGGAAGATGAGTGGTGTTGTTGCCATGGCCACCATCTCCACCACTCACCATAATGCTCTTACCCTTACCCTTACCCATACTTTGAATCTCTGATCTCTGCTTTAATTTTCTGCCTTAGATCAGATATCTTTCCTTTATGTGTGCGTTGGTTGCGTCCAGCAAAGTGTTCGGTTTTACCGAACTTTCGTGGCAGACCTAACCGGTCTTCTGATTATGTGTTTTTGCATAGGCAGATTTCGCAGGTCGGCAGGATTCATGGTAATGACTGGTCATTTGCGGCAGATTATGTGTTCTTCAAACTGGGTTACGTTAAATCTGCTGTTAGGAGACAATAATTTGCGCTTTTGTAAACTCCACGTGCTATATAAAAGCTCTCTCTTTTTTTGCAACAATGGCAAAATTTCATTATTTTAGTTTGACAAAATAGTGGAGAGATACGTCAGTGTAATTAACTGTTCGTTAGTGGAGAGCACTTATGTTTGGTGCTTATAAAGAGCTCACCATAATAATTGTAACTCTCACACTGCAGTTGTAGATTGGATCATTTGTTTGTATCAAGAATCTATAATTAAGAACAAATTGAGTTGTCTATGCTGCAATCTTTTTTGTTTTTGATGACTCAATTAGCTTAACTGGGTAAAGATTTGATCTTTTCAATGACTCAATTAGCTTAACTGAGTAAAGATTCGATCTTTTCAATAAAATTGTAAGTTTTAATTGTGTTTTTTAAGCGGACAATTGGTGATTATGAAAATTGTTGGACCCCTGTCAAAATCAAGTATAACATTTTACTTGTTTAAAATGTGATGGAAATAAAATTGGATTTTCGCTACTAGTGGTAAGTAAGCACCTATATATCCTAATAAGTGCTATCCTAAAAGTGTTGCATCGCTGTTGAATTGATTGCAGCCTAATCCCAGATTTTTAATTCTTGTCTTCTCCGATAAAACTTCTAATCGAGTCGTTGAATGTTAGCTGAACAGTGCATTCCCGCCGAGCACGGTGGCGTCAGAGCGCGGCAACAGCGTCTGTTTTCTTTCTTGCAAAGCTGCAAAACCATCAAACAGCTGACCCAAATCCACGCTCAGATCATCACCAACGGGCTCGCCCAGAAAAACTTCATTCTTGGAAAGCTGCTATCGATCTACATAATCTACAATAGACTGGCATATGCCACCAAAGTTTTTGAATTTGTCCGAAACCCGAGTACTATTCTCTGGAATCAAATCATCAGAGGTCATGCCAATGGTGAACAACCGCGGCTGTCTGTTCTGCATTTTCAGAAAATGGGAAAATCCTTAGCCGTACCTGACGGGTATACATACTCGTATGTGGTTAATGGTTGTGCAAAAGGGGTGCTTCTGAGTGAAGGCGAGCAGGTTCACGGGAAGATCATGAGAAACGGGTATTTCTCAGATGTGTTTGTTCAGACTAATCTGGTGAATTTTTATTCAGTCAATGGAATTGGTAGTGCGGAGAAGGTGTTTGATGAAATGACTGACAGAACCGTGGTGGCGTGGAATTCATTGATCTCTGGGCATTTTAGGTGTGGAAATGTTGATGAAGCCCGCAGAATTTTCCATGGGATGCCAGAGAGGAATGTTGTTTCCTGGACCGCCATGATTGCAGGATGTGCACAGAATGAGAGATGCAAAGAAGCATTGTCTTTCTTCCATGAAATGCGGAGGAACGGCGTGGAATTCGACCAGGTAACACTGGTATCAGTGCTCTCCACTTGTGCAGAAATGGCTTTTCTGGATCTGGGCAGATGGATACATTCATATGTTCTTGAAGCTTCTTCTTCCAGTGCAGAAAAGGGACCAGTGCTGGTGTCACTCAACAATGCACTCATACATATGTACTCTAGCTGTGGCGAAATTAAGGATGCTTTTAAGGTATTCAAGGACATGCCAATCAGAACCACAGTTTCTTGGACAAGTATGATCACAGGTTTTGCCAAACAAGGGTATGCAGAAGAGGCCCTTACACTATTCAAGAAAATGAGGAACGGTGAACTTAAGCCAGACGAAATCACACTATTGGGTGTACTATGTGCGTGTAGCCATGCCGGTTACATCAACGAGGGGCGTTTTTACTTCAAAACCATGACAGAATCATGGGGTGTGGAGCCAAGGATACAGCACTACGGCTGCATGGTCGATCTCCTCAGTCGAGCTGGACTATTCGACGAGGCAGAAACCCTGGTCGAGAACATGCCTATGCAGCCAAACAATGCTGTCTGGGGTGCCCTTCTTGGGGGCTGCAGGATCCACAAAAATGCAGAGCTTGCCTCTGACATTGCACGAAAATTTGTCATCGAACTCGAACCCGAAAGATCTGTTGGCTACTTTGTGCTCCTGGCAAATGTGTATGCTTCTGAGAAGAGATGGCAATCTGTGGCTAGTGTGAGACAAAAGATGTTTGAGATGAGAGCAAGGAAGCCTCCAGGCCAAAGTTGTATCCAAATTGATGGTGTCAGCCATGGTTTTCTGGCTGGTGACACAACTCACAAGCATGCACATTTGATATATGAGATGCTTGATGGGATCACTGGGCAAGCTAAGTTACAAGTTGATGGAGTTTGCCCATAAAGATTGGGTATGAACATTTAGAGCCGTCAAAATGGGCCAGCACGACCCATATGGGCTGGTCCGTCTCGGGTTCAACTGGAAAATGAACTATTTGTTTATTATTATAATGTATGTATTAAAGACAATATTCTCATATATTAATTATCCGCTTCTGTCTTTATACTTTATCAATTTCTCGATAGGTAGACTCTTAGTTAATTTCGTGTATATTCTTATAGACTTTGAATTTGGGACCTCTATGCATTTATAAAGAAGTAATTTGGGACCTCTGACCTCGGGTTAACTCAGTTGGTTTGACCGATTACCTTAAAAGTCTTGCTCCAGCGTTAGTGTGGAGGTTTGAATTCCACTAGGAATCTGAGGGTCCCACCTTAACCGATAAGAGGTAGGTAATGAAGACCCCTTGTGTGTAGAGTGTATAGACATTTACCTCTTTTAGCGGTTCTTGAACAAGAGTTCTAGGGACTTAGGATTAGTCTGGTGTAAGTTGGGAATCGACGTATAAAAAAAAAAAACAGCAAACACCTTGTGATTATTTTCCCCATGATCAGAAATCTGTGACCAAATGAGGAGATTCTTGATCCTATTCACTTGTAAAAGGGTGAGTAACTTTATAGCTAACAATAAATCACACAAAACCCATTTCCATACTCATCTTAAACCAGGAAGAGCTAATCTCAATCTAAAAAGCTGTCTCAGAACTAATCCTACCAAAGCACTGTTGCTGTTTCATGAGCTGCTGAGAAAAAAAATTTCTTGGATAGATAGCTACTCTCTCTTATATGTCATCAAAGCTTGCACCCAGAAATGCTTATTTAATGAAGGAAAGCAGTTCCATGGTTTTGTCATTAAACTAGGTTTTGAACCCATAGTTTTCCTCCAAACTTCCCTCATGGATATGTACTCTGCTTCTGCAAATCTCGAGGGTGCACGCAAGGTGTTCGATGAAATGCCTAGCAAGAATGTCGTGTGCTGGACTTCGTTAGTAACTGCGTGTGTTCAAAACCAGAAACCCGATGCAGCTTTAGAGGTATTCTGGCAAATGGTAATGGCAAATGTGGAGCCTGATCAGGTCCTTCTCACGGTTGTGCTGTCCGCGTGTGCTGATGCTGGTGCACTGGATGTGGGAGAGCAGATTCATGCTTACATTCGTCGAAAATATGGGTTGGATTCAGATTTGCGCATGGCCAATGCCCTCTTAAACATGTATGTCAAATGCGGGGATGTCAAAGCTGCAAAGATACTGTTTGATGGTGTGAGGGAAAAGGATGTCACAACTTGGACTTCCATGATTGTTGGCCTTGCATTGCATGGCCAGGCAGAAGAAGCACTGAGGCTATTTGCAGCCATTGAAGAAGAAAACAGATCATCAAGATTACACAAAAACCGCAGGTTCAAGAGCAGATTAGTTGTCCCTAACGACGTTACATTCATAGGAGTTCTAATGGCTTGCAGCCACACAGGGAGGGTGGAAGAGGGCAAGAGGCATTTCAGAAGCATGGTTCAAGAATACTGCATAGAGCCAAGACTCTCCCACTATGGCTGCATGGTGGATCTGTTTTGTCGTCGAGGGCTGCTAAAAGAAGCGTACGGTTTCATTCTGGCAATGCCGATTCGAGCAAATGGTGTGATATGGAGAACACTGTTAGGGTCTTGTGGCATTCATGGCAATGCTGAGCTTGCAGCAGTGGCTCACTCTAGGCTGATTGAATTGCAGGAGGGTGTTGCTGGGGATGATGTTGTGATGTCTAATATCTGTGCTGGCAATGGCATGTGGGAGGAGAAAGTGAAGCTTAGAGATGAGATGAAACAGAGAAGAATTCCTGGGTGGAGCTCAATTCAGGTGGGGAGTTCGCTTTAAGATATAAGAGATTCAGTCTCGAGATCTCTTATAAAAAGTTTTATTCGTTTAAACTAGAAGATTTTCGATAAGAGATTGCTTTCATGAGTTGTTAGTAGAAGAAAAATGTGATAACCTTGTTAAGTTATTCCATACTTTTAAGTATCTTTCATCTATTTCATGATTATGATATTTGATCGTGATGTTATATTGTTATGTATAGTGGAATTACAAAGAATTGGGATATGAATTTGTCGTCCTCTGGGAATAACTTTTATGGCGTGAGATTGATTAAGTTATGAGTAGGCACAAGGATTAAGAGGCAATTGAAAGTTAAGCAACAAGCGAACAAGAGACTAGAGCAAGATAATCGCGAATAAGACTCATATATATTGATGGTAAAGAAAGTAAAAAACACACATAAAAGATATTATCATTAAAGCATTAAAAGAAAAGTAATGAATAGACTTATCTTCAAAAGGAAATGATTCAATCAAACTTGTTGGAATTGAATCGTCATTGTAATTTTCACAAGAGTAATACTACATGTACTCCCACTTTGTACTCCATGCAGAAATGTCATTATCTGATTGGTTTAAATAACAAAGTGGGCCACTGTTTGTCTTCATGCACTTGAATTCATTGGTACACGTGGCGGAAATTTATACTCCATGGGATACATATATCATTTTCCTTTTCACAAAAGTAAAGTAGCAATAGTGTAGAGATATCTATTTTCAGTACTCAGTAGAATATTTTTCATTGAAAATGAAAGGACAAATCTCTTTACTACCTAGGTTCGAATATAATCCCTTTACTCCAGTTTGAAAATACAAAATAAAACACATAAAAGGGACATGCACATGTGCCACGACAAAGGCGTATCCCAGCCCGTTTGCGTGAACAGCAGTTTCACGGGCATCTCGCCACTTGTGCCCAAAGACGGGCTTGTTCACGGGCGTGACGACTGATGATGCTCGTGCTCCTGCCATTCAGAGAGTTGCCTCGTCCATTTCAGCGCGATCTTCCTCTCGTACTGCTCCAACGCGTGCGTCCTCCTCTCCTATTCAATAAACTTCTCAACTCCACAATCGGTTAAAATCACTCCAATATGCTCCCTTTCCGTACAACTATAGATAAAGACACATGAATTAGTTCATATTCACAACTTTCTAAGTCAAATTATACACAAAATTGATTAAAATAAAGAGACAAAATATATATAGTCAAATAAAAAGGTTATCAATATTCTTTACATGTCACTAATAAATTAGTGATTGGTGATGGAATATTAGTTATTAGGCCAACTACTAAATTCTACGGTTGTTTGTATATATAACCCATGGAGTGACTCAAGAAGTGATACAAGACTTGGTGACAGAAACTTGTCCAGCATGCTATACAAGAAGATTGCGTGTATTGACTAGTTGAAACATCATCTTCGAACAAATCTTGCCTAAATCAAAATTTTAAAATGTGTTTTAGAAATTTCAAACATCTTTAAAATATTGTTTGAGTAAATGTGATCAAAACCAAAATTTCAAAATTTGACAACTTCGTCGTAACACATTATTAGCCTTAAAAATCATTTAATTTGACACGTTTCTTTGTTTATTATTCTCCCAAAGCCGCCGCCCTCTTCTGTCTTTCTCCGTCGTCGTTTAGCAGCCACCGGAATTTCATACTTTGATGCAGCTAGGTGAGGTGGAAGTCGAAAAATTATAATAACAGTCAAGTTCGTCGTTATAAATACAAAATTTATTTAAGTTTAATTTTTTTAAAAGTTTTATCTATTTATATTTTTAACCCGTAAAAAATTAGTACATGTAAAAATATAATGTCTGTTGACTTTCCAAGATGTTGCATAGAATCTGTGATTTGAATAGCAGCAGCCAATCATCACTCGCCCAAAGCGCAACCGGATTGGCCGGTCAACCTTAACACCTCGCCCCGCCCCGCCGCTACGCTCAATCTCGATCTCATCTCTCACTCCGCCACTGCCCCACCGTTATTCCGCCTTTCAGTGCATACTTCCTCGCCGGCGCAGTCATTTGCCTCTACCCCAAGTGGTGCAGGAGATGAAGAGAAGTTCCGATCATATCGACGGCGACGCTATTTCATCGGGCCTGGAATGGAAATGTGGGCTGAATGTGAAAACCACCGTGGCTCTTCTCCTGTCGCTTCTGTTTCTGGCGTTTCTGATTCTCAGAGACCCGCCGTCTTCCGATAGTGTCTGGAGTCGAGTTAAACCACCGAAAGGTACCCTGTTTTTTTCTTGGGATATGATTTGCCTCCCTTCTTTTCCCTAAATCTTTTCTTGTTATATTCCCGTATAGTTATGGAAGATGATGATCATATTCTCCGGCCAAACGACGCCACCGGAGATAACCTTCTCGCCGGACTTCTCCCTTCTGGATTTGACCGGAAATCCTGTCTAAGCCGCCACCAATCAGTATTGTATCACAAGAAACTGAAGCGTCAGCCTTCATCCTATCTAATCTCCAGGTTACGAAGCTACGAAGCTCTCCACCGGCGATGCGGACCGCACACAGATTCCTATAAGAACAACGTTGGACGACTCATCAACTCTGCCGGCAATAATAACCGCTCCGATGGATGTAATTACCTCGTTTGGATAGCCTTTAGCGGTTTAGGAAACAGAATCTTGACGCTAGCGTCGCCGTTTCTTTACGCCGTTCTTACCAACCGTGTCCTCCTCGTCGATCCTGGAAACCACATTCTTCCCAATCTCTTCTGTGAACCCTTCCCCAACACTTCCTGGTATCTTCCCAAAGATTTCCCCATTGCTAATCAGTTCAAAAGCTTTGATCAGAACTCCACTTTCTGCCATGGATACATCCTCAAGCATAATGTTTCTGCGATTATTCCACCTTTCATTTATGTCCATCTTATATATGACATTGATCAGCACCATAAACTATTTTACAGCGACAAAGAACAAATTTTTCTGAAAAAAGTTCCTTGGGTAGTAATGAGGACTGATGAATATTTCGTCCCATCTCTTTTCTTGATCCAATCTTTCAAGAAAGATTTGGAGAACATGTTCCCCGACAAAGATTCCGTGTTCCACCTCCTCGGACGGTACCTTATCCATCCCACGAATCCGGTCTGGGGGCTCATCACCAGATACTACCAAGCTTATTTGGCCATGGCGGATGAAAAGATAGGGATTCAGATCAGAGTTTTTGAGAGAGAAACCGGTCCTTTTCAACATATTCTAGACCAAATTATAAGCTGTACTATGAAACAACATATACTGCCACAAGTCTATCAAGAAGATTCTCCCATCGCTGAGAATATTAAGAAGAAGAAGAAGAAAGCTTTGCTGGTGACATCTTTGAGCCCGTGGTATTCGGAACAGATCCAGAACATGTATTCGGAGCATCCGACGTTAACCGGCGAGGTGGTCGGGATTTTCCAGCCGAGTCACGAGGAGTATCAGCGGACGGAGAATCTGAGGCACAACATGAAGGCGTTGTCGGAGATTTATCTTCTTAGCATGACTGATGTGTTGGTTACGAGCGGATGGTCTACGTTTGGATATGTGGCTCAGAGTCTTGGAGGTTTGCGGCCATGGATTTTGTACAAGCCGGAGAACCGGACGGCTCCTGATCCGCCGTGCCGGCGAGCTATGTCCATGGAACCATGTTTCCATGACCCGCCGTCGTACGACGGCGCCGACCCTCACGTGAAGCCTTGTGAGGACAGAAGCTGGGGGCTTAAGCTCATCGCGGCATAGATATATTATGTATATGTATATGTACGTATAGAATAACAGAAGACATGCAAATTCATAAACACGCCGTGACGCCGGCACCGGTACGGTAGAAAAATTGGTCGGAAATTCCATTTTCGTCAGTTTTCCGACCACGGAAAACGCCAAATTTGTAGTAGTACGTGCGTATAGACTGATAGACATTAGGAGATTTACGTATCAAATTAAAATTGAGATTCAGTGCAAAACATCTTAGTTAATGTACATAAATTTCATAGGAGAAATCGAGGTAGTCATAATGTTGGGTATGGTAAATTTAGAAGAGTTGCAATCTCCTTCTCGTGCTCCCATTAAGGTTAGAGCATGCGACCTTTCATTTGAGAGAATTATGCCATTGAATTACAAATTACTTGGCAGTGAAAGGCAGTTATTATTATTTTAAGAGGGTAATGGTATCAAAAAAAAAATGAAAGAAAGAGAGTAATTCTAGAATAGAAAAATACAAACATTAATAACAATTATCAAATTATTTTACTAAATCATTAATTTGATTAATCTTGCTCACATGAAATCAAATTCATTATATTTTGTATTAATTATTATTGACTTAATTCAAGGTATTACTAATTAAGCATGCATTATTATGTTACCAAATTTTTTGAAAGAGAAAATTTCAATGAGATTACCGTTTTCTCTGCAAAAAATGGTAATCCCTCCTTCAATTTTGTCCACTCTTGAAAACATTCTCATATTTGTCTACCCATTTTCAAAAGTTCCCTTCCCAAGCTATTGCTCCCATCTCGATCAAATAAACACTTTATAATTTCCAAATAATGTGTAATTAAGAGGTAAAAATATATAAAAGGTAATATTAATATTGCAAAATTAAATTAAATATATCATTCAATATTCAATAATAAAGAAATTTCCAAATAAGAATTGATGCCATAAATCCATAATTAGGTAACTGGTTTCTGGAAAATTTCATCACCGTACCATACCAACTTTCCATACGGATCATGATCACCATTCCATTCAGAAATGAAACCCTACAAGAATTGGTCCGATCATCACCACCAAAACAAGATCGCCGCCGGAAACTGCAAACGTGGGCTGCCGCTGCTGCTACCGGCGGGGATTCTGGTCGCTTTGTTGATGAACCTAACGGGGCTACTGCTTTTCCTCTTCACCATACCCAAAGAACCAAAGCTTTTCTATGGCTTCTCCGCCATGGCCGCCAATAATGCTGGAAGCGATAATAAAAACGGGGCGCCAAAATTGGATAGGCCTCTCGGCGGGCTTTTGCATTCTGGGTTTGATGAAGGATCGTGTTTAAGTAGGTATGAATCTGTGGAGTATCTCAAGGAACTAAAGCGGCAGCCTTCTTCTTCCCTGATCTCCAGGTTACGAAGCTATGAAGCTCTTCACCGCCGCTGCGGGCCCCACACAGAAGCGTATAACAAAACCGTCCAACTCTTCGCGTCGGGAAAACATCATCGGTTCGCCGACGACGTCGTCGGCGGCGAAGAATGTAAGTATGTGGTCTGGGTACCTTTTAGTGGACTGGGAAACAGAATCCTCACTATGACTTCGGCTTTTCTATACGCCATTCTTACCGGCAGAGTCCTCCTCGTTGATCCTCTTAATCACACGCCGGATCTCTTCTGCGAGCCGTTCCCCGGAACTTCATGGGTTCTGCCGGAAGATAATCCGCTTACTAAGGATTACTTCTACAGATATAGTCACAACTCGTCTTTTAGTTATGGGGGTATGGTGAAGAACAATTTGATTAACAGGTTAAACGTGTCTGAAAGGCCACCCAGCTACATCCATCTCAGTCTCACATATGTAATGGATCAGTACGATGAACTGTTCTTCAAAGATGAAGATCAAATATTTCTGCAGAAAATTCCATGGCTATCTATAACGTCAGACGAGTATTTCCTCCCATCTCTTTTCTTGATGCCAATTTTCCAGAAAGATCTGGATAAGATGTTCCCCGAGAAAGACGCCGTGTTCCACCTCCTCGGACGGTACCTGTTTCATCCCGCAAATCCGGTCTGGGGGCTAATTACAAGATACCATAAGGCTTACCTGGCCGGAGCCGATGAGAAGATAGGAATTCAAGTCAGAGTGTTTGAAGGAGGCCCATTTGACCATGTTCTAAACCAGATAGTAAAATGTACAACGGAAGAGAAAATATTGCCGCCGCCATTAATCAAAAATCAAGAAAATCCCACACCCAAACCCAACAAGACGACAACAAAAGTTGTGCTTATAACATCTCTGAGTTCATGGTACGCAGATGTGATTCGAGACATGTATTTGTTGTATCCAACGTTGTCAGGCGAGGTGATCCGAGTTCTCCAGCCGAGTCACGAAGAATACCAGAAAACCTGGGATGAATTTCACTACATAAAATCATTGGCAGAAATGTATCTTCTGGGGATGAGTGATAGATTGGTGACAAGTGGATGGTCAACTTTTGGATATGTAGCTCAGGGTCTTGGAGGTTTGCGGTCATGGGTTTTGTATAAGCCGGAGAATTTTACTGTTCCTGATCCGCCATGCCAACCAGTCATCTCCATGGAACCGTGCTTTCATCTTCCTCCTTTAGATCACACCATGACGGTTGTTCCTTATGTAAGACCTTGTGAAGATAGAATTAGGGGTCTTAAGCTCTATCCGGATAACCAAACAGTATTGAAAAACATTCTTAATTCTTAAATTAGAGTCAATAGTCAACGAATTGCTAATGTACTGATAAGGATACTCAGATGTTGGTCATGAAAAAAACATATCCCTATCATTTTGTTAATTTGATCAAATTTTATGGTTTTGAGGTTTTTTTTTTTTTTTTTTTTTTTTTTTGAATCAATGAAATTTAGTTTAGAATTTTCAATATGCACTTGCAAAATGGTGAAGTTTGGTGAGATGTTAAAGAAGCTAGCCTATCTTTGTGACAGAAAGGTGGAATTGCTCACCCTGACTATGGTTCAACTGAGACTAGACTTTTGCTCATTGCCCACAATATATAGTTTTGAAGTGATTATGTAAATTGTAAAGAGTTTGAGCTATGAATAATTTCATAGAATCTAGGGCAGGGGGTGTAGAAGTTTTTGGAGTAATTTTTGTTGATTTGAGGATGATGACAATATATATGGTCTTCTTCCACTTTAGTTGTATGGTCTTTTATAGTAAAAGGGGAGTTGTGCACACTTTCATGGCCGTTTAGGACCCTTCATAGTGGAGGATAATTACCCTTCATGGTAAGATAATAACCATTATTATTGTAGGACAATGGTCATTCGTGGAGAATTATGCCTGGAAATGGCTTGAATTGACAATGTCCTAATCTATTTTAAAATTTATATTAAGTCATATATAATAAAACCACCACTTACATATCTCTACACGACAAACATCATACTTATGGGATAAAAATACATTTTTCTTAAAAAAAAAAAAAAAAAAACACTCAAGCAAGAATTAAGACTAAATCACATTTAGTCAATAATAATCGCTGAATAATTAATCGCCTCATCTATCAATTTAAGAATTCAAAGCATGGTCCTAATTAATTTATTGCACCACAGGCCGGTACCATCAATAGATGCGTGCAGTGCCTTCCAATAATGTGTGGAGACTAGGTTTAGGTCCATAGTGGTAAAAAATATTAAGGTCGTGTTTGGTAAAAAAATTGGCCTATAGGCCAATTTTGACTTTTTGATCACTATTAATTGTTTGATTTAGTTAAAATATCAATATAAATGTTTGGTTAATTAGCTTTTTGTAACTTCAAAATGCTAAAATTCAAAAAGTTACTCCAAGCAACTTTTTTAATTAGCTTTTTGAGAAAAGAAATTATACCAAACAGCTATCAGCTAACAGCTAATTTACCAAACACTTTTCTACAATCAGCTAATATTATCAACTGTTTATACTCTCTAATTAACATAATCAGCTAACAGTAAACAGCTATCAGCTAACAGCCATTTTACCAAACAGGGCCTAAATTATTAAGTTATGAACTTAGAATTTGTGTACTTAAACCATTGACCAGATAAACTATATACAATCAGACTTTTTTCTTTTTTCTTTTTTTGATTTTTTTTAGTATAATTCTTAATAACTATAAGATTTTAAGTCAACTTTATGTGATTCTTTGAAGGTTGAGATTAGAGCTTTCTTATAAATCAAAGAGAATAGTGAGCTTGCAAGTTGCAACATAAGCTGCTTTCTTGTACTAAAACATAGCATACCTGTTTTTTGCAAAAATCAATGTTGAAGATCAGAGATCATGATCACCTAGTATAGTATAACATTGGATTTAGAAATGAAGCTATACAAAAGTCGTTCTGATTCTGATAGTCATCACCAAAACATGATTCCCCGTGAGGATAATAATCATCGAAACTGCAAACGTGGGGTGCTACTGCCGCTGGTGATTCTTGTTGCTATATTCATGAACCTGTCGGCTCTGGTTTCAGTCTCCAGGCTTCTGAAAGATTCTCAGCTTTTCAATGGCGTCTCGGCGGTGGTTTCAGAAGACAGTCTCCGGGCGCGGGCTGAGGAGGAGGTGCCAAAGTTCGATAAGCTACTCGGCGGTCTTCTTCATCCCGGATTTAATGAAAGATCGTGTCTGAGTAGGTATGAATCAGTGCAGTATCTCAAGGAACTAAAGCGCCGGCCGTCTTCTTCCTTGATCTCCAAGCTGCGAAGCTATGAAGCTCTCCACCGGCGCTGCGGACCATATACAGAATCGTATAACAAAACCGTGGAACTCATCACGTCCGGTGAACGGCCGTTTGCCGCCGGCAAGGAATGTAAGTATGTGATTTGGATACCTTTCAATGGGTTAGGAAATAAAATTCTGTCTTTAGCTTCAGCTTTCCTATACGCCATTGTTACGAACCGAGTCGTTCTTGTTGCTCCGATGGATCACGTGCCGGATCTCTTCTGTGAACCGTTCCCCGGAACTTCCTGGTTTCTGCCGGTGGATTTTCCGGTTACTGGTTACTTCAATGGACTTGATCAGAACTCCGGGTACTGTTACGGGAATCTGGTGAAGAACAATTTGATTGACAAGTCTAAAATTCCGCCATTTATCTTTCTCAATCTGAAATACGACATGGATCATTACGATGAACTGTTCTTCAAAGATGAAGATCAAAAGTTTCTGGAGAAAATACCATGGCTGAGTATGAAATCAGACCAGTATTTCATCCCATATCTTTTCCTGATGCAATCCTTCAAGAAAGACGTCGAGAACATGTTTCCCGACAAAGAATCCGTGTTCCATTTCCTGGTACGGTACCTATTCCATCCCACAAATCCGGTCTGGAAGCTGATTACCAGATACCATCAAGCTTACCTGGCCGGAGCCGATGAGAAGATAGGAATTCAGGTTAGAGTGTTCGACTACGAACCCGGTCCGTTCAAACATGTTTTGGACCAAATCATAAGTTGTACAATGTCGGAGAACATACTCCCATTAATCAACACAGACGATAATGATCCCAAATCCAACATTATAGCCAAAAAGAACAAGACAAAAGCTGTGCTGATAACATCTCTGAGTTCTTGGTACGCCGACGTGATTCGCGACATGTATTTGCAGTATCCGACGGAGACTGGGGAGGTAATCCGAGTTCACCAGCCGAGTCACGAAGAACGGCAGAAAGAGAACGATGGATTGCACTACGCAAAGGCATTGGCAGAAATGTATCTTCTGGGGATGAGCGATAGATTGGTCACGAGTGGGGAATCAACTTTCGGATATGTAGCTCAGGGTCTTGGAGGTTTGCGTTCATGGTTGATGTACAAGCCGGAAAACCGCACAGTTCCAGATCCGCCGTGCAGGCCGTTCATCTCCATTGAGCCGTGCTTCCATAGTCCTCCGTTAGATAACCCCACGGCGGCACTTGTTCCTCACGTGCGGACTTGTGAAGATAGAATTAGGGGTCTTAAGCTTTATCCCGATATCAAATAAAAAAGTGTGGAAATTTTCAAATATTTTAATTTAATGTACACAACATTAATAAATATGAACACAATTTCAAATAATAATAATAATAATAATAATAATACTCCCTAGATCTCATTTATGCCAGAGACTGAACTAAATTCATTTACAATTCAATTTTTCCTAATATTATTTTATCATTAGTATATAAAATTAATATATTTAAAAATTACATTTAAAGTATTATTAAACACAAAAATAAAATTTAAAAAAAAAATAAGTAAATGAGAAATAGTTAACTTGACCAATAAATAGTAAACATGACAAGTAAATACTTATAATATACAAGTGTATATATAAATAATGTGCTGGGAATAAATTATATCATGGACCAGGATCTACCTTGCATTATTATATTGATCGTAGTCCAAAACAATATTCAGATTATGTGTCTACATTTAATATATTATGTGTCTGCAGATCATGTGCCTGTAAATAAGTTGAAAATACATATTATGTGTCTTCAATTTATTTACATGCACATAATTTATTAATTGAATGTAAATAATATGTTAATTACAAACACATACTCCCTCTATCTCATTTTTCATGTCATGTGTACTATTCATTGGTCAAATTAACTCTTTATTCATTTCTTATTTTCTTTAGTAATTCTTAATTATTTTTAAATTTAATTTTTTGTGTTTAATAGTATTATTCATTTAGTTTCTAAATATATAAATTTTATATACTAACAATAAACTTAATATTATGAAAAATTAAATTTAAAATAACTTCAGTCAAACCTCATTAATTGAACCATACAAACAAATTAAAATGGGGCGAAAGAAGTAATTTTAGATTAGGATTCATAATACAAGGTGGACCACAATCCATAGTATAGGAATTGGTTGCTGAGTTCCCCTTATTCCTGACAGGGTACCATAGAGGCATGAGTTGTTATATCGGATCCTAGTCCTAAATGACGTATAAATTATGTATTTTTAGTATTGAATTTGTGAACTTCTAGGATATAAATTTTGTTTCTAAGTCAAAACACAATGTTCACAATTTACATATATGTTAACATTGAGTGTTTGTAAATTTTTAAAAGATAAATTGTGAACATTTAATTTGAAAGTCGGGTTCACTGAATAAGTTGCCATAGAGGCATGGCAAATTATGTTGTGCAACCGTGTGCACCATGCATGGTGCACACGGTTGCAAAAACGACGTCGTTTTGACTAAAAACGCGCGTCCCATTTAAAAAAAAAAAATCAATTTCGATTCCCGACAACAGCATTATGTTGTGCATAATTTGAATATCCAGAATGAATGAACTAAAAATCCAGAATGAATGAACTAAATATCCAGAATGAATATCCAACATGAATGAAAAAAAAAAATCAGTTTCAATTTCCGTCTAAATATCCAGAATGAATGAACTAAATATCCAGAATGAATGAACTAAAAATCCAGAATGAATGAACTAAATATCCAGAATGAATGAACTAAAAATCCAGAATGAATGAACTAAATATCCAGAACTATATAATTCAAATTATGCACAACATAATGTTGTTGACGGAAATCGAAACTGAATTTTCTTTTTAAGTGAGACGCGTGTTTTTAGTCAAAACGACATAATTTTTGCAACCGTGTGCACCATACGTAGTCCGTAGAGGCATAGAGTAGACTCTCTTTTGGATTGGGCCTCACTCATGGGTATGGGTTAGCTCTTAGTACCCAATAAATGTAATTGAAAACTTTAGAAATATTTTTAAAAAAATAATTATAGAGAGCTGTACAAATTATATATATATATATATATATATATATATATATATATATATATATATTATTAAATAAGGTTTTCCTAATATAAATAATACTAAACTCCAATAAAAATAACCAAGCATGTAGCTCTCTTTGAGTGAATGTCATATATATTAACTCTTTAGGCTACAATTGATAGAGAAAGTATATTAAATATATACTACACTGCAATAGAGCTCAAAAATATATTAATTACATTATTAAAGGTATGCTAATTTTGTCAATCAATTTACAGCAGATTAATGTTCTAAAGATTTTTTACTAGAGTTCTATACCCATTTATTCGACAATAATGCCACCAAGCCATGTCACTAGTTTGTGGCAAATTATTCTGGGGTCCACACCTTGCACGATAGACCCGCGTTTAAAAATACACAATTTACATATTGAATATTCACAATTTATATATATATGTTGAATATTTACAATTTTACATACTAAGTGTTCATAATTTATCTACACAATTTATATATTAAATGTTCACAATTCAAATTAAAAACATTTAACAGTATGTAAATTGTGTACTTTGGACCTGGATCCACCTTGTAAGGTGGACTCGAGTCCATGGTATAACTGCTGCTAATTTGTTAGTAGGGCTTCAAGACACTACAAGAAAAAAATTAAATATATATATCTACGCATTTATTTATGAATTAAAAACTTACAAGTTAAATACTTACATATTTCAATGATTTACCTATAAAAAATTTTATTAGTAAATTTGATTTTTCTTGTAATAAGAATGAAATTAAAGTCAAATTATAATAAAATCATTATGATAAGAACTTATTGACTAGCTTATGTTAAGTGAGGGACCAATTTGACCCTCGCACAACAATGAAAGGACAAAACAATTAAGAATGAAAAACTAAAAACCTTTAAATTCTATGAATGGTTAGAATATTTGGACTTTTAATTTGGACGAAAATGCGGACTCATATATGGTCCTAAATTATTTACTGCCCTATAAATCTATAAATTAAATACAATTTAATTTATAGACAGAACGATATCTAATGTGTGGAGGTTAGGTTTGGTCCCGATGATACTATCATACTATGATAGGCCCATAGTGTTAGGCAAAATCTCTCCAATCAAAATTTAACTATGACTTAATTACCGAAATAGTCCATTGACAATAGTAAAATTACTATTGATCATTGACTATATTTTTTGACTAATTAAGTTCCTCAACTTTAAAAATTTTAACTGATTTGATCATCCGTTTGTTTTGTCGTTAGACATCCGTTAATTCGGGACCAAATTTCTGTAATTTCGCTATAGTCAATGGACCATTTTAGTAATTAACTTTTCGGAGAAAATGGTGCATGTGATGACCGAAATGATTCCTTGACTATAGCAAAATTACCAATTTGGTTCTGAGTTAACGGATATCTAATGACCAAAAAAAAAAAAAACGAAAGACCAAATTGGTTAAGGTTTTTAAAATTGACGGACTTAATTGATCAAAAAAAATCAAGAACCAAATCGATAATTTCGCTATAGTCAAAGGACCATTTCGGTAATTAACTCTTTAATTAATTTAATCCGAAATTTCTTAGGCATGAGACTGGCTGATCAAGATAATCTCTAAGTTACTTAAGAATTGGTCTGCACCTACCTAGCTCAATAGTTCAGTAGGCATTATTTGGGAGATCAAATCTCAACGCGGCAGTGTGGAAATTTTGTGTTTGTAATTACTACTTTATATGTCTTCAATTTGTTTAACAAGTAGGTGCTAGATAAAGGAGTTTATATATGTGGATGAATAATGAGATGAGAATCAACTCTCACCTTTTCAACATATATAAGCTGTTTAGATGTTCTAAAAAATAAAGAATGAAGAGATCATCAGATGATCATCAACTAGCATTTGATTCAGAAATGGAGCCACACAAAAGAAGTTCTGATCATCATCATCATCAACCCAAGCCTCACTCAGATCATCGTCACCACGCCCCTGAGGATAATAATGGAGCTTACTGCAAACGTGGTCTGTTACTGCTGGTGATTCCAGTTGCTTTATTCCTGAACATTACTGTTCTGGATTTGGTCTTCAGGCAATATAATGTGTGGTCGTTCTTCAATGGCTTCTCGCCGGTGATTCCCGGCATCCCACCTAAAGGTAAATTATATTAAAACTCTTCAGTCAAACAGGCCTTTAGTTCGATATGATTTCAATTCTTGCAGGCATTAATCCCTTTAATTTCCTGTGTTTCTGTATTCCATAGCTGCAGAAGATAAGCTACTAGGCGGTCTTCTCCTTCCTGGATTTGATGAAAAATCGTGTCTGAGTAGGTATGAATCAGTGCTGTATCTCAAAGAACTAAAGCGCCAGCCTTCTTCTTCCCTGATCTCCAAGCTACGAAGCTATGAAGCTCTTCACAAGCGCTGCGGACCATATACAGAATCGTATAACAAAACAGTGGAACTCATTAAGTCCGGTGAACGGCCGTTCCCCGACACAGGCTGTAAGTATGTGATTTGGATACCTTTTAATGGATTAGGAAACAAAATCCTGTCTTTAACTACCGCTTTCCTGTACGCCATTGTCACCAACCGAACGGTTCTTGCTTCTCCGATGGATCACGTGCCGGAGCTCTTCTGCGAACCGTTCCCCGGAACTTCCTTGTTTCTCCCGGAGGATTTTCCGGTGGCCGGCGAGTTCAATGGATTTGATCAGAACTCCAAACACTGCTACGGAAACATCGTGAAGAACAAACTGATTGACAGGTCCGATGTGTCGCAATTACCACCTTTTGTCTACAACAATCTGTTCCATAATAAAGACCGTTACGATGAACTGTTCTTCCAGGATGAACACCAGATGTTTCTCCAGAAAATTCCTTGGCTGATTATAAAAACAGACGAGTACTTCATCCCGTCTCTTTTCGAGATTCCATCGTTCCAGAAAGTTCTGGAAAACATGTTTCCCGACAGGGAATCCGTGTTCCACCTCCTGGCACGGTACCTGTTTCATCCCACGAATCCTGTCTGGGAGATGATTACCAGATACCATGACGCTTACCTCACCGGAGCCGATGAGAAGATCGGGCTTCAGGTCCGAGTGTTCGACGGCCCGGGCCCGTTTCAGCACGTGTTGGATCAGATACTAGGATGTACGATGAAGGAGAACATTCTTCCACAAATAATCAATAATCCAAAAGATCCCAACATAAATAGTAGCAGAAAGAACAAAACAAAAGTAGTTGTTCTAATGACATCCTTAAGTTCCTGGTACGCCGACAGGATTCGAGACATGTATTTGCAGCATCCAACGTTGAACGGCGAGGTGGTCCGAGTTCACCAGCCCAGCCACGAAGAAGAGCAGAAATGGTCGGAAATCTTGCACTACTCGAAGGCGTTGGCCGAGATTTATCTTCTCGGAATGAGCGATAGATTGGTTACGAGTGGATGCTCAACTTTTGGATATGTAGCTCAGGGTTTTGGAGGTTTGCATTCATGGCTTATGTTCGAGCCGAAGAACCGGAAAGTTCCAGATCCGCCGTGTATACGCGTCACCTCCATGGATCCATGCTACCTCATCCGCCCGGCCGATACCTCCAAGGCGGCGCTTGTTCCGTACGCGAAGCCCTGTGAAGATAGAAGCATTGGTCTTAAGCTCGTCCCGGTTAACAAAACTACATTTTAACATTAGATTATATTGTCTAATTTTCATTTCGATATCTAAATCTTCATTTTCCACTTTATGTTTTTGCTTGAGTTAAAAAGAATTGCTAATAAATACATTTTCTATTTTCATTTTCCAGTTTATAATTGTTTTTTTTTTTCAGAAAAGTAGTTAATAAATGAACCCTAAATTTCATTAAACATCGAAAACAATATAATTTGGGTGTTGCTATTTGCACCACCCTTTGACCAAAAGACATCTTGAAATTGTAAAAAGTGAAAATTTAAATAATTAATTGGTGATGTAAATAGTCAAATGAGAGTACATTTTGCTATTTGCACCACCTGGTCAAACTTGCAATTAATAATTTATTAATTTAATAATTAATTAATTAAAAAAAAAAAAACAAAACAAAAAACAAAAAACAACGAAACGTCGCCTTGTCCGGTGAGAAGGCGACGGACTGCCTTCTCACCACATGAACAACGTTTCACTGTATACTATAGAGAATCATAAAAAATATGCATACATAACTTAAATAATCTTGTCTATATTTTACCTCTATTTGCATAGGTGTGTTTCCTCTTGCAGCACATTGCAACCAAGCTTCTCTGTTAATCGTAGCATCCTCCTAATCTCTATCCATATTCTATTCGCAGATCAATTTCCACCTTCCCCTTCGCAACATTCGGCCTCGACCTTCTGCCCGTCGCAACATACAAAGCAACAACTCACAAATCTGCTCACACAATATGTTCATCACATGTAAATCAAAATAAATGAAATAGTAGATTTGGGAATTGAACACATACCATTGCCAAAGGCGAGTCACACCATGGTCTCCATTCCGGCTCTATCGTACAAATACGACTTGGGTTCCCTCACTACCGCCCTATTCCGTCGCAGTACTCTTCTGCAGTCATCCTTGGAGAATCACACTAACCATTCATATTTCTTCAGTAATTGTGTAATGTATGTATGAAAAAAAAAATCTACTTCTACAATATGGAATTTATAGAACTCCATGAACGTTTGACCTGAATGTATCCTATTAATAATATCTGCATTGATACATTGCAGCCGGCATCGAAATACGAAAGGGTTTGAGCAACTTTTGATAAAGAAGTAATAATAAAAGGGTTTGAGCAACTTCCGATAAAGAAGTAATAATAACCTAACATTTTACGCAAAGAATACGGCTCTCATTAAACAGGCCTTAAACGCTACCGTTTTTATTTAACAAAGGTTAAACTATCAATGATCAAAACTACGTAGTTTCACTTGGACAGGAAAATGAACAATTTAATTGGCCATAGTTATATGACTTTAATATATAGAAGGATTTTCAATTCCCAATATAGTTAAAAATTTATATTTCTGTCACCGTATTTATTAAAGGACGAGTAAATTCCAAAATATAAATAAATAACTAAATATAGGTGTCCCAATAGTTTTCTATTTTCCTGTAGTAGTACAACATTCATCTAAACAATCACTTCATAATATTTTGATTAATTAAAAATTACAAATAATAGCACATCATAAACATTTTAACAGAGTCAGTAGTATTAATTTTTTTTGTTTATTTTTACTTTTAGGCCAGGAGATAAAATCCACAGTATATTTTGAAAAATTTTTAAATTGATTAATCTTACAATGAATTATACCCCAATCTCGAGGGCTTCCCACAACAAAGAAATCATTGTTCTCAAAAGGTTGAATTCCCATCCCAAGAGTCCGACGCCCCCACCCTGACAGAGCATCCGGAAAAATATAATCATAGTAACTCAGTTTGAATACAGAGGTTAGATATTTGCTTATTGCGCACAAGAAGTCCCTCACTTTAAGGTTGCTCCCCCACTGCTCTTGGTGAGACTCGATTCTGGCCATGCTGGCCCTCCAAAGAAATCATATATGTATATATGGCAGCATAATTGCAGCTGTGTTCTTTGCCAACTCCAAATTTGAACTTGCAGACTCTGATCAATTGATCAGAATTGAATTCGATTCAGAAATGAAGCTATACAAGAGCTGGTCTGATCATCATCAACCCAACTCTTCTCCTCCTCTTTCAGACAAGATCGCCATTAAGGCTTGGAAGTGGAAACATGGGATGCTGCTACCTGCGGGGATTCTGGTTGCTTTGTTGATGAACCTAACGGGTCTGCTTTTGATCGTCCTGCTAATGAAACAACGCCATCTTTTCGATTGCTCCTCCGCCGTTTCCAACCCAGCAAAAGGTAAAAATGTACCAGAAGATGATAAGTGATGAAAAGTTACGTTTTTTCAAGCTTATAACCTGAATTTGGCCTAAATCTTGTTTTCTTTACTTGTTTTATTCTTGTTCCGGTTTATCTCAACAAAAATCTGTACTGTATGTTAATTTTAAGTTCAACTCCTGATTGTTTCTCCATCCTTTTGCTGCCTGCCATAATTTCAGAAAATGAAACTCTTCTCCGGCGTGATGAGGTGCCGGAACTGGAATTGGATAAGCTTCTGGGCGGTCTTCTCCTTTCTGGATTTGACGAAGAATCGTGTTTAAGTAGGTACCAATCTGTGCAATATCTTAAGGAACTAAAGCGCCGGCCTTCTTCTTATCTGATCTCCAGGTTACGAAGCTATGAAGATCATCACAGGCGCTGTGGACCGCATACAGAAGCATATAACAAAAGCTTAGAGTTCATCGAATCTGGAAAAAATAATAATTTACCGCCGGAAAATCAAGACTGTAAGTATGTAGTTTGGGCGCCACTTTTTGGATTTGGGAACAGATTAATAAGCATGGCTTCAGCTTTCCTATACGCCCTTCTTACCAATCGAATCCTCCTGAGCCGCCGTGCCGGAGAGTCGTCTCCATGGAACCCTGCTTCTTCCTTCCTCCTTTAGACCACACCAGGGAGCTTCTTCCTTACATAATGCCTTGTGAAGACAGAATGAGGGGTATTAAGCTCTATCAGAATACCAATTGATGACATGACCGTACCATATATGTTTTGAAGATGAGAGCTGTATGTTTAATCTGTGTTTTTAAGGAGAAAAGATAACGTTTTTGTCAAATTTCAAATGATCGAAAGAACATAGAAACAGGTTAATGTGTTTGTTGGTTGTTCAATCCAGATAACTGCAGATCTGATCTCTTTAACCTCTGCTAACAAGCATATATGGTGCACTATTTTATCAGTATACCATCAAGAATTCCCTTTCAAGAATGCCATTAAAGTCACCAAAACCTCCAAATCTTCATTGGCAAATGATGGAATAATTGCTCTAGCTAGCCCAAGTTGTGTATCACGGCCCAATCCAAATATCTTGACTCAATTCAATTAAGCAGGTGGGTGTGTGGGTGTGTGGGTGTGTGGGGGGGGGGGGGTTGGTGCATTTTTTTTAATAGATAGGTTTCTCAGCTTATACCAGACTAATCTTAACATCCAGTTTCCCGTCTCAAGAGTCATTAAATGACGTAAATCTAAATCGCATAAGCAACCAAAGACCCATCCAAACCCTATTTCAATTTGGGAGCCCAACTCCCATGATGTTTGATGTGTGACAGGGTTCGAACCCTACACTTTACCCACAACTTATGGCTCTCACTCTCTATGATGTCCATAGGAAATATGGTTGTATTAGGGTCTTGATCCAATTTAGAGAACCCAACTAATAAGAAATTTTATTAGAGTTACGAATATATATATATATACACACACTCATATGAGAACACATGTCTCATGCTCTCATTTAAAAGTGTGAATTAATTTAACATGCAAAAAAAAAAAAAAAAAAGAAGAAGAAATCAATATTTATAAAATTAATTTCATTATTTTTCTTAATTTTTTTAACAACTTCCAATCATTGATTTAATTACTTAGAAGGATGAATTAAATTAATTTGCATTTTATCTAAGAGCTTGTTGAAAAAAATATGATACACACATGTATGTGTGCATGTATATATATATACACACACCTTAGAACTTGAGTTAATTTAGTAGAAATGGCTGATTTTTTTTATTATGAAAAATAGCATTATCTTTGTTTTATTAGCTAAAAAAAACCTTCATAATGGCGTGTAGGACTATTACGCAGAAGGAAGGAATACATACACACCGTTAAATAAAAACTGGGCGTTTTTTCTTGAAAAAAAAAAAAAAAAACATTTACAAGAAATTCAATGTAGCGTGTGGACCGAACGGGTTGGCGGTGTGAAAGGCCAGATAAGATTAAATGACTTTCCATGCAAATATGGGAAGGATATTTCTTTTTGACAAACTGAAAAAGATAATTTATTCCTTCAAAATTTTAATTAATAATTAAATATGAAATAATTGATGAGTTGGCTTTCTTCATTTCTCATCGTTTCACACCACCTTTCCATGCCTTAAACGAATCTATTGCTCTCAACCTTTTCTTTTTCTTTTTTCTTTGAAACAACAAGAAAATTATTGCCCAATATTATTCTTTAGATACTTATCCACAAAAACATGATTGTCATAAATATGGTGAAATTCTCATTTTCTGCAAAAATTCGAGTCTTAGAATCTTACATCATACAAACAAAATAATAATAAGTTGAAGTTCGCCATAAAATTCTTGTTGGATTGTTAGCCGCCAGACAAGTGATATATGCACGAGCTTTTGAAGATGTTAAGATTATTTAGTTTTTTTTTTTTTTTTTTTTTTTTTTTGGCACAAAGAACAATCGGTAAGGAAACTAAACATACAATAAAAATATTGAGAATTTTTAACAGTTAACAGTTAAACCCAAAATGGGTTGTCATTACGGCGGCTAGCAAGAGTACGTAGCAGCGACGTACAATAACATTGAAATTAAAAGGAATAAGGTTCAAATTGGCCACTGAACGTAACCTAAAAATGCAATTAGGTCACTGGACGAAAAAAAAAGTGCAATTAGGTCACTGAACACTCAAAAAATATGCAATTTCACCTGATAGCAGGTTACCCTCAATTTTAGCAGGTTATCTGCTTACGTGGCAGCTGAGTTGGCATTTTAAATAAATTTTAATTAATTTTTAATAAATTTTTCAATTTTTTATAAAATTTATTATTAAAATTAATTATTAAAAATTATTTAAAAATTATTAAAAATGCCAACTTAGCTGCCACGTAAGCAGGTAACCTGCTAAAATTGATGGTAACCTGCTATCCGGTAAAATTGCATACGTTTGGAGAGTCCAGTGGCCTAATTGCACATTTTTTGAGTGTTCAATGGCCTAATTGCACTTTTTTTTCGTTCAGTGGCCTAATTGCATTTTCAGGTTACGTTCAGTGGCCAATTTGAACCTTATTCCAAATTAAAACAACGTTCTAGTATTTTGGAAATATTTTTATAAAAACGTTTTATAACCAATTTTGTAATTTAATACACTTCAGGACATGTTTTTAAAAAATGATTCTATCGGTATGATTCGTAAATTATTATAGTGAAATTAAAAGATTATACTTGTAAAAAATGCAATAATGCATTGCACTTAGACTTTAGATTTTAAAGTTTATGACTGAATTTTTTGTTTTATTTGATTTAGGAGTTTACTTTTAGGGTTTAAATTTAAAATTTAGTTTTTTCATTAATTTTTAAAAAATTTATCAAGATTTGCATATTTAGTTGTTACAAATTACATAATTAAGTGTTTCAAGTTTGCAAAGTGAAGTTGACGATGATTTACGAAAATGCCACAATAGTTTTTTAAAAATATGATATATATGATCCGTCAATTTTACAGATGCAAGGCTAAGATTAGCTCTTAATTTTTTTATGAGAGTGTGTTCTCATCGGATCATAAACCTATATATATATATATAGGGATGCACTCAGGTGCGAATAAGTGCCCAGGAAGGAATATGCGAACGAATGAGCGCGCGATACGTGTCCAGATCTAATAGCTTAAAAAAATGCGGTGACATTTTCGTAAATAATTGAACATCGAAGTGCAAGTAAAATCACTTACAAGGGCACCTACTTTCACCTATAAGTGCATGTAATTTTGTCTTGTTAGCATTCACTTCCCGCAAACATTCATGCACTTGGGTGTGCTTATAACTATAGGTGCAACTATTTATAACTATAGGTGCAACTACTAATAACTATAGAGGTGCACTTACTTTCACCTATAAGTGCATGTAATTTTGCCTTGTTAACATTCATTGATCTGAGTTCAACGGGTAGTAATACCCCTGAAAACCACCCGCAAACATTCATGCACCTAGGTGCAACTACTTATAACTATTCGTGCAACTACTTAGAACTATAGATGCAACTACTTATTAGTATTGATACTCGGTGTAAATTTTTACTTGCACTTATAATACATTTTACATGCACTTGTAATACATTTTACTTGCACTTCGATGTTCAATTATTTACGAAAATGCCACCGTGCTTTTTTAAAATAATCAGTGTTTCTCATCCATTAGATCTGGACACGTGGACGGACAGAATCCATTCCTATTTCGCTCCTGGGCGAAGCATTCGCACCTGAGTGCATATATATATATATATATATATATATATATATATATATATATATATATATATATATATATATATATATATATATATATATATATATATATATATATATATTTGATTCAAATAAAACTCATAATTTTGCCACCACTAAATGCACCTAAAAAAACAAAAGAAAAAGAATCTACGTACAACACTAATACATAATGTGTTGTGTTTTTTATTACTTGAATTACATGCAATTTGCGATTTATAATCGAATAATGCTAATTAATTAACTTGAATAAACACGTCTCTTGAGAGGCCATTAATTATTTGATTGTCTGATTGTCACCCTTGATCACGAGACAGTACACACTGCTTTATTTCTAATCCCCCTACAGCCAAATGGAGGCATAGGATTAGGGGCACGACAAAATTTAAGAATTATGATACATCACCCACTTTTGTCGTCCAAGAACACAATGAACTATGAAAGGCCAATTCTACCTAAAACTAATTGCTTTTCCTAAGGTGGTGTTTGGGGGAAATATATTAAGGGTTGTCTCATATGTTTGGAAAAGTTCCAAGAAAGGGACTAGGGACTAGGATTGGTTGGATCTGCTCTCTCATCCGACGGCTAGGGAGCCATCAGGCCTATAATTCATGCATCTAGGGTTTGATCATGGTGGAAACAAAAGTTTAGCATTAATTATGAGACAAGAATTTGGAGCGACGTGAATTTAATTTCATTTTTGTTTGTCCATTTGTAGAGTATAGTGAATCTTGGAATGTCCCTAGCTGGATATTGGTTGTGTAGGGAGGAATAAGTATGATACCGACATGGATTTTGGATTTTTTGTACAAATAAAAAAAATTATTTCACTAACTACACTATATAACAGCGCATTAAGGGTAATACTTGACAGGTGAAATTTGTAGTCATTGTTAAGGATATGTGTAATACTTGACAGGTCTAGGGTGTACATGCATCGTCTAATAGTCTGTAAAGAAAGACCTTGTATGATGAGTTTGACTAAGAATGTATTGACAAGAATCAATTTGTGATCTTTAGGTAAGAAATTCATCCAATTATTATTACGTGGATCGTGGTCATGTGCACACAAAGACTCAACATTGTGTAATTTTTTTTATACATGTGATTCACAATGTTTATCTTGTATTGATGAGTACATGCACATGATACGAGCTTAGGAAGAGATATGGAACTTGAATTGAATTTCTTGTCTTTTGTCATCATCACATGTTTTTATAGGTGGTAAAAAAATATAGAATCCTTGCATAATAATCCATACATAATCTAGGAATTATGTATTGCAGAGGTATATAGTATAGTAGTTATGGTTAAGAATCCATATTATTTGGTCTCATCCCCTACTATAATTACTCATTTATCCTATCTTACCAAATTAAAGTTGGGTAATTAGACCCTACGATTATCACCCCACCAAACATTAATTGAAGAAGTTTCAAGTTCGAACCTCACTGTAGGGACATTGACTCTTTATGCTTCAGTAGGTTGAGAAAATATGTATGACCAGGACTATGTGGTCCAATGGTATCCGGGTTGAACATTCATTTGGAAGGTTATGAGTTCGAGCCTCAGTGGAGGCGTTATTAGCTCTTTGTGTTTCAGTAGGTTGAGAAAGTATATGAATAGATACTACAATGTAATAGAGCTAGTAGCATTCAAAAAAAGATACTACATTGTAATAGATTAAGAGTTAGTATTTAAAAAAAAAATTGTAAATAATTTGAGTTGAAAATGGTTAATTATATGATTATTCAAAATTGCAATAATTAATCATGGACCATTGTAACCTTAGACACAACTCATAAAAAATTGTCCATGATTCAAAAGTACATCAACTCACAATTAAAAAATAATTAAGAATTCCAAATGATCCAATCCCTTTTCTGATCAAGAGATTCAAAATGCTTATAAGGGACCAACCAAGCAATCCAAGCATGTCTTCAACAGTAGAGAGGCCCGTGCATGTGGTCCTAAATACTCACATTTTTTAATATTATAAAATAATTAGCAAAGCGAACCACACCTACGATTTATACTTCAAATTGAAGACCTCTATATATATTTTTTTTCCTAAAGGCTTCGTATGTAAGTAAATTGTGTGATATACCTCCGTCATAGCTACTCGCATGCTCCCTTTGTCAGATTTTAGCTCACACGCTACAAAACTCAGTTGCGAAACAAACTATCAACCTTAGTTCACACCCTACTACCCTGACATTGGTGAATTCGCCCTGGCCTTCAATAGCATTCGAACCCGCACACTATAGCAACCAGCAATGTTATCAATCTTACATGCTTTGACACACGCGCGCACGCACATATATATATATATATATATATATATATATATATATATATTAGAGAGTGAGGGAGAAAAAGAAATATGATTTTGATGATGTAATAGAAACAATGGACAAAGAAAGTCGTTTCAAACAGATAAAAACACAGGAGAAGATCACTGCGGCAACAACCTGATCCCAAAAATCAACACAACCCATCATGAGATATCACATAAGGTTTTTATATTGAGTATGGAGACCACCTCAGAAAACAGAAAACCTATGTACATACAAACACTTCAAACTTCATTAATTATAATAATAACCTTAATAATATTCCTAATTAACAACAAGAAACATCAACAACAACAATAACAATACTAATAATCATGATAATAATAAAAATCATAATAATAATTAATAAGTTTTCAGTAACTCCAGAGGCAGTCAAGCTCCTGTGGGTTTTGTTGATCATCAAAAGACGACGACCTTCTTCCTCCCATTTCAAGATTTGAGACAACAGAGGAGATTTCAGTGGTTTCTTGAGACCCACACACGATCTCCTTCTCCGTTTTGAAGCTCCGGTGGCCACAGCCGGCAAGAAGACTCCTCAGAATTGCAGGGTCTTGAATGGGGAATGAATCTTGATTCAGAAAGCTGCTGCCTGCAGCTTGGCTCCACGGGAATACATTCTGTGGGTGTGGGGAAATATCGATGGCTTTATCTGCAGTTGAAGAAGACGGTAATGGACTGAGATAGTTCATCATGCTCACAGATTCTTGCTGCAGGCTCTTGTTCTCAGGTGGGATGAGACTGGAGAAGCAGGTCACGTGGCCGGATTCCGGCGGGGTGGAGGAATCTGTTAGCGGCGGCAGAACGGAGGACTTGGTGTCCGTTAACCCTGAAAAATGGACATTTTTTCCGCAGGAATTCTTGTGGAACACCCTGCAAATCACCCAATCACTCTGCAACAACACAAGAAATGGTAAATTAAACCTCAATTGATTGACGTAAAAACAGAGTAAAACAGGGAAAGATTATTCATTTATGGGTTTTAACCTGAGTTGCATTGGGGAAGTTGGGGAGAGACAATTTTCCTTCAAGTCGGAATTCATGGCAGACCCAGTTGGTCTTCTCGCCTTTAGGAGCTCTGCCCTGGTAGAAAACCAGGGTCTTCTTCATTCCGACGAGGCATTTCCCCCGGAAAATCTCCTTGTCTTTTCCGGTGGCCTTCCAGTAGCCGGAAGCGGTGGCTCGGTTGGTTCTCATTCCAGTTGGGTACTTCTTGTCCCTCACACAGAAAAAATACCATTCCTTTTCCCCAATTCTTGATTTCCCTAAACCAATAATCAAACCCAAAACTCATAAACCTAGGAAGCGTCAAAACCAAACCACAAATAAAAAAAAAAAAAACAACATGAAAATCCGAAAGCTTACAAGGTAATTCCCAAGGTTCAACCTTGTTCATATCCACCTCTCCAATGGCGACAGCACAGAAAGAAGTGTCAAGAACCTTGTTCGACAAGTAATGAGTGATGAGCTCTTCATCGGTGGGGTGGAAACGGAATCCCGGCGGCAACTCCATCTGGTGATCAGGTCCGGGCAAGTTTTCCATGGCTAAAATAAAACCAGTGAAAGTGAAAGGCTAATTAAAATGGGGATAGATTTAATTTGAAAGGAGCTAGCTAGGAAGGATATGAGCAAAGAGATGATAGAGGCTTTTGGCTGGGGAGAAAGCTAATGAAAAGATGGGGAGAAATGGGAAAAGTTGGGGAGAAAAAGAGGGAGAGAAGCCATGGGAAGTGATTGAATGATTGAAGAGAAAAAGCAGTGGGAGGAAGAAGAGAACGCAATAAATACTGGATTTGGGAAGATATGGAAACGTGATTTGTAAGCAACAATGGCTAACAGTTAAGGTGGTTGTTTTTGGCTTTTCTATTCTCATCTCAATTAGCCTACCCTGCTCCAGATCTCTGCAGTTTATCCCCCTTTTATATATCACCAAATATCCCCCCACCCCCTGTTTTATTTGTTTTTCTATTTAAGGTTGTTTTGTTTTTCTGTTTTACACATTTGACAAACAGGTACTGTGTTTGGTTCGTAGAATGTTTTTATGTAGTAATTCAAAATAAAGACCCATGTACTCAAACAGATACTAAGAGGGTGTTTGGTATAAAGAATATTATGACATATTATAATATTTTCGAAAATCTAATATAACTTCAGAATATGGAAGAATGTGATTTATGTGAATGTTACAAAAAAAATTAACAATTTTACATTTCTTAAGGTGACTTCACATTTCCTTGAATCAAATAAGGGAATGTGATATTAGAATATTCACATCACTAGAGTTACGTGGAGATAACCTAAGTCCAATGACTCAATGATTGTTTGAACACTAAAAATGAAACGTTTATAGACACTGACAGTGAAACTGTGTTCGAAAGAGTAATTAGAAATCACCTTAACAGCTATCTAAATGGTCATTTGAATGAATTGTAATTGAAGCGCTTTATTATTTTAGTCATAGAAATTTCAATTCGAGCAATAAGCATAGTGAATTACTGAAAAGTGTCCACTCACCTAATAGCAACCTCAACAATGAAAAATTTTTGGTGGTTCTTTCAGTGTCATATAGGAGAGATGGGAAGAGAGAAGAGAAAATGAAGAAAAAAAATTTTGACAAGAAAAAGTTAAAAAATAAATAAATTTACGCGCCAATCATGTCACATGTAGTGCACGCACCATGGTGGGCACGCCAGTTCCACACACGCATAAGTTGCGCAGCAACTTTCTCCCATTTCCCTAATCAATTGGTCGCATAACAATTTTGATTTTGCAAAGGAAAAAATTCGAACCCCCGCCCCCCATCTCCAATCAATTAAAAACCCCATCCTAAATTTTTGTTTTGAAGAAACCTCTCCAAGAATCTCTATTGGGTGGTGCTCTAATGGGCTTCTGGTTACTTATTTATTTACTATTCTATTGGGTCAAAGTGTAGGGTCTTGTGACGAGAAAATTTTGCTTTTTGTGGACAATAAAGTAATGAAAATTTGGAAAATTCAAAAGTGGAATGTTAGTTTCAAGTGTATATACCACAAAGCTATCCAAGTATCCAACCATGACCTTTAAAAATTATGAAGTTTGTTTTTAATAGATGGTGTACATTGGTTTTCAAAAAAAAATAGATGGTGTACATTCTGCTGATGCAATCAGGTAGGCTGTGTGTATTTTCCAAATATAACCTTCTTCATCTTTTGTCTTTTTAATAAAAAAAAGAATAAATTTATAACAAATAATTTATGGTTATAACTAATTGTGTATTTATTACTTTTTAAATCCGATATTTAATATGTTGTGTACGTTAAATTTAATAAAACCACTCACATTGTTATCATGTATAAAGTAAAACATTCACGAAAATCAGCACAGATAGACACATATGTTCATACCATGAATGGAAAAAAAAAAATTTAATTTAAAATCTTGACTCAAACAAAAAATTGTAAATTTGTAAAATGTACCAGGCCACCATATAAATAAATAAATAAATAAATAAAATTATCACCACCCTTGAAATCCTTTTGTGTTTTTTGTCAAAAAGAAGAAAATAAGATTCTATTATGCTACCCCACTTTGCTTGACACAAAAAGCTATGGTGATTCAAGCCTATATATGCAATATTGCAAACAAGTAGCATTATAGAGGGCCCATGACAGGATGCATAATAAAGCCATAAAGGTATGATTATGGAAGCTTGAATTTGTGGCTATGGCTATGGCAGCATGGATATCTAGCAACTTCACTAAAGACATCTTCACTTACAGATGCTAAACTGTCCTAGAGTGCACCAAAAGGATAGCTTTTGCTGTCATCTAGATTGTTTGTATGTATATGTTCATGGGATGTTTGCAATAGTTAGTTGTTGGTTACACCCGACACATAATATCAAGTTTAGTAAATAAATATTAATATTTACAAGTTTTTTTTTTTATTCTGGTGAGAGTTGTCTAATGGCCTTCTTAGTTTGATCTGGTTAGTTATGGACAATCTAAACTAACTTATCTCTTTGGGGTCTGATCATTTGCCAGCTAGGGTCACAAGACGGGTTTCACTTAAAACGCACATCCGAACTGGGTAGCTGTTACGATCGAACTTTCTCATAAATTAACGTTTAGAATCACAATGCGAGTCTCATCTAAAGCGCTCATTCGGCTAGCGGTTGCGAACTTTCTCATAAATTAAAGTTTAGTAAATATTATCGAATATGTCACATTTGACACAAAACCCTAGGTTTCTAACCATTTTCTAGTGGTTGACAATCTTGAGTTTTCCAATAATGTGTGCTTAAAAAAGTAATTTTATAATTTAGTTTTAATCTTTTTTTTCCCTTTCAATGAGTAAACCATAATAGCTATGAAAGACTTTTTAAATTTTTCAAAGTGGCCGGAAAGGTCATTAATTACCGAAAACCTTATATTTTTATTAGATCACCTTATAATGGTTGAAAATCTAGAATTTTTCGTCTCGTATTTAAAAAAAAAATAGTTATATAAAAATGTTTATTAGTTAAATAAAGAAAAAATTAAAACTTGATCACTCAATCATACATCATGGGCCGTTTTGATCTCCTACTTTTAGAAATTAAAAATTAAATGACACATTAAATTTTATAAAAATGTTACATTTTTAGGGTTGGATTGTTAGGAATAAAGAAACGAGGCGCAAAGTCAAGTTGCAACACTTGTTTTTCTTTCAATTCATTCTTTCTTTTTGGTGTAATTAATGATTTGTTGAAAATGCAAAACAAAATTACTAAAAATAACAAAGATTGAAGCACAAGCCATTCCTCTCGGCAATCAATAAGGCAAAGATTATGATAATCTCTAATTTGTTTTGCACCAAAGTATGATGTACTAAAATTTTGATTTACCCCATACAATTTCGAAGTGTTAGTTATTAATAATTTTTTTCTTTTCTTTTAAGTATGGTATAGAAAAGGGCAATTTATTCTGTAGATCCGGGTCCAAAATACACAATTTACATACTAAATATTTACAATTTTGTAAAAAGTAAATTGTGAACATTTAGTATGTAAATTGTGTATTTTAGACCCGGATCCACCTTACAAGGTGGATCTTGGTCCATGACTTAACATCAAGATCCATCATCCATGTAATATTTTCTTTATATATATAATATAAACTCTACAATATTAATTGGTAGTTCAATATTGGTGTCTTTTGTATATATCATGTATGACATACGTGATGTAATAGATACGATCAGTATTAGGGTCAATCGAGATTTTAAAATTTTTAATAATAATAATAATAATAATAATAATAATAATAATAATAATAATAATAATAATAATAATAATAATAATAAGGGAAAATGGTCAAATAGACCCTTGAACTTTAGCTTAAAAGTCAATTAGACCCCTAAACTTTTTAAATGTGCAATTACATCCATCAACAATTCATTTAGGTGCAATGAAACCCAAAAACAAGTTAATGACCTGCTATCACAGGTCATTAGGGTTCAGGCCACCTTTCAGCGAAATTTCCGGCAAAAAAAATGTGATCGGCGACCAACTGGCGAAATTTCCAGCAAAAAAAAAAAAAAAGTGACTGGCGATAGATGAACGGTCGCTGCCGGTCATTTTTTGCCTGAAATTTCACCGGTCACTTTTTTTTTTTGCCGGAAATTTCGCCGAAAGGTGGCCTGAACCCTAATGACCTGTGATAGCAAGTCATTAACTTGTTTTTGGGCTTCATTGCATCTAAATGAATTGTTGATGGGTGTAATTGCACCTTTAAAGAGTTTAGGGGCCTAATTGACTTTTAAGTTAAAGTTTGAGGACCTATTTGGCCCTTTTTCCTAATAATAATAATAATAATAATAAAAGAAAAGTTAGACAAATTAAGAGGGATTTCCTTTTGTGGATATAGTTAGCCAATCATACATAGAACGCGTGCCAACTTCGTTTGTTTGATTCCGATGAATCGCTAATTCTCAGGTAATCACATTGGTTATTTGATTACTTAGTCAACCTTTTGTTAACCACCAAAGGAAACATGTTAATGCACCCATAACCAATCTAAAACCTTTACTTATTTTCAGAAATAGCAATTTCTATTTCTAAAAATTCTATAACGTATATAACCCGTTTATAATCCTACCCAAAAAAAAAAAAAAAAAAAAAAAAAAAAAAAAAAAAAAAAAAAAACCGTTTATAATATTTTTTAGATGCATTGTATCACCCCCCCCCCCCCCCCCCCAAACAAAGAATATTTATTATTATTGTATGAGAACTTTTATATGTAAAAATCGGACTAGAATGAGCTTAGAATAAAGGAATTTAATATATCGAGATTTAATCTGAGTATTTGACATCAAAAACGTAGTTAATTGGATTAATGAGAAAATTGATCTTAGCAGACTAGTGAGAGAGCTTATTGAGGAAGTGAGTAGATGACTTAAGAAGAGGTAGATGGTTTCTATAGAGTGGATCTACCGGGAACAAAACGAAGTAGCAGATGCGCTTGCTATTTTGGGAGCTAATCTAAAGAGTGGTTGGAGAGCTCTTGATATATATGTGCCCCCTACAATCGAGGGGCCAGTCCATTATGATTGTATTCGGGCTCTAAGGGCAAAAAATGTGAGGAAAATTAAGGTGACTATCTGCCTTTTCTTCTGAGTCATCCCTCATGTTCTGATCCAAAAAAATAAATAAAAATCATATCATATTTAATTTTATCTTGAATATAATTCAAATGGTCAGTACGAATTCTTGATTATGATTGAAAGTGCAGTAACAATTATTGTATAGAAAACGATTTGGTATAAAGGACTAGATCGAAAGGGCAAATGGGAAGAGGTGATTGGAGGATATATTGACGAGTATACTTGCGTATAGTAAGTTTCATATTTACTTAATTAACGATAAATTAGTGTTTCATTGACTGCCAACATGCCAACACTATCCCCTGATTTTAAGAATATGTTGGATAAAACTAGGTTGATATGCTTTTTTCAGGATTTTTTAAATGATGTCGAGAAGACGATGAGAGATATGGAGGATGCATATTTTAATTTCAAGAATAAAATAAAAGAATTGATTATTTTGTAAAGGTATTTGTTCAACATGATCGAGGGTTAATTTAGGTAATGGAAGAGCAACTAGCTAGGATTTTTTGTTTGACGATTGTATGAATGTTTGTTGGTCAAGGAGAGTTTGCGCGTGTTTTAACTGATTTTTGTTATCATTTTAGTGTTTCTCTTCCTTCTTGTTGAAGTAATTAATATTGACAGTATTAATAATGACTTAATATCTTCCTATCTAAAATAATAGAGTGAATAATGAATGTAATTAGACAAAAATGAATATGTATAGAGCAAATATGTATTGAGTGATCAAGATCAGTACAAGTGGATAACATGTGATTAGCAATTTATACAAGTCACAAATACAACTTTTTTCCATCCATGTCACTTGGGCAACTTATCAGTTATCCCGAGTCTTCCACTAGACGCAACGAGCCCAGTTATTTGCACTATACTATCCCAAGCACTCTTTTTGTCACCTCAACATGAAGATTAAGATAGGATCAGTTTACTAATTCGAGAATTTTTCCCGTAAAAAACTGGATCACAAGACAATGGAATCACAAGATAGAGTTATTTACCCATGCACGGCTTCACGTAATGGTTGTGCGTTTCTCTCACTATCCCAAATGAATGAAATATTCATTTATGTTGAGCTGGTGAGCTAACACTTGAATTTGGTGTGATATATCCGAAGGAAAAGAGGTGCAGATTGAGATGAGAAGAGGTCCACTAGAAAAATGATGAAACAAAACAAGACAAGAACATCATAGTCCAGTGCCTTTACTTTACTGATGGTCATGTTTTTCGATCATTAAGCTTTATGTTTTCTAGCAATGCAAAACTCCAAACTAGCCTCTATTAGAGATGTTAGCTTGGCTAAGCTAATTTGCATGCACTGCATAATATATGTTCCAATTGAGCTAATTCAGCTAACCAATAATTAGGTTTGCTCAGCTGGTCTGCACTCCCTTTTGATGATTAATTAGTAAATTGTGAGATTGAAAACTATTTAGTAACTAGTATACCATATATCATACAAAAGAGCAGAGGTCAATTGTAGAAAGATCATGTGCGACGAACTTGATTAAGATGATATTAATAACTGATAAGAATTATTCTTGTTACTAGCCACCTCTACACATTATTACAAGGTAATATCTGTTCTATACTTTCTCTAACTAATGCAGTCCAAAGAGTCAATACTCCAACAGAGGTGTCATATGAGTACAAAGCACTTGCCCCACACATTTAAATTAAATATTGATAGAATGTTACTTGTTGGGGCATTGGGCTTGCTGTATAGCCCAATCTAAGGAGCTTATTGGGCCCAAATTCCTTGTGGGTTGAAGACCCCACACACGCGACTATTGATCAAATGAGTTCATCCTGTTATATGAGTTCGTGTGGACAGATCTATGCCATTGAATGCAATTAATGGCTTAGATTTCGCCAACTATGCAAGTGAAGTGCACAACGAATTTGTACAATTGGTCAAATCTTAGTCATTGATCTTAAATATTCAATGGTCCAGATCTGTTCTGATTCATATAAGGGTAGACTCATGGGAACACTGGCATATATATATATATATATATATATATATATATATATATATATATATAAACAATGTGAGATAGAGGGATGGTTGGGCAATTGAGTATGCATAATTATAAGCTCTGCAAGCCATGCATTTCACTTATCTCCCAAATCAAGAAGAATTTGTCACTTTTCATAAAATGGCCATTCTGGGAACTCACTTCTGCTTATTCTTCAGCTCAAACTCCCACTAAAACTGAGAATTCAGAATGTAAAAGTTACCATAGCTCTAGAGAACAAAAGTATCTGTTTCTTTTCAAGAAATGTTCCACTGCAAGAGGGATAGAACAAGTGCATGCCCAAATCATTCAAGCTGGATTAACTCACAGCCTTTATCTCCTAGGCAAGATCATTGCTTTCTGCGCTATCTCTGAGCAGGGATCAATGGAATATGCTGTCTCCGTTTTTGAGCATGCCGAAAGTTCAGATGGGTTTCTGTGGAATACAATGATCAGAGGGTTTGTGAGGACTGGTGAGGTTGAAAGAGCAATTGAATACTACAAGAGAATGCAGGAAAATGGGGTGGTGGCAGATAATTTTACATTTTCTTTCTTGTTGAAGCTATGTGGGCAGTCGGGATCCGACGTGTTGGGAAGGCAGCTGCATAGCAGTGTGGTGAAATCTGGGCAGCAAAGCCAAGTTTTTGTGTTGAATACTCTGATTCATATGTATGGTATGTTGAAGGATGTTGAGGTTGCTGACCAGCTGTTTGAGGAAATTCCCAAGCCAGGATTGGTGGCTTGGAATACCATAATTGACTGTCATATGAGCTGTGGGGAGTATGCTAAGGCCCTACATTTGTTTGAAAGAATGCAGAAATGTGGTGTGGGCTTTGATGAGGCAACACTGGTTGTGACCCTATCAGCTTGTTCAGAAATGGGTGCTTTGGATTATGGGAGATGGCTGCATTTTCTTGTGGATAATAGTAGCCTTAGTAGAACTCTTCAGGTCTGCAATTCGCTTATCGATATGTATGCAAAGTGTGGTGAAGTTGAAGAAGCATACAGGGTATTCAACAAGATGAAAGTGAGAAATTTAGTCACATGGAATACAATGATCTTGGGGTTTGCAATCCATGGCAATGCAGATGAAGCATTGAAGCTCTTCTCCAGAATGCTGAATGAGAAGCACTGTTTCCCCAATGATGTTACTTTCTTGGGAGCTCTGTGTGCCTGTAGCCATGGAGGAATGGTAGAAGAAGGGAAGAGGTATTTCCACATTATGATTCATGACTTTCACATTCAGCCAACACTAAAGCACTACGGTTGCATGGTGGATGTTCTTGCCCGAGCTGGGTTCGTTCAGGAAGCGTACGATCTGATTACCAGTATGCCGGGGAGATGCAACGCTGTGATCTGGAGAACACTGTTGGGTGCTTGCAGGGTTCATGGCAAAGTGGAATTGGCAGAGCAAATCAGAAGTCATCTTCTACAAGATCACAGCAGTGACTATGTTCTTCTTTCTAATGTGTATGCAAGTGCAGGCCTGTGGAACAATTTTATAGAAGCAAGGAAATCAATGAGGGACAAAGGAGTCCAGAAGCCAGTTCCTGGTAATAGTTTGATCAAATTCACACAAGAATGAGGCTGCCATTCTGCACGGTTTGGCGGAGTCCTAAAGGGCCAAATCCAACACCCTACCTCTAAAAAATGTAACAGAGCCAAAAAATGTGGCAGTATAAGGAAATAAAGTGAGTATTCGCTACAAGCTATAACTTTTGGCGTAGTGGTAAGTGTTTAATCTAACAAGTGGTATCAGAGCCAAAACTTTGCAGTTAAGGCCAGCAAGTGCTGGGAAGGGGAATTGTTGGGCGAAGGCTAGTGAAGGGTCAAGTCCAGCACCAGGTTGTTAGGGGATCGTTAGGCAGAGGCCTTCACTTGATCCTAACAAGGAGAAGAAGCACATTCATAGAAGATCAAAAAGATTCAGGCTTGATACTGTAACAAGAGATTCATGTCTGAAATTTCAGAAACTGGTTCATTTTATTGGAGATGAACAATGGAGTTACAGAAACTATTGCATACAAGTCAATTCCAGAAAGAAAAAAGCATTCTCTGATTTAAGAGTTCTTCTTCTTTTGCTTTTCTTTCCATTCTTTAATTTCAGCATCTATCTTAGCTTGGACACTGTCATGGAAGCCCGGGTAGGGTTCATACCCAAAGAAAGATTGAAGAGCCTGTATCAAATTGACAACTCACAGTCAGGAGCTAGTGGGAATCAAACCATTTCTCGTGTGCTCGAGACAAAATATTTACCTCCAACAGGACGAAGAAAGGAGCCATAAGGAACGCCTGTGCGAGATTGTCCAGCAAAGCAGGAGCTCGTTTCTACAACATCGAAAACCAAGATTGGGAGTGAGAAAACTTAGACAGAAATCAGAATAGAGGTGACAGAAGTAAAGACTAATTTACTTCAAATCAATACCTCAAACACACCATGACCTATAAACTGTCCTGCCCAGCATATCACCTGAGCTGCAAGAACGAGCTGATCATGCACATCCCACAGTTAGCATATCGTTTCCCAAACTCTGAACTATAAATTTCTTTTCAAGAATTCAAGGCCATAAATAAAAATTACAGCTTTTTCGATCAGTTTTTTGAGAAAGTCATTTTGTATGTAATCAGTTAACAGCTAATTTACTAAACACTTTTCCGTCATTAGCTAATGCTATCAACTAGTCAATCCTGCTAACCCAATCAGCTAACGGCTATTTACCAAACACCCCAAAATGTCAACATAGCACAACTAAACACAAATTTGCAAAGACTTAATCATCACAAGAAGAAAGAAAACAGCTTTTCATCATGGAAAACATCATGGTAATAGCTTTGATAAGAATGCTAATTCTCATATAATCATTCCTAGCAGCAATCAAAGGTTTATCTTTTTTTCTGTTTCTGGAGTGTTATACAAATATCTTTAACTCTACACAACCAACACCACCTAACCCTACCAACATTTCATCTAATCTCATCTTCATTAACCAATCAATTAGATTATGGACAAAACATGTTTATAAGAAAATGAACAGAACAAAATCATAGGAAAGGGAAAAGGTTGTCTACCTTCCAAGCACAGGAGAAACCAAGGCGATGAGCAAGGTGGCTGCTAGAGACCCAACAGAGGAAGCAAAGCAAGGCTCCCAAACACCCAGCTTTCCTGTCCATACCAATATAGTAGATGCCATAAACCACAGCCAACAAGAACCCAAAATTGAACACAAGGACAGTGTGGCAACAGAGATGAACTTTGGAATCGCTGAAAATTGGGGGCGTGAAGTAGAAGAGAACCAGAGCAGTGAAGAAAATCGGCCAAACAAACAGCATGTGAATGAAGATATTCACTGGGTTGTTGTGGTATGATCCATAGAAAGCAAAATGCTTCTCCAAATCGAACATTCCCATTCTCTTCTTCGCTTTCGGGTTCGTCTAAAAGAGAGATTAAATGATTGTTGATGGGTGAAAGATCGAATTTTTGTGTTTTTCTCTTTTGACTATGGAACTGGGGGGCTGGGGGCTCTGGGGATTATGAAGAAGGAAGGGGACAACAGACTGAAAAAACCATCTAACAAGAAATCCGCTGTTTTCTTTCACACCATCTACGTTGGTCATATGGTTTCTCGTTGGCATTCTGTTTCAATCCCATTGGATTGGACTATTGAATTTTAATTGATGACAACAAGAAATAACAAAGACGACAAGATATATCAAACATACGTAATCACGGCATCACGCAAATTTAATAAATTCATTAGTGTTAACCAAAATTTACTTTTAAGATTTTGAATGGTTATATACTCCGTATAATTTTAAAAATATTTGATTTGATATGGTCACGAATTGATTAAGATCGAACCAATTTTGAATTAGTCCACATACAAGGCATGAGCTTATGTGATTTTCTAAGCGCATACTATAACCACATTCAAGAGGACTAGTAGGCTTGGAGCTCAATTCTAGGTAATGGTAACTTCTATATAAGAGCATTTCAAAGAGTATGTATATTGTGATTTGTGAACATTCAGTAGATAAATTATGTATTTTAAATCGACTTTACAGAATAATTTGCCCTACATTGGTATGATGATATCTATAATACAATTATTATTGTATGGACTATATTTTGTATACTGTAAAATGATGTGCATTCAGTACAAAAATAATATACATTATATTCAGGGAATATATATTATTTTTGTACTAAGTGGTACATTATATTGTATAATGTACATTCAGTACAAAAATAATGTATATTTAGTATATTAAAAATGTACATTTTATTATGGTTCACATAACACTGTGTACCATAATTTGTCATCCACTGGTGGGCTCTCTTTTCACTAAGCCCACATGTACACACTCCCTCTAGCTCTCCTAAAACAGCCCAGCCTAAAAAGACTTTTCCATATGGGCTGCATATTCTTAGTGAGAAATATTTTACAAAGGCCCACAATCATAGTTCACAAAGTCCATTTGTTTGCCCACTAGTGAGTTTGAGGATAGTTATGCTGTGCATGGTGCACACGGTTGCAAAATGATGTCGTTTTGATTAAAAACGCGCGTTTCATTTAAAAGAAAATTCAATTTCGATTCCCATCAACAGCATTATTGTGGATATATAGTTATGAATTATTGTGGATATATAGTTATGAATTTGCGGATATTTAGTTCATTCATTGTGGATATTTAGTTTATTCATTGTGGACATTTAGTTCATTCATTCAGGATTTTGTGTTATTCATTTACTGTGGATATATAGTTATGAATTTGTGGATATATAATTCAAATTATGCACACAAAAATGCTATTGCTGGGAATCGAACCTAATTTTTTTTTTAAGTGGGACACGCGTTTTTTCATTTTTGCACGTGCACACGGTTGCACAACATAATTTGCGTGAGTTTGAAGGCAAATTATACTGACATACTGTAGATCGCGGTCCACAATGCATTGTGGTTTAGGCATCAAATATGCACTGCAATTTCATTCCAATACAACTATAGTATCATTTTGATATAATTACAATTTCGCTGAATAATATACACTCAAATATGTTAAATTATTATTCAGTTTCATTTTGTATACACTGCAGTTTCATTTCAACACAACTACAGTATAATTGCTCTGAGTTTGAATTAGAGTAAGAGGGACACTATACATTGACGTTTGATCCAGTTAAATTGGTTAGAAAGTGAATTAGTTGGGAATTGTCTATTAATTTTTCAGTTGAACCACTTAATCAAGACTTGCCTAAATTGATTTACCTTATTGGAGTACTTTATGATTTGAACTTTAGGGACAAACAATTTGCATATTCTTACATTATCTTTGATATCTTTTTTTTTTTTTGAAGGTCAACCAATGGGTTGTATTCATAGATAAGCTGAAATAGCGTCAGGTGGGATAGTATCCCAATACATAGCTGTGTCATACTGGAAAGCTGTAGTAGCTAAACTATGTGCTAAAATATTCTGCGATCTAGGTACGAAGTTAACATAACAATAATTATTATCTTTGATATCTAATCTGCCCACTATTACACAAAAATAAAGTTTAATAAGTGTCATTTTTAAATAGTGACTATAAATTTTGCCCCTCAAAAAGAAATGTCAAGATGAACAATATACATTTCTACATATCTCTTATCATTGTGCATATATTTCTTTTCCAAAATATAATCTCAAACAAGATATCTTTTGCCAGCATGGAATTTTAATCATCCAATTGTCCTCCACTAATTGGGCACCAAAGATTCTACATGGCAAAGATCTTTCAAACAAGATATACCCATTGTCACCCTTCACTTGAATTGCTGCTTTTTTATATTTCTTAATTAAAAATTAATTTCCAGGTGGCAATCAGTGGGTCCCTCATGATCTTCCAAAGCCAACAGCAGCAAAGAAATAGATATATGGATATGGCAATCTGAGATAAGGATAAGATCCATCCATTCCCATTGGCCAATCAAGAACTCACCATCCAATCACAGCCGTTGATTCCCAAAAATCTGGCCATGCAACTCAACACTCAACCATGGCCACAACCTTTTCACTCAACTTAATTGAAATGCTACAAATGCATACACAAAACAGACATTTGTAAGTGAAAAAAGAAAACCCATCAGAATTTCTCATCGGAGAATATGGCCACCGTTACACAACCCTCCGCCGCCGTTTTCCGGCCATGCGCCTCCAAAACCAGATTCCTCACCGGATCTTCCGGTAAGCTGAACAGGGAAGTCTCTTTCAGGGCGTCTACATCTTCATCCAACGTTTCATTCAAGATTGAAGCCAAGAAAGGTGAATGGCTCCCCGGCTTGCCATCGCCGGCGTATCTCGACGGCAGGTATAATTACATATATACTCTATACACTAATACAATACACCATTCTTTATTTGAGTTGACTGAAAATATAATGGATGTTTTGAATGGTTTAGTCTTCCCGGGGACAATGGGTTTGACCCGTTGGGACTGGCGGAGGACCCGGAGAACTTGAGGTGGTACGTGCAGGCGGAGCTGGTGAACGGGCGGTGGGCGATGTTGGGCGTGGCGGGGATGCTGTTGCCGGAGGTATTCACTCAGATCGGAATCATCAACGCTCCGAAGTGGTACGACGCCGGGAAGTCTGAGTACTTTGCTTCCTCGTCCACGCTGTTCGTCATCGAGTTCATCCTGTTCCACTACGTCGAGATCAGACGGTGGCAAGACATCAAGAACCCTGGCTGCGTCAACCAGGACCCCATCTTCAAGAACTACAGCCTGCCGCCCCACGAGTGCGGCTACCCCGGCAGCGTCTTCAACCCACTCAACTTTGCTCCCACCCTTGAAGCCAAGGAGAAAGAGCTCGCAAATGGTCTGTAAATCTTCTCCTTCAAACTCAATATAATGCACCCTATCTTTATTTTTGAGTAACTCAGGAAAACCCGTAATCACTACTCGAGTGTGTGCGCTGAGTTAAAGACCTAAATCAGTCTAGGTTGTCCCAGGCTGACTTAAATCAGCCTAGTTTGTCTATAAATGACTAGCAAAAACCAAGAAACTAGGTTAATAGGTTGTTCCAATTAGAAGTCAAGGACTTAAACCAGTCTAGGTTGTTCCTGACCGGCTTAAACCAGCCTAGGTTGTCCCTGACCACCTTAAACCAGCCTAGTTTGTGTTGTCCCGGACCGGCTTAAACCAGCCTAGGTTGTCCCAAACCGGCTTAAACCAGCCTAGGTTGTCCCTAACCGGCTTAAACCAGCCTAAGTTGTGCCTAACCGGCTTAAATCAGGCTAGCCTAGGTTGTCCCTGACCGGCTTAAATCAGGCTAATTTGTCTATAGATGACTATCAAAAACCAAGAAACTAGGTTAATAGGCTGCTCCAACTGGAAGTCAAGGACTTGAACTAGCCTAGGTTGTCCCTAACCGTCTTAAACCAGTCTAGATTACCTATAGCAAAAACTAAGAAGGTCAATAGGTCGTTAGCTCCAGCTGGAAGTCAAGCCTTGATTACCAAGTAACAGTATGATTAATTTGATGGGTTACCCCAATGCAGCCTATCTATGAAAATTGTGTAACTTGTGGGGTGTCTGTTTTGCAGGGAGATTGGCGATGTTGGCGTTTCTTGGATTCATAGTGCAGCACAACGTGACCGGCAAGGGTCCATTCGACAACCTGCTGCAGCATCTGTCAGACCCATGGCACAACACCATTGTGCAAACACTGGGTCAGTGAGGGGCTTAAGGTTGATGGAAACCAGAGGGAAGATGTTGTTTATGTTGTTGTAACCATGAATAGGGCACTGGTTCTTCAGATCAAGAATTTGAGCTTTTGTGTTGCTGTAAAAGGGACCTTAATGTTTAATGTACAGGAGTACTACATACGACATTTTTATCCACATCTTCCTTCTAATTCATCCTCAAGTACCATTTTTGTGTGTGTTTATTTTCTGTTATATTTTGAAAATTTCAATATAAATTGTGTTGGATCTTGGACCCAGGGCCATTAGGCCGGCTACCCAGATACATAACCTCAAAAGGTTCTAAATTTACAACATTTATTTGCTACAGATTAAACTGGAGTGGATGTGTAAAAATATGAAAGATGAAAAATCACAATGACTTCAATTCTTGCATCTCAAGTAGCCTAGAAGAGGGTGAAAATTTCATGTCACACAAAAGCTCAGCTTCTTCCACCTCCATTGATCTCACAGAAAAATGGCAGTTGACTGCATCGATGGTCCGGTTGATGAATTGTGACCTCGATAAGTAGTCCTTCATGCGGCATATGAAGTCCAAATGGTCTCTTGCCTGAATATAGAAAAGGGCGAGAGAGAGAATGAGAGATCTCGACTAACTTGAGGCTTAAATTGCAGATTTAGGCACACAAACTGAAATGGTAGACTGGTTCATTTAGATCAGAGAAAGATAATTGCAATTGCAATTGCTATTTGCTACCATCATTAGGCCGAGTTATAAAGCATGTAATAAAAATAAGTGAATCCGAAGTTTTTGGTAGTATAAAATAAGGATCTATAATAGCAAACCTGTCTGTAATCAGGGGCCCTCTTTGGAAGACTCAAATATGCCATGTTAGAGACCTCAAAGTCCCATAGAAAAGATGTATGATGGATCCACCGGTTCTTTGTTATAGACTGAGCATTTCCACCAAACTTGTGGTCGCCAAATACATAATCTGAAACACATTTACATAAATACATGACATGATTGTGGCCACCTTGTACAACACAACTACTTAGGTTGCATTAGAGTAGAATATAGTTTCAATAAAATGAATCACTGTCATGCTTGCTCACACAAATAGACTAACATGTAGCTGATGAACAAAAGCTAGCTAGGAGGTTTTAGACCAAACATTTGAGAAACAAGTGAAATATGCGATAAGGAATTATGATCTTAAAACGAAAGGAGCTTAGAATGAACCTACCATTTTCACGAAGGTAGAAATCCCCAACTCCTTGGAACACCTTACTGTATAATAAGCTGCTCCATGACATGATAGGTCGGGGATACGGTTGTACACTGGGAACATCATCCTTATTGCATATAAAAGTTGCAAATATTGTCCCATGATCAACTATTACAGTACCTCCACCAGTAAACCTTTTGATAACCGGTATCTTGTCTCGTAAAACAGAATTGATTTCAAGAAGTTCAGTGGGTTTGCTGTAAAAAAGCATAGAAAAAACTTACCAAAAAAAAAGAAGAAGAAATCTTTGATGAAAACATACAGAAAACAAAAAAGCAGTCAAATTTGCAATGCCAATAGTAATTAGCTAAAGGTAAAAGCTTTGGAACTCTATCATCCTTCATATCTAGAGACAAATCCATGACATATTGACATGACAATTATCAAATATTTCAGCAAGATGATATCCATGACAGCAACCATTCAACCTACATTTCATCCTCATATATTTAGCAAACCCAAGATTGAATCCACTTAAAAAAAATGTTCTTTTGGCAATCAATCATTCAATAACTTCCTCTAAGATTTTGCAGCTCAAATCATCCATACACACAATCAATTGTTAGAATTAACTAATCAGCTTACCCAGAGAGACCCATAACAATGGTGGGTGTGTTGGTTCCGTCATTAATGATGCACCAATTATGGGATGAAGTTCGTAGCAGGCGTTCCTCCAGATGCAGTTGCTGCAAAATGGGCACTCCTTTTAGCTTCACAAGATTCAGCAGCGGAAGAGCAGCATTCCTAGATTGACCCAAACTCATCGGAATCGCGTGGTCGGTAAATCGGCATAAAAATGAATTCGAACGGATCGGAAGAAGGTTGAATCGGGGCTGTTCTTGGTTTCCCCAATTGGGCAAAGAAATTCTTGAGCTCTACTACAATTCTCAGTCGCAGCTCTATGTCTGCCTATAGCGAAGAAAATTCATCTGGCGCGGAAGATTGGAGTTGCGTTCAAGAAAGTAAATAATTTGGTGGAAATGGAGCCGCCTAGAGGTATAGAGATTGGAATCTTGAATGACTAGTTGACCACAAATAACCTTTGACTAATGATCTCATTTATTCATTATCGAACCATTGCTCTACGTTATGGGTTCAATGGATAAAGTTATCTAAACAAACAAAATAATCTAATTAGATCCTAATATTGCATATTCAATAAAAGGGAATGGTTCCTATTCCTCCAAAATTCACACAATTTACAGCACGTTTGATTCACAGAATGAATTTTGAGGTAATAGGAATATTATTCCATAAGGAATGAAATAGGGATATAAGTTTTATTCTATTGTTTAGTTCGCCGGAGGAATAGACTTTAAGAATTATATTACAGTGTTTGGTTGGTTTAATGTATATATAATGAAATATGTTTCAAAAGACATAAATACCTTTATAAAAATATGTGGTGGTGGCGGCGGTGGCGGTGGCAGTGGCGGCGGTGGTGGCAGTGGAGGTGGTGGTGGCGGAGATGGTAGCAATGCCGACGGTGGTTGTGGTGGTGGTGGTGGGGTGGTGTTGGAGATAACGGCAGTGGTGACGGTGGTAGGGTATTTTCGGTATTATAGTACTAAAGCTATTCCCAAATACTTAGGAATAGCTAATACCAGGGGTCCCCTAAAAATGGCTATTCCCCCTGCAAAGGGAATAACTCATTCCCGGGAACGTTATTACCTTGAATAAAATGACAAAACAAACAATGGAATAGGTCTATTCCCGAGAACGGTATTCCAATCCCTACCTATTCCATGAACCAAACACGCCATTATAGTGACTCTATGATAGACGTGATCACGATTCACGGTTTCAAAAAATAACAAGTTGAAATCGGACTATGGTTTCATATTGAACTTTTTTTTTTTCTTTTTGTAAATTATATTTTCTATTTTTAAAATAGTTCAAACAATTTTTTTTTTAATTCTTAAAAAATAATGATATCAAATATTTAAATATTAAAGTTAAACTAGAATCTAAAAAAGGCTTACACTTTTTTTTTTTTTGAAAATTTTCTGCGGTGCTTCATTAGAAAAATGCTGAAATAATGTCTGGTGGGTGACTATCCCAGTACATAGTATCAGGTTGCTGATAAGCCGTAGTGGCTAAAGCATGAGTTAAATAATTGTCCGATCTAGAAATATAATTAAAAGAACATGAGTGAAAATAAACGGCAATTTGCCTGCAGCTATCAATGGCATAGCCAACGTAAGAGCGAAACGCAGTGGTTGATGATGTAAGGTAGCGTTGTAGTGTCAAACAATCCGTGTAGATCTCAATATTCTGTTCACCTCGATCCTTTAGCCATGATAAAACTTCCTTACACGCCAAAGCTTCAGCCATAAGTGGTGACGTACAGGCCGGTAGCGGCGCGGTTAGTGCCGAGATATAGGCTCCATCTCCATCTAATAAAACGGCCCCTACAGTTGCATTCCCTGTCTCGTGTAGATATCCCGCATCGACCCTGCATCTTCTCACTGGCGGCACAGAGGATCCGGCGGTGTCGGCAGCACCGCGGCCGGCGGTGGGACTCGCCTGGGCAGCGTGGCGGTTTTCTGTCGGCAGCGTAGCAGTGGCAGTGGCAGCCACGGCTGGGCGGGACTGAGTCCATGCGGTCTTGGCTGCCGCTGCGGCTCTGAGTAGGGACCCCGGGCGTGGTAAAAACGCCTCCCAAACTGCACCATTTCGAGCTTTCCAAATATTGTATAGAATTGATGCTGCATATAACATTCCATCAGAATCTAAAATATTTAGAAGTTCCCCAAACCAAACATGAAAAATATCCGTGACAATATTGGGGATTGTAAGGTTGGATTGATCCCAAATGTTTCTTGCAAAATCACACAAGACTAATGCATGCATTGTATTCTCATGTGATATCCCACACATAGCACAATATGGGTTCACCTCCACCCTCTTTAAAAGCAAGTTCGTAGTTGTAGGCAAAATATCACAAATAGCTCTCCAGAGGAACATTTTCCACTTTGGTGGAATTTTTAGTCTCCATAAAGCTAACCAATTAGTAAAGGGGCCTTGATTATTCTCATAATCTCCCACCAATCGTCTGTACCCGCTTTTCACAGAATATAATCCTCTCGGGTCCCCGTACCAATACCATGCATCATTATAATCCCGGGATACAGGTACTCTCATAATTCTCTCGACATCCGTAGGTTGAAATAAATCTGATAAAATTTCATTATCCCATGTACCAGTTTGTTGATCTATTAGCCCCACTACTCTGGCCTCTCGTAACTGTATAGGCATCTCTGTTTGTATCATAGGGTCCTGGTCATCCAGTAACCATGGATGGGTCCATATAGATGTAGTTTCCCCATTCTCAATTCTTCGTCTGACCCCACTACAAATTATGCTCTTTGATGCCATTATACTCCGCCAACAAAAACTGGGATTATTTCCTACCTGCGCATCAAAGAAAGTATCCCTGGGAAAATATCGGCTTTTGTAAACACGAGCTACTAAGGAATCAGGCTTAGTGAGCATTCGCCATGCCTGTTTCCCCAACATAGCTAGATTAAATGCACGTAGGTCCTTAAAACCCAATCCACCATACTTCTTAGGAACACATAGCTTGTCCCAAGCCTTCCAGTGAACTCGGTTGTCCGTCCCAGAACCCCACCAATATCTATTCATCGTTCTTTCTATAGCCGTGCATACTGATATAGGTAGCAAAAAAACACTCATTGAGAAGGTAGGCATAGATTGTGCCACACTTTTCAACAGTATTTCTTTCCCTGCCTGAGACAATAGCCTTTTATTCCACGACCCAATTCTTTGGCGTATTTTATCCTCAATATATGCAAAAGCTGCCTTTTTATTCCTACCCACAAACGAAGGTAGACCCAAATACTTGCCAAAGTTTGGTGCCTGCTCCACCCCCAAAACTTGGGCCACACTTTCCCTATCCACATTACTCGTATTCCTGCTATAACAAATACTCGACTTGTGGTAGTTAACCACCTGTCCCGATAGATCCTCATATACAGTCAGACATTTCTTTATCTCATTAGCCTCTTCCACATTAGCCTTAAAGAATAAAAGGCTATCGTCCGCAAAAAACAAATGAGAAATCTGAGGGGCACCTCTTGCTACCCTACATCCATGAATTAATCCCGCTCTGTTAGCCTGTTGTAGTAACAACGAGAGTCCCTCTGCACAGATAATAAACAAATATGGGGATAGCGGGTCTCCCTGTCTCAAACCACGCGTGGGTATTATTGGGTCACTCCTTGAGCCATTTATCAGAATACTATAGGAGACTGTGGTCACACATTTCATAATCAAATCAACCCATCTATCATGGAAACCCAATGCCATCATCATATTACGGAGAAAAGGCTTACACTTAATTTTTAACAAGATTAAATTATTCACGTATTTTATTAAATTTTCAATAAGAATCAAATCGGAAACGTTTGGGTTCTGATTCGGCTCGAACCAAATCGTGATCATCCATACTCTATGATGTGGCTATTTTTGTGTAATTAGTTCCTAAAGTTTACATGTACAATTTTTTTTTTACAATTATAAATTTTATTTTTTAAAAGGAAACATTTGATGTGGTATATGGAAGCACAGGTAATTTTATCATTCTCTTGGGATCGAGATTATGACATGTAATATACAATCACAAACAACTAGGCACTAGCATTAGTGGACTATGGTCCACACAATATTGTGTGAACCATAAAAAAATATTTTTAATATATTAAAAGTAAATTATTTATGTATTAAATGTACATTATATAAAATAATATATTTTCAGTATTCAAATAATATACTTTCCATGAATACAATGTACATTTTTAATATATTATAATTACATTATTTGTGTAATGAATATATATTGTTTAATAATATACAAAATAATATACTTTCAGTATTCAAATAATTTACTTTTTTATTTATGATCAACAGAGCTGCGTGGTCCATCGTCTATAAAATAATGATTGCAATTATTCAAACTTTAAAATTTGAATTTGATGAGGTTGGGTTTTTGTATTGAAGTTAAGTAGGACATGTATAACATTTGTTTAAAATGAATTAAATTTATTAATCCATATTTGCATCTTGTTCAAATTGGATATATAGTCAAATTTGATTAAATAACCCTGGAATTGAGTTGACACATTTGAACGAAATTCAAATAAGTCACAAATTATTCAACTTTTATATACACACCATAAACAAAATAAACATACAAGAATATAATATATTATTAAACGGGATAATATAATTATTGTTACCATTAGTCACTCCCTATTAAACAAGCTAAAGATCTTAATAAACATCTATTCAAACTCAACTGGATTAGTTGTATTCGTGTGATGCGAATACGTACTAATGCCAGACGTCAAAATATTATATAAGTCGGAGTGGAGATTATCTAATTCATCCAATCGAATAGTGGAGACGAGTCGGGTTTCATTGCCTCACACACACACACACACACAATCGAATAGTGAAGATGAGCTGAGTTTCATTGTCTCTCTCTCTCACACACACAATCGAATAAGACCACTCAAGTTTCATTGTCACACACACGCTCGCACACGCACGCACACACGCACACACACACGGACACGCTTGCACAGACACGCACGCACGCTTGCACAGACACGCACACAGACACGCACGCACTATCCAAAACTGTGCTCCATTAACTTTAAGAACTCACGAAAATCAATCTTCCCATCTTTGTTGTCATCATACGCCATGATCATCTTCTTGCAATCCTCCTGCAAAAGCTCCGAGAAACCCATTCTGCAGAGGATCCTCTCCACCTCCTTTTCGTCTATGAACCCATCGCCATTCTCGTCAAACACATCGAAAGCTTCCTTAATCTCCGCCACACTCGGCTCACTCTCCTCAAACAAATGCAAAACCTCATCGTCCGACATCCTCGCCACCACTTTCTCCTTAACCTCCCCGAAAATCATCAATCTTTCCATCATTACCTCAACACATTCCTCCTCATCACACAACTTCCCATCATCATCCCCTTCTTCATCATCACTGCAAACAGCACAATTAGCTTTCTTACTCGCAGAAAAGATGGCTTGAAGCAAGAAAAGAGCAGCCCGGAAAAATAAATTCCAAAAACTCGAGCTAGAATCTTGAAATATGAGAAACCAGATGAGAATCACACTGGGTACGATAACCTTGTAAAGATCAATCGCTGCCCAGTTTCCAGCTGCTGCAACCGTGAAGAAAATAATCTCGTCCATGAATTCAATCGTACGTAGTGTTTGTGTTTTATAACTTTGTTGGTCCTACGTAAACTAACGAAGAGATCAGATTATATTAATGAATGAATAATATGTGTTGGAAGAAAGCCGGGATGCATATATATATATATATATAGTGGGATTTGGATGAAGTCAATATATTAGTCCGTCTTCATGGAAATTGCAGTGAAAATTCATTGAAAGATCTGCAAAGTTTTTTTGAAAGTGATATGAATGTGTACTTTCTTCTTTATTGATTTGTGCAGAGAATATCGACATGAAAGCTAGCTTCTTGGTAATTCTTGACCTACCGCCTCCTCGCCAATCTCCCTTCTGGGGCGGCACCGCAACATAGACATGTTTGTACTCTATTACTTAATAATATAATTATTATGCGAAAAAACAAAATTAATATATAATAAAGTTATTAAAATTATATTAATGTAATTTATAATAATCTTGGAAATTCATATATTAGGCCGGAGATATATTCATCAAATTATATGTCCGTTGTGAAGTTTTTGTATTGATCAAAATATTTTGAGGTGGATGGGTTACATGGTATATTATATATATAATTAATAAAAATTAAAAATAATATAATTATTAGCTCATCAAAAGTGTTGACGTGCTACAAACTACAAAGAATTGCTTGTGATTGGGTTTGAAGTTTGGGACTTGTTAGTTGGAAACCTTCTGTCACTTAATTTGTAAGTTATTTGATTTGATTTTCAAATTCACGAGTTTTTGCCAAGTATTTTGCGCTCAGATAGCATGTAGTGAAATATAAAAAATTTTAAAAATTTATAAGTTTTTTTAATAAGGAAAAAACAAGTAATTGATCTGAAGAAACAAACTAAATAAAATATGGTCAGATCACTACAATGTAATTATTCGTCTGTCAAAAGTAAGTTTGATTTTGTTAGGAGTATTAAAGGCTCGCATCGAGAGATGGGTAAACACAATAATTTTAAATTTGATTTCATGTGTGGAGTGTTTAATTTATTGACTTTCTTAGTTTGAACTGATCAACTATGGATAACTTATTATAGTGATTTATTTCATTGTGATCCTTTACTTGTTAAGCACAGTGTATTTTTATGTAACAATTGTAGACTTTTTTTTTTATAAATCAAAAGATGGACATATATCCGCATTAATAAATAATAGAGCGTACCCCTCAGGGTCTTTCCTCGTGCTTCTTGTTTCCCAAATAGTTGGAACATAGTGACATAGTCTGGTTGGCAATAGGCAATAGCTATTGAGTTTACACAACCATAATACCAACTTTCAACGTAACCCAAAAGCCATTCAATTATATAAGAAGATTCTACGAACCTTATCATATATTTGTTAGCTCGCTACAAGTTTGTATACATTGAACAAGTGTTGTGACATTATTTTATTTTTATACCTTAGACTGACTTTTAATAGATAAATTCCGTTTTATATATTTTATGGAGTAATTGTTAACATTGAAGATAATTATTTGTAAAGCTTGCATGGAGGGAAATAAGATATGCTTTACTACACTTCACTAGTTTAAGCTAGTTAGCTCGTGTCAAATTGTGTTGTTTCGTGATTTTTAAAGACTAATCTTGTTAAAAAGGTTCATATCATACGATGATCACACCTGAACTTATGTGCTTGGGTCTAGGTATTTTAAGACTTGCATTGTTTAGAAATGTTTAGTTCTAGACGTGACTTTCATAGATTAACAAAACAAAAATTATATTAAAATGGACAGATCACTTGTGTGCATCGGCATATGATAATGTCTAATAAGTCATTGAGTTACTGTAATTTATATCATTTCAAATGCTTTATCGGATCGAAGTGTGGGGATCATTGAGATTGTGTATTCAATCTTTTGAGAAAAGAACAAAAAAGAAATTATAAAGTTAATTAGTGTGACTGTGTGAGGTTGTATTAATGATAAAGTTAAGAGTTTGAATTTACTTTTTAAATATACTTTAAATTAATAAGTAACAAAACAAAAATTATGAATTATAATATTAATTAATCAGTTAAGTTGTGACCCAAGACAATGTTAATATGCTACTACATTGCTACCTCTTAAGAGTCAAACTAAGAAATTTGACCCAAAAACATTCGACAAGATGAGGCCCGGCAAAGAAGCTAAGAGGAGGAACAGAAACGCTACCTCACCAACGAGAACCCGACCCGATAGCCCATCCGGATCAACCCATCGTCGCCGGCTCTCTCCTACGCCGGCGGCAGGCTCTGTTATCGACCGCGAGTTGGTTACAGAAGAGCTGTCTTTGTTCGAGAACCTCCAAATTTCATCCGAATTTGAAGCTCCGAACCCGAGGAGCTTCCCATACAGTGTGAAGCAACAGTGCTGGGATAAAGCCGATAAGGTCAAGGGCCGTGACCCGGACCGCTGGCGTCGAGACGCCTTGGGCAACATCGTTTTCAGGAAGCTGGTAGGCTGCCCCGGCTGTCTCTGCCATGACTATGACCATATCATTCCTTACTCTAAGGTACCATCAACTGCAATACAGATATCATTTATTCTTTTGTCTATGAGATAATGTTTTAAAGTTTTGATTTTTTTATGTGGTTTTGTATTCATTTTTATGTTATTGTATTATAATCTTTGTGATCTGTGCAATTTAAGGTTGTAAAGAAGTGAGTTCTTATTTTGCATTCTGGATACAGCTTGAGTATCATGTTCTTCAATTGGGGAGAGTGGTTTGAATTTGTTCATCAGTTGAGCTTTGTAGATTCATATAATCAAATGGCATCTCTAACTTTTAGGTTCATAGTATTGTCATTTGCCAAACTCCAAACTGAAAATACTTAGCTTGGTGCCTTTAGCAAAGAGATGAAGAAAGGAATCTGATGTGCACTTTCCCTATCAACAAAAACAGTTCATGTGATCATATTAGCTAACTGTTAGCTGATTGGGTTAATTAGAGGATATAACTAGTTGATAACATTATATGATTGTAGAAAGGTGTTTGGTAAATTAGCTGATAGTTGTTTGGTATAATTCTTTTCTCAAAATGCTAATTGAAAAAATTGCTTTGAGCAGCTTTTTGAATTTTAGCATTTTGGAGTTACAAAAAGCTAATTAAACAAACACTTATATTGATTTTTTAACTAAGTCAAACAATTAATAGTGGGATCAAATAAGCCATAATTGGCTGATATGCTAACTATTTTACCAAACAGGGTATGTCTTTCTGAGGCTTTTATTGGGATTTTGGGCTATAGGGAAAAGGCTTCACAGATGCCTTTAGCACTATAAAGACAGTAAACTAGAGGATTATGATTTTTTTCGGGTTCAAGAATAAGATAGATATGCTAGCCCGAGGGTATTATGAGTTATGACTGATAATTTGATATAGGATTATCCATGGCAAGACTTTGAGGTTTCTATCCGAATTAGGATAGAGAAACTTTGTGAGATTAGTATAATTATGTTTAAATGAACATATTTTGGTTGTGAGATGATAAATGAGAACATTGTAAGCAACTGTAACAGGTTTATGACATAACTGATGACTTAAGATTTCATAAAATACATGACCTAATAGTTCTTGCTTATTCTTAAAGTTTGTGTTTCTTGTACTCCTGTCCTCTTTTAATTGAGGGAAACAAACAAAGTCACAACTTAGTTATGGGTTGTGTTTGTGTCCTGATGACTAAAAAACATCCAGAAGTTCTGCTCTAGAACGGTTTAAATTGGGTTCAGTGTTTTGTAAATGTTGCAGGGAGGAAAAAGCACATTGGAAAATTGTCAGGTTTTACAGGTATATCTATAAGCGACATTATGTACATATTCAAATTTTGTTTCTGAATATCCATTCTAAGTTAAACGTCAATTGTTCGTTCTATGCTGCTCTCTTGCTTCAGGCTAGAGTGAATCGGTCTAAGGGAAACCGAACAGAAGTATCTAAAGCCGAACTAATTCAAAAAAGCTCTTACTGCCGAGTTTCAGGTAGTCCCAGCTTTGTGCCCGACATTTTGCCATTACTATTTGTATCGCTAGGTTGACGTTTTCATTGACTCAGGTCGGGACATGGACCTTCTCGAATTGACATCATATGGCAATGTCAAACGCGGGCAAGATTCCGGGGGATGTAACATTCAATGATTCACTATTTAACCAACAAATTTATAATGCAAATTCTATCTTGTACTCATTGTTGTCATGATGGTGTGATTGAGAGAGGATTTGAGTGTCTGTTATCTTCCTCAATTTGTCGAATTCACCTTATTATGGGAATTGGCTTCCACATTTTCATGCTGATTTAACTCCTTAATCTGCTGAGAGTAACTTATGGGAATTGACTTCCATATTTTGGTGCTGATTTATGGGTGACATATATAAGTATATAACTATTAGAATGATTGATGTGATGTTAATTCTTTTTATTTATTTACAAAAGATGCCAATCTTTTCATGTAATCATATCAAATATGAGCATTTGCTGCATATTTGTGTCCATTTTCAGCACTTGAAGGATAGCATGTTTAGTGGGGAGAGCAGCACTATGGTATTGAATATATCCATGAAATCAGAATGTGACAAGTAGCAGGCAACATTGTTTGGTTCATCACACTCAACTTGCAAAGTGTGTATCCATCTTTTTGTACCCATTTTGACTTTTAATACTTTCCATCATTTCTTCCACTTAGAGTTACAAAAAGTCCATGCCAAGTGCCAACTTTTTGCTACATTCCTATGAAGGCGCTAGGCACTAACTGGGTGTCCGGGGGTGCCTAGCGCCTCCCAGGCGGTCGAGTAATTCGAGTATATCGTCTTCACTTTTCCCATTTAGGATTATGAGTTGTTAGACTATCATAAGCCCACAAACTAGTCAATTACATATGTTAGATGGTTAGTTGAATACATGGTTGGAGGAATATTGAAGAGGAGCAACCGAGCGGACAAAAACTACCACTCGACCGAGTTGGGTGCCGACTCAGTCTAGTTAGGCGCCAACTAGACGGAGTTAGGTGCCTAACTCGGCGCCTAGTCGGCCAACCAACTAAAAGTCGCATAGAGTTGAAATACTTTGGCCTAGGGGCGCTTAGCGCCTAGGACAATTTTTACAACACTGATTTGTAGTCCCCAGACAATTGTCTAGTGGATAGGATGTTACACTTAAGACTCACTTTTGATAGTAGATTAGGGGTTTGAACCCCCACCACAAACTACCTATAGTTGGGCTCCCCAGGGCCCAAGTTGGACCGTGGTTGGGCTTGGACTTCCTGTGTCCAGTCAGGTGTGAGTTGGTCAAGCTCGATTTACCTCCTCATGAACTTAAGGGGTGAGTTCACAGGATACCTTGAATTCCATTCTGCAAAAAGCAACAATTTTTGTTTAAGGACATTTCTAATATGGGAGTCCTTTAGGTGGGTAGAAAGATGATGTGCAATCATTATGCCTTGGACCCGTGTCCAGCATGCTTGCTGGACACGGGTAACAGTGCCGTTAGGCACTGTTATCTCCTTTTTTTTTTTTTTTTTTTTTTTTTTTTTTTTTTTTTTTTTTTTAAATTTCAGATCACTTTGTTATAGAAGTATATGTTCATAATTTTATTACTATATGTTAATAACTATACATTCATAACTCCATAACTGTACGTTCATAACTCTATAACTGTACATTCATAACTCTATAACTGTACATTCATAACGTCATAACTGTACATTCATAACTCCATAATTGTACATTCATAATTTTCGAAGCTCTATGTTCACAATTTTAGAGCTCTATGTTCATAATTTTATCACTATATGTTCATAATTGTAAGTTCATAATGTTAGAGCTCTTTGTTCATAATTCGATCAATAACTGTACATTCATAATTCCATAACTGTAGATTCATAATCTCATAACTGTAGATTCATAACTCCATAACTGTAGATTCATAACTCTATAACTGTACATTCATAATCTTCGAAGCTCTATATTCACAATTTTAAAGCTCCATGGTCATAATTTTATCACTATATATGTTCATAATTGTAAGTTCATAATGTTAGAGCTCTGTGTTCATAATTTCATAATTGCATAACTGTACATTCATAACGGCATAACTGTACATTCATAATCAAAAAAAAAAATAACGCGGCAAAACACGCGCGAATTTTTTTTTTTTTAACTAAATGACGCGTTTTTTTTTTAAAACGACGTCGTTTTGGGCCCGTGTCCACAATTCAATGTGGACACGGGTCCAGAGCATAATTTGCCGATGATGTGAAGGGGAGAGAGACAAGGTTCCACCTTATTCCAAAAAAAAAAAAAGTATGGCAATATCCCCACAAATTGCTTGTTGTGCACCTTGTTGGAGTGTAGGAAAGTGGCGAACAACTCTTTCAACATTAGAGATACTCTAATGAGTAATAAGCTAGGAGTCTCAAAGGTGATGACCGTGATGAGCCCTTTTATTTATTTATTTATTTATGCAAATATAACCAATTGTATTAATTTGAAAAGAAAATGTAAGCGAACTATTGGTGATTGACTTCCAATAGTTGGAAAAATATGTAAGAAAATATATCAATTTAATGGGCTAATTAAAGTGTCAAGGGGATTGCGTGTGTATAAAAAAAGTAAATTTTTTTTTTGGTTTCCATATTGACTTAGAGTGACATGATTGCCTTCACCAAAAAGAGAAAACAGATCGAACTTTACAAAAGTTTGTCAAAAATCAAAATTTTCTTTTCCTGTAGTGATAATAGATTAATAGTAATGGTGCAGTGCCCATTATAAATGTGTATAAAGTGAATGCCACTATCAAACATTCTTTTTAAGCAAGCTAGAAGTCTCATCAGCCAATACCCAGCAATTGATCAAACTGGGAGAGGAGAGGAAGAAGAACACTGTTCTGTAGCTATGGCTACCACTTCATCGTCATCATCTCTTCATCTGCTACTCATCTTCTTGTGCTTTTCTCACCTTCTGATTTCCATGGCTGCAGCCATCCCACTTACAAGTAATCCTCAATCTATTATTAGTCCTTTGATTATTGTTCTTAATGAATTCTCAGATGACTGATAATCATGGATTCTGATTTGTATAGGAACCAGAAATCTGCAGACTCAAGAATATGAAGAACCTAGTTTTACCCACAAGGTACCTCTCATCACTCTAATGTTTGTTTCTTCAATCCTTAAATCTTTCTTGTAATTGATCTCTTGTATTTTGATATGAAAATGAATAGGGAAAGATGATGATGGTGATGAGAAGGATGGATGTTGAGGTGAATGATTATCCTGGTTCTGGGGCTAATCATCGCCACACGCCATGGGTACCACCAGCAAGAGCCTGCCTTGACTGCTAATTTGTGGCTGTCTGATCTTATGATGCATGCACAATTATAATGTGGATTATATGATAATCATCCATCCACTAGTTAGTTTCTTATTCTTATGTGGGTTTTGTATTCTATACAACATATTTTCTTTGTTGTATAATATCATACATTATGAATGTAAAGGGGAAAATTGGTATATTAAAATATCGCAAATCATTACTAGTTAGTTCAGCACTTCAGCTATTTTGTAAACTCTTCGTAATGATGAGTTATGTGCTCTAAGACAAAGAACTGTGAGCAAATAGCGTTGTTCGGTTTCTGAAATGTATGTTGCTTTCGTTGGTTTAGAAAGTAATTCAGTATTAGATGCGAGTAAGCCAAGTAGAAGCTAATTTGCAATATAATGTTGTAAATGAAAGCATGGTTTATGCCTTAGCTTTATGGAAGCAAATTCCAAGTTTGTTTCATACATTATAATGGCTTTTTTTTTCTTTCTTAATTGTTCTTATTTTTGACTTTTTTAGTAATAAAAATTTTGAATCTTTTATTAAAATTTTAGTCAATTGTGAAATATATCATAAAATTGCTTTTCACTAGTGGTTTGTGTTGGTGGGGAATTGCCATTTGCCAACCCCAAAATAGTGTAAATATCTATGGGCAATTTGGATGTTGAATGGAGTGTAGAAGTGGATTGTGAGGTGGTATGCATTTTCCTATGAGTGCTTCACTTTGGTGTCCCCTTAAGCACATTTGAGGGCTAAGAATTGCCTTGTTTATAAATCATTAATGGATGAACCTAAAGTTGGAATTCAATTGAGTCTTAATTGAGTATTATTGCATATATATACACAATTCTGAACTTCTGATTTCGTATTTAAGCAGTCCAAATTTTTTCTATTTGAACTAATGTTTTTTGGTGTGCGTCCTCGACTCTTCATTTTTGTTAAGAAATTATAGTAGTTATACAAAGTTCATCAATCCCTCATTTTTTAATCAAAACGACGTCTTTTTGCAATGCACACGATTGCACGGCATAATTTGTGTCACACTATTAGGTGGGCTTCCATTGGGCCTATTGGGCCCAAGAGCACAACCCATTGTTTTCACGTAACTGTCGTAACGCATGCGTATTAAATCACGGGGGAAAGGATGTCAACATCATATATAGCGTAATCCTAGCCGTCAAACTAATCACCGAAACTGACGGCCCACGTCTTTCGCCTCGTTGTCGAAGAATCTTGAGAGTAGATTCGCCAACCGTACGCTTTGACCTAACAGCCGATCGCCCGCCAGGGGATTTGAGCGAGGGAGGCCATTCGACGGAGAAACTAAAGCGCTGTGTCTGAGCTCTCCAACCAATTCACCTCATTTTACTCATCAACTCCTTCCCGCTCAGCTCCATTAAGAAGGTAAACTGCTTCAATTTCGCTTTTCTGCTTCTTTGCACACGTTTAATTCCGTGCTTCGACTCCCGGTAAATGTTACAGAATATCAGCTCTGTTCATTGTTTTGTTCTTTTGATTAGTTTTAGATCTGGAGGTTTTATCGTGAAACTGTATGGTTTGTTCTTCATTTTTGGAATTTGATTTGATGCGGATACGCGTGTTTTCCATCTCCGTTAAGTTTTGGATTTAATTTTAACTCATTATGCTCTTAGCTGAGTCGTATCTCTTTAGTTCCTTCGTAATGGCAATTTCTGCTATAAAAAATATAGTTGCCGCTTGTTTTGGTATACGATTTGAACTTGTATGATAGTGTTGCCGTGTTGGTCCACACTTCAACCATGCGATCTGTGGTCCTGAGTTTGGTATGAATGTTAAGATTAGTTGGAAATTTAGTGTCATGCCTACTTTTTGCTGTGAATTTAGAAGTAGCTTGTAATAATTTTAGAAGGAAGAATGAACAAAAGAAGTTGAAATTGATTCTCTCCTTGCAGGGTGAGAAATGGCAGCAACATCAACTACTGCTCTATCTTTTGGGTCAACCTCATCTGCTAGGCCCAAGGGTAGTTCAATCTCACAATCTAAGGCTTTAAATTTGAAGTTCAACTCTAGGGTTTGCCTTGGGAACTTCAATGGCCTTAAGGCAGAGGCATCTGTGAGGTGTGAATCAGCATCATCATTTTTCGGGAGGGAAAGCACTTTAGCTCTTCGCCAATCCTTCACTCTAAGGGCCCAAAAGGAAAGCCATAGATCACTGAACTGTGTTCAACCTCAGGCATCATACAAAGTTGCTGTTCTTGGGGCTGGTGGAGGCATAGGGCAGCCACTAGCTCTTCTGATCAAGATGTCACCGCTTGTTTCAGATTTGCATCTTTATGATATAGCGAATGTTAAGGGAGTTGCAGCAGATCTTAGCCACTGCAACACTCCCTCCCAGGTGTTAGATTTCACTGGAGCTTCTGAATTAGCCAACTGTTTGAAAGATGTCAATGTGGTTGTCATACCTGCTGGTGTTCCAAGGAAGCCAGGCATGACACGTGATGACCTGTTCAATATAAACGCCAACATTGTAAAGAACTTGGTTGAGGCTGTTGCTGATAACTGCCCCGATGCCTTCATCCACATTATCAGTAATCCTGTCAACTCTACTGTCCCAATTGCTGCAGAAGTTCTGAAGCAAAAGGGAGTGTATGATCCCAAGAAACTCTTTGGTGTTACCACCCTTGATGTCGTCAGAGCAAACACATTTGTCGCTCAGAAGAAAAACCTCAGGCTCATTGATGTAGATGTTCCTGTTGTTGGAGGCCATGCTGGAATTACCATTTTGCCATTGTTGTCAAAAACAAAGCCATCAACCTCTTTCACCGATGAAGAAATTCAGGAGCTGACTGTGAGGATCCAAAATGCAGGGACAGAAGTTGTCGAGGCAAAGGCCGGTGCAGGCTCTGCTACACTCTCCATGGCCTATGCAGCAGCAAGATTTGTTGAGTCCTCCCTCCGGGCTCTAGACGGAGACAGTGATGTGTACGAGTGTGCTTTCGTCCAGTCCGATCTCACAGAGCTTCCATTCTTCGCATCAAGAGTCAAACTAGGAAGGAATGGCGTCGAGGCATTGATCTCATCTGATCTTCAAGGACTGACCGAGTATGAACAAGCAGCCTTGGAAGCCCTAAAGCCAGAGCTGAAGTCCAGCATTGAGAAGGGAATTGGTTTTGTCCAGAAACAGCCAGTGGCTGCTTAGAATTCACTATAGCCCTCGAGTATCAATTGGAATAAGAAATTTGCGGGATTGCATCAGCACTTTCAGTTTTGTAGGAGAAGAAGATGAACGCATTTCTTGTGCTGGAAATGCAGATTGTGGAGAAACAGATAATACTAATGTTGTACAATAATACATCCTCCTCATATAACCTGTTTTGGCACTCTTATATATGTTTCTTTTTTCTGAACTATCATATATGCTTCTTTTGATCTTGCTTCTTTTCTACTCATATTTTTAGACTAAATTAGTATTGCCAGAAGTGTGAAGCTTCTTAGATAGTCCAACACAGAAATCCAGTCATTACACCAAAAGAAATGTTAATCTTCACTACAAATCATGGATTATATTGCATCACATCTAATCTTCTAACGTTGTTGAACTAAGAAGGATTGTTGGATTTCCAAGAGCCTTCGTTTTTTGTAATTAGCCTTGAAACAAGCTTGCCTTAACCTTTTGGTTGTGTCTTCAAGCTCCACATCTGGAATTTCTTCCACCTGCTTGTTCTCCCTCTCCAGCAATTCTATAGCCTCTCTAGCCATCACCACACCTTCACTGTTTCCAATTTTCTATAACACCAAAACTTATAATTTAACACCACAGAAAAAAAAAAGAAAATTATGCTTTTAATGATATATGGGTAAAAGTACCTGGACGTTGTTGATTAAGGTTTGAAGACTGTTCAACTTCCGGTGAGGCCACCGCCGGATTCCCAACATCCGGCATCTCTTCTTCAACTGGGTTAAGCCTACGTTGAGCTCCTTTGCTGCTTGGTTTATGGGCATGTAGAAGTAGTTGGAGATGGTTTTTTTGGACAACATTAATGCACTTTTGCACCCACCACCATTGTCATTTTTAGACTTCATTCTTCCCAAGCTTTCCCCTCCATTATCATCATCATGGCTTGAAACTGCAGTTTCCACACTCCCCACAAAGTGATGATTCTGATATGTTTGAATCTGCCCATCACCAATACTAAAATCATAACTCCCGGCCCATTCATTCTCAGCACCTGTGAATATCCCATTATCATGGCTTGAAGTTGCATTCTCCACACTCCCCAGAAAGGGATTCTGATATGTTTGAATCTGACCATCACCAATACTAAAACCAGAACTCACCCATTCATTCCCAGCCCCACCATTATCATCTCCTGCATTGAAACACAACATTTTTAGACTTACATTCTTTTTGCTACTCAATCAAACCTCATATCAAGGAGCTCTTCCAAATACATACAATGCATATACTTCTTCATTTACAGGTCTCAAATTCAAAATATCTTTTCAAGAAACTCAAATTTCTGGTAAAAAAAAAAAAAATACTACCTTGAGTTGTTAAGGTTAGCATTTCAGGTTCCATATCAAACGTTGACAGCAACGGATCATTCAAAAACATTTCCATCAGAGATGAAGAGTCACAAGAGTTATCTTCTATGCAGAAATCACTGAACTGAGGATCCCAGCCATAGTCTTCCAAGTATAACCTGAATTTAGAAATAAAATCATTTTATCAATCAATAAATCAAAGAAAAAAAAAAATGCACATCCACTATTATGAACGCATGCATTCACATAACCTGAAATGGCCACCATTAGATTGAGAAGGAGGAGGAGGTGGAATGGGAAGAGAGAATGAGAGATGACATTGTTTTCAGCAGGTCCAAAACCTGACCAATGTTTCTCAAGACTGAAAGGATGGGTTCCCATATTTGAAGAAGACATTATATATCATAGAATGAACTTGAAGATGGAAGGGATAATAGTCTTCTTGATGGAGTGTAGCAATGGGTTTGTGTCTGCAGGTAATGCATGGGACTATGTATATATTGGAGAAGATAAACCACTTGAGGACTGAAAGTGGAAATGATTAATGTGAATGTAATTATGGATATGGAAACTTATTACGTTTTAAAAATCGTGAGCCGCCGTCTCAATCGATCTTCTGCATTGGGTTACGTTCCCCGTGCATGCGTGTGTATATATATATATATATATATATATATATATATATATATATATATATAGAAATGTGCTGAAATTGTACTCATAAAATAGACTTAATTAATAGAGTTCAATTTTTCAATTTCATCCTAAATAATTTTGATGACCTAATGTAGTCTTAGACTTTTGTTTTGTTCTGTGTTGTTCCGTCAAAATGGTGTTAAATAGAGCAACAATTCGGTAATCTCAATATGAGTGTGAAATCCCTTTTATTCGTAGGTCTGGGAGTAATTCATAAAAGAAATAGGGTTAAGATACCAATATTAAAATTACTGAATTATTCCTCTATTTAATTAACACTAAATTGATGGAATAACAAATGAAAGATTAAATTGAGCACAAATACAAAAGTTGAGAGTACATTAGGTCACCAAAGTCGGGACCATTTCGGACAAAATTGAAAAAAATTATTATAATCAAAGAACATTTTGGGTATTAACTCCATAAAATATGTTACCCAATTATATTTGTAATTTTTTATAAGCGTTTTTACTTTTGCAATTGACATTAAACATTAAATAAAATCATGGGTGTGTGAACTTGAGAATTGTGTATCATTTAGTGGAGACATAAACAATAAAAGCTGATTTATAGGCTTTCTAGCAAAAACAAAGTTGCATTCAATGATAAATTCGATCGAGATTCGACTAGACAAAAAAAGTGCACAATGGTAATAATAACTCATGCTACGTGAACTTATAGATACTAGGAAGTATAAAGTTTTCTTCTGCAAATGATATGCCCTTCATGTCCAGGGAAAGAGCAGACCATTCAGTTTCTGAACCTTCCTCTGCCATGCCCACGACCACGGCCACCCCATCTTCCTCCTCCTCTGCCACCACGCTCGCCCCTATACGTATCGTGTTTTATTGGCATGTTCTCCGGGAGGGGAAGAATGTTGTCCACGCACTTCCTGAAGCTAAAATCATCTGAAGAACCGTCTTCCCCTGTGATGAAGAAGCAGCGACTTTTGTACTTTGGGTGGAACCGAACTTGAAATCCACCGACTCCTTTGCCTATCTTCTTCTCCGGCTCTGGATGGCCCTTGTTTAGCAACTCCAGCAACACCAGGTGTTCATACTGCAACCAATATTTCATACACATACATAAGTCGAGAAGTATAAACACTGAGACTAACATCAAAGTATTAAAACAAAAGCAATCTTGTAGCCTTTTCCAATCATCTTCACTCCAAAACAAGCACTAACACTTCAAATGGTTCAATCTTCCTCCTCACCACAGGGTAGCAAATTCACAGAAAGGTTCTTCTTAGTTCTTTACACATAAGGTAACAATTTTAAGGATCATCAGTTCACTTCCTACTAAATGACTTCAAAAGATGAGTGAAAGACATTCTCATAAACATACAAGAGAGACCATAATTCCATACAGACCAAACTATGTTGCAATTTGATTCCTTTCCTTTTAATTAGGAGTATTAGAACACATTCCTCACAGGAGACTGGAGGAGGCTTATCAAATCACATGTGCTAGCAAACAGCCTAAAGAACAAATCTGTTAGCATCTTGAAAGACAATATCTATAAACAATCAGATTACTTTAAATCACTTTGATCAGCTACAGGACAAATCAGTCTCCAGCATTGACATATTTTATATACAGACAATAGTCTGATTATTAGTAGCCTTTACATGAACTAGATGAACACTAAAAAGATACACCGGCATTTATCACATTCTCTGCAAATAATCCGATTAATCATGTTCCTTTGATAAACAGCAAGGAGAAATCAGTATACTAATTAACTTTTAAAAAAATTGAAAATTTTCCTACCTTGTTAACATTGAGATTGGTAGACCAGGAATGAAGAAGCTTATAGAAATAATCAAACATCTCAACCGATGACACGAATGTCTTCGGACCCAAGGTGACTGGACCCGATTTATCCTCTTTCTTCTCTCCTTCCGCAGCACTTTCTTTTCCTTCCAAAGTTTCAACTTTTTGCTCTTCCTCGGGATTCTGGACCTTCGTCTTCTTCGACGCATCACCGTTGTCATCATTATCCGGCTCATCGCCCTCCTCCCTAGGCCGCTTCGCGGCGCCGCCGTTCTCAGCCGCCAAGTCCTCTGGAGAGTTCGTTTCGACATCCATGTTCTCGGATGAGGCTTTCTCTGCAACTGTATCGGGGACTTCGGGTGTCTGCTCCGCCATAGATGTTCGTTCTGTACAGAGCAAAAATCAGTTACAACGCTTGCTGGTAAGTAGAACCCAAAAACCCTAATTTCGGGTTTCGTTTGTACATTTTAATATTAAAATTTTGATGTGGGCCTATTCGGCTACGTAATGGGCCGCCCCTTGCATTCAATTGGGCCGTTCAATTTCCTAAACATTCTTTGAGTGCAAAAAGTAAAATCTCTCGCCTCGAGCTCCCACACTCCAGTTCGATATGATATGAATTCTGAATGAGTTAAATCATAGTGATTCATCAAGTTCAAGAATAAGGTTGTAAATTTTCTTGCTTCTCGATCGGAGCTTTGGATAGATTGACGTTCTTTCAATTCATTTTTAGTGATTATTGTCTGATGGTACTGTCGAATGTTTCTTTTACATTCTCAATCTCTTCTTGGATTTAAAAATGTCCAAACAAAACTCATATTATAACTACAATGGTAAACAACATTTATGACGTAAATCAACCTATGTTATTCATAGCTAATTAAATAACTTAAAATCTTGTGATACAAAATCAATTACTAAACCAATTTAACTTAAAATTCTATAATTATCAAGCCAATTCTCAAATCAATTGATAAGTGTGCATTATTTAATATTTGATTACTTGTATAGCATACGACATGTGTAATGGACCGCAACCAATTATAAAAATAAAGGAGCTGAAAATGTAATTCAGTTGTTATAATTACTTATTACAACTATTATTTATTTATTTTATTTTTTTTTTTTTTTTTTGTATTTCCTTCTTATCAATAAGAACTAGAGTCTTTGTTGAAGGCATCTAGATTTTGAATGAATAAAACTTAATTTTGCTTATACCTTGTTATTCTTCTTCCTTGATGTTCTCCCCAAACTCTTCTTCCCTTACCCAATTTGTTTCTTATTTATGCTTAATCCCAAGTCCATTACACCATGCCCATCTCTTAGAACATCATGATTTGATAATGTCCCCAAAAAGGCACTACCCCTTTCAATAGACGCCCCACCGCATTCATTCCCAACCCATTCAACCACCTTGTCATCATAGTCTAGAAACCCCAAAATAACATAATAACAACAATAATAATAATCTAGGGGGCTAGGGGCAAAATTACTATAATTAAATATAAAATTTATGAAATCAAAGCAAATAGTATTCCTTTATTTGTAAGGGCATCCTCTATAGTGGAGGTTTTGATGTGATTTTTGAAGAGTTTTTTAGGTGTAATTAGAAAAGAGAAAATGGGTGAAAGATTTAAAAAAAAATAACAAAATGTCAGTAAAATCCCAATTTTCTTTTTTAAAATTATAGCCTCTTAACTGCAGGCGCCCGACTAGGCGCAAATGTGCGGCACGCACATTTTTTTGCTGTATTCTTTCCTTTATGGGGTCCACACAAGGGAACAAAGAACCCAACATCCTGCAACACCCTTATACACTGTCTCTCTCTTTCATCTCTCTCCGGCCTCCACCTCACACTTTTCTCCTCAAAATTTGGTCCACAATCCCCTAATGGGGTTGCTCTAATAAGAACGGAGCATTAAAAAATATTTGTCTTCCTTTTTATTTTTATAAATTTTCTTTTTGTTATTATCCGTGTATATAATATAAACTAAATTATTTTTTATTTTATTTTTTATAAAAAGAAAATTGTCTTTATTATTCGAAAGTGTATAGAATATAAACTATACTCATATAGTCATATATAATAATATGCCATCGTAATAAGAATACATTAATTACACCAAAATAGAAGCAAAATCCGTGTGGATTAAAAAAACTGAAGGTCAACGTCTAGAAGTGGTCAAAGGAATATAATCATGCATGATATAACCTTCCTTGTTGACATGGTAGTAGGGTGTAATTTCTTTGAAGGAGTCTTATGTATTCGGCAACCCTAACGCCGTTTAATTTGGTGATGTTTATTTGACGGGGGCGTGGACTGTACATTACATGGGCTTAGTCATATATTTTGACTTTGTCTTCGAAAAATTCTTTATCAAGTCTTTATAAAAATGTTCTTTTCTCACATAAATTTCACTTTGAATATTTTTTCATGATGTGACATTCTTTCATTAAGTGTCATGAATTGGTTAATCTTATCGCTCATTCAAAATAAAATTTAGCATGTAATCAGATGTTGTTATGTCATGAAGGATAAATTGGAAGAGGAAAATAATGGGTTTCTATCATTGTTTGAGTTTTTATTTCTACAATTAAATTTTGACTTTGTAGTCTAATGGTACCACGTTAAACATATTAATTATCGTGTAGTCTAATGGTACCACGTTGCTTGCTATTTCAGTCTCATATCTAGATGAACGACGTTTGTTATAGATCATTTTATTCTTCTTCTTCTCCCCAACCCTAAGGGACCCCACAGAGCATGTGAGAGGTTATAAACGGTGACTCAATGGTTCAGCAGAGCCAAATGTCGGTGAATCTATCCACACTTTGGACGACATAATTCTCACACTACTGCTGCCGAGGTTCGAACCTTAGTCTCTTCTCCCAAATAGTGTCCAATAAACTATTGAGCTAAGCTCGTGCAAGTTATTTTATTCTTCTAAAATGAGGAACGTTTGTTATAGATTATACCTCATATAAAATTGATTTTTAATGTTTTTTGACTAAAATTACATTGTACAAATTAAACGAGACTAATAATTACAAACTACAAAGCAATTAATTACAATTGACAACTTTAATATGTTTAAGGGTGTAATCGCATATATCTAATTATAGAGATAACATGATGAATACAAAACTATCAATTATTTTTTAGTGGCGTAATATCGTGTAACATTATATGTTGTTAAATGATTAAAATTCAGAAAATTCATAGATTTACCGAAAATAGAAAAAAATCAATTAAATGATTGTAATTTTTTTTAAACTAATATTTATACAATGGCTTAATGGGATAATCTGCAAAACCCCCAATTTTGTGTGACAAGAACTAGAAGACAAAAATGGAGAAATGACAAGGGTTGGGGTGACGTAGGTGTTAACTCAGGTCGGTGAGACGGTGGCTAACGCCGTAGCACAGGCCAGCGACTATAAACGGCGTTAAGAGAAATTCAGAGAGAACGCATTTATTAATATTTTTCTTTTCTTTTTTTCCTCATATGGATATTGTTTTTCTATTCTATAAATAATAAACATCGATAAAATCCAGGAAGCTGCGTACTATATTGCAATCAATTTCAAAGCAGGGGCAAAAGCAAGGGAGTTGTTACGACTTTTCTTCTCAGGAAAAAAAGACATAAAGGGGGCTAAGACCTCAACTCGTTCATATTCAATTGCTCATCTTCTAATCAGCTGCTGATAAAAAATCGCGTTTTTCTGGTAAATTCAGCTACCCATTGCGTTTGCTTTAATCCATGTATCGAGAGCTCTTTTTTAGGTCTATGGGCTTTGTTTTCTTCCAAGGTTTTGGTGAAAATTCTTTGATTTTGAGATCTTTTGATATGATTCCTTGTAATTTATGCTTCAAAATTTCATATTTTGCTTATTTGATCCTTGAAAATTGATTGTTTTTTTAGCTTTACTGTAAATTGATAGTATTGGGGTTGTCCGATGATGTTTGGTGCTGATGTGATTAGGAAGCGAGGAAGAAGATAAGTAAAATTGAAGAAAACATGAAGCTTTTGTTGTTTAGGGTTTATAGTAGCAGTTTGGTATTGTTGTTACCAAATTAAGAATTCCTTGTGATTTGTCCTTTGAACACTGAAACATATAGCAAAGGAACAATTTTTATTTTTTATTTTTAAATAAAAATCTATCTATATTGTTTGTAATAACATCAGGTTTATGGTGAATTTAGTGAACTTTGATAACGAAGTAATGGGAGATCACGTGATGCTGTCCAATGACCGGCTCATTACCTCTGAATCAGTTAAAATACTGCAAAGCTCTGAGGCTCCAGGACCTTCAGGCAGCAGTTCTTGCTCTCACAAGGATGATCCATCTGCATTGGCTATTGATATTAAGGATGATGAAGTAGAGGGTGCAGGTGAAGAAGAGCCATTACTTCAGACTGTGGAATGCCGCATTTGCCAGGACGAAGACATTGCCAACAATTTGGAGGTTCCTTGTGCTTGCAGTGGCAGCTTGAAGGTATATTGTTTGGTTCTGATACTTTTTTCTGTCTGTGATACTTCCATAGAAATGCTACTGTTTGAGACCTGTGTTTGCCTATGAATGGCGTTGTGTTGAGTTTGTATGTTCACTTGACATGATAGCACAGTTGTTATATCTTGTGATTATAGGTGCTTCGGGTACTGAGAACCTAAGTTGAAAATAACTGTAAGACTGTAACCTGTAGCTAACCTTTTTTTGTTCTTCATTTCTTAAATCCAGTTTGCTCACAGGAAGTGTGTCCAAAGATGGTGCGATGAGAAAGGGGATATAATTTGCGAGATTTGTCATCAGGTTAATTGCTGCTTCTCCTTTAATTGCATGTCACAATGGATTATGCTTTTGAGTTACAGCACTAAATAGTCTCGAAAGCATCATAACATAAAATTTATAAGGATTTAACTTGGTGGAAATTTTGAATCCACCTGCTACTTTTCTCTTCCATCATTTTCTTAAGGGAGATGATGGCACTTATCAGCTAAATTAAGTAGACCTGAGCTAACTTATTCAACTACTCTTTTCCCATTTCTTTTTGCCTAAAACTCTTCCAATGCATATTCTTTCTTTGGAATACTTCCCATATTTGCTGTTTCTGGTGATGAGTATCTAATTAATTCCTGCAATATAAGCTGTAACGATTACCTGAAGTAATCCAATAATTATACTGCTCTTATCGTAAAGAAGATTGAGCCTTTGCAGACTTCCGAATTGATTTTTGTTGGTGATAGGCATCACCTTTTCATCCCTAGGAACATTTAACATTATTAACATTAAGATTTTTCATGGAGTGGACGAAGATTATATTACTCCATCTTCACCTAAAAAATTAGAACATAATATCAAGTGTATGAATTGAAGTTTTTATAGTAAATATTTAGAAAACCTTGATTTCAAGTTTTCAACTGATATTTTCCTGTCATGTAGTATGTATGGTTTTAACGCTGGTATATGAAGTTCAAATGAAGGAACTTCACGTTATGTTGCCATAGCCCATATGCCTTATGAATGCTAACCAATATTTGTTTATATGAGTGTCATTCTGACATCAAAGAATTTCTTCGTGTTTTGCAGCCTTACCAACCCGGCTATACTGCTCCTCCACGTCAATCTGACGATACTTCTATTGATATTGGGTAAGTTTCTTTTTTTCTCCTCGCAACATACATTTAGGATCTTGAATTTCCAATACACTTGATATGCTAATATTATTTTGTCCTTCAATATATTTTTCCTTAAAACTCCATTGTTATGTGCTTCTGTTTGCAGTTCGGCCTGGACTATTGCTGGAAATCAGCTCAACATACATGACCCGAGACTTTTGGCGATGGTTGCAGCAGAGCGCCATCTTCTTGAGGCCGACTATGATGACTATGCTGATTCAAGTGCTAGCGGAGCTGCATTTTGTCGCTCAGTTACTTTCCTTGTAAGCAATTGCAACCTTTTTCATAACAAGCCATATATATCATCACACACATTATGGTTGTGGGTCTCATAAAGTTTTTTCCTTTTATACCATTTTATGAGCTCTAATTGTGCTCGTTGGTTTGTGGCAGTTAATGGCTCTTCTACTTCTGAAGCACGCTCTGAGCATTGGAAATGGTGATGGAGATGATGATGATGTTTCTGCTATTTTCTCCGTAAGTCCGATCATTACATGATGTGCCTTAGTATATATATATTTTGTTTTGCCTTGTCAAGAAATTAATTTTACGGTTGGTGTTTGGCAGCTTTTCTTGCTTCGAGCAGCTGCTTTTCTTATTCCGTGCTACATTATGGCTTGGTTCATTAGTATATTACAGCGACGAAGGCAAAGACAGGTAAGACTTTATAGGCAATCACTGCAACCTCTATATTTGTTTCTTCCGATCCATTTCCAAAACTTATACCGAGAGCCTCTATTTACATGCTTTATCTTCATTCTAATTGAAATCTCTCACATAGATATGCTCGTCTTTCTTGCTTTTAATATTTGTCGTTTAAATTTGATCAAAGCAGGAATCTGCAGCTCTCGCAGCAGCGGAAGTTGCTTTCATGCTGCAGGCTGGGCAGCACAGAGGCTTACACGTCGCAATAGCACCACGGCCCGCACCAGCCCCGGGGGCATCAGTGACCACAGCAGAGGTGCCAACTATTCATACCGAGCAAGTATAAATGTTCCTTTGCTGCCTCGTTGCCGCCTTTTATGCACCGGGATCGTATTGTGACCAGAAAGCCGACCATTTCTTCGTCAACTTTGATGCTCAGGTGACTCCTTACTGCAGAGGATTGGCTAGTTGGGCGTTGTATCTGAAAAAAAAAATTCATTTTTTTCTTCTTTTAATTTCAGAAGGCCAATACTTGGCATTCAACTATCATGAGAACTTTTATGTTCAACTCCATTTCTACTAACTGTCTATGTATAAGCAAAATGGTATGTGACCCTTGGTGGTTTTTTTGTAATTGAATTTCTCTTTGGACTATTCTTATATGTATATACTAAAGACCCCCACATACCATGTTTTCAAAAACTAGATTGTTATGGATCTCTCCAGTCAAGCTGGTCGAACAGTTGGCTTGGTAACCACAGAGGCTGGTTTATCTCTTGCTGGTTCTTTACAAAGCGGATTTCACCAAGAATGCACATTCAAGTAGTAGCTATGAGTTATATTGTGTCAATAGTACCAAATAATTGTATATAACATATGGTCACACTATGTACTAGTGTTGATATTATACATTATTGTATAAGAAACATAATATGGAATATTCTCTTGATATTTAAAAATAAAGTTAAAAATTTGAAGGAGGAGGTTGGGGAGAGCAGAAGCCAAAGAAAGGGATAAAGAAGAACGGCATAAGCAGAAGAAAGCAAGAGAGTGATTTTGGGTGCATGGAGAGAAGAGCTTGGAAGAGTCTAAAGTGGAGTTAGAATCTTAAAGCAGGCTATAATGGAGTTTCTTTTTAAGAGGGTCTCTATTCCTCACATTGCCCAATATCTCTGCTTTATCTGGCTTTCTTGCAACTGTATCAATCTAATCTTTGCCCTTCTCACATTTTCATTTCTTTTATAAACCAAATTATATTTGAAAGAATGAAACCACTATATATGTGATTTTCGAATTCAGAACAACATAAATTTGTGACTCTTAAGTAAGAGATCTGTTATGGGCTATCTTTGTTTGATGGTATGTATTTGTAGATGGAATTTTCGGATAATGTGATGACATGGCAGAGTAGTGAGGAAAGGGGATCTAACATAATGGATTGGTCCAAAAGAGGAAGGCATATAATAGGGACATGGGGGAACCAAACTAAAGATTCTTGGCTTCCCGGGAATGATGTTCCAACTTGCCTTTTATTCAAACCTGTATGTCTGTCTGAGTCTTGTAAAACAGCCTTAAAATTGCTTCTATGGCAGGCTTATGATTGGGGTGAATCTCAAAACTTGTCTGGATGGTGTTTTGGGACCCCATTCTCTCTTCTTCTTCTGCTTTATCTGCCTTTATCAGTGTTTCTCAAATCCCATAAAAAGATGGAACACAAGCTTAAATGCACAGGCAATTGCTACAGATCAAACAGACATTGTCTCCACATATAAACCACATTCCACTTCACTTGTTTCTTCTTCATCTCCACTCTCTCCTGTTTCTTCTTCTCTGCATTGAAGAAGCTAAAAATGGGGTGCCTTTCTTGTAGGGTGATCATTCTGGTTCTGTCAATCACGTTTTTCGTTTCTTTTCAACTCGACAAGGCTTCTGCTCTCTCGAGTATGGATCTTGCTCTCAGAGGGTCTCGGGTTTTGCAGGCGGTTTCCATGCAGGATCTGCATAATAATGCAGAGATGAATGCTCCTGCAGCAGCACCTTCAAGGACACTTGATCCTAACCAATCAGACAAGAGAACAGTGAGAAAAGGCTCTGATCCAATCCATAACAGATGCTGACTTTTTTTTTGGGGGGGGCTTAATTATAAGGTTCTTGTTATAGGTTTGATGAGAATTTAATTATAAGAATTTGTTTCTTGGTTCAAGAGTTTGTTTTCTGCTCTTTCTTGAGCTGAAAGTTTTGCACAAGCTAGCAACAACAACACCTTCTTATTTATTGTGTAAAGTTGATTAAATATACTTTAGCAGCAGCACATTCATGCATTATGAAACAAAGATTCACCTGTCTCTAACCTTTCTGTGTTACCTGAAACAAAGATTCACACAAATCCTAGAAGGATTTCATGTTCTTTCATTCCCAACTTAGTTCAATGTAATTCCAAGCTTGGTACATGCTAATGTACTAAGATTGTCTGTCATTTTGTCAAGTAGGAAAGAACATTTTGCAAGTTTTGTTTGGATTCCATATCCCCATCCCTCAGTAGATGTAATCCCTTTCTTGCACAAACTATAATGTATGGATTCTTTGCACATCAACATCCTCACCTCTTCAGCTAAAACCAAAAGATAACAATCATACGGCCAAAGGCAACCCCAGTCAAGTTCGACTTCCAGTGAGAGCAGTCTATTGGCTTTCTGGTCTAAGCAGGTCAGCTATATGCAATTTAGGCTGGTTTACCTCATTGTGGTCCTTTGCCGACTAGGGTTATAAGGCAGGGTTTACCCAGTGCACACTGTTATAAGTTTTGTCAAGAACCAAAATTGGTAAAGTTGGCACTGTAACTTCCCCCCCCCCCCCCCCCCCAACCACTTGTGCTCTTAAATTCAGTGAAGAAGCAGCTACTTATGATAAAATTATATGCTCTTTTACCATAGTAAATATCCAGTAATCACTAATCAGCTACAGACAATGATGTTCTACTTTTCACTCACTGTTTGGAATCAATCATTCATGGTGAGCTCAAGAAACCAAAGTTACCCACCCTTAGCTTCCATTCATTTCTGGTGATAAGGACAGAATTTTAAACCCAGATTGCAGGACAAGTTCAAAATCCAATCTTTTTGCATACATTTGTTTCAAGATTTATGCCAATGAATATAGTGAACTCATTTCATTTCAGAATATAGTCTACAAACATAACAAAGGCACAACAAAGCAGCTCTATCTTGGGCATTACAAATTTTCTTGCCCAGAGGAGCCAACAGTAGAGTACACTTTGAGTAAACAAATGGAGGCCATAGAAGTAATTAATGGCCTATTAAAGCATAAGTGGAACAATTGGAAATTAATGTGATTAATGTAGTAATTAGATATAATGGTTGTGTAATTAGGTATAGTTCAAGGGCATTTTGGTCCCCCTTCCTTGGTCTTCCAGTTGTTGTAGCAAGGGCAAACCCCCTTGTTGCCATAGAAACCAGGGGGAACACACAGGCACTTGTTGCAGCATTTCTGGCAGAAAAACATGCATGGTTTGTGGTACTGTGTCTTGCTGCATCTCCTTGTACATTGTGGCAGGCACTCTGCCAAGAAAAATTCCCAATAAATTCTTTATCCAAAGAAAAATCCTAAAGTGCCCTTTTAAACCGAATACAATCACATATTAGGTTGTACCCGGTACTGTCAAAACCAGATCAGAGTAACTAAACCTGGGACAACCCAGCAAAGTTAGTCAGACTGTCTTGGTTTGAGCTAGTTAGCTATGAGCAATTTAAGCTGGTTTACGTCTTTTGGCGACTAGCAGGAGTGAAAGATGAGTCTATGTAAGAGGCAGAAAACTTACGAGAGGGCCTTAGGCTTCCAGGACCATAGCGTGACTGGAACAACAACAACAACAACAAAAAAACAGTTTTTAGGATCACAAAAGACAAAGAAACAACCTTAAACAACAGGAGGAGAAAACAAGAAACTTACTGCATCAAGGTGGTACTGAGCATTGGAAGCCATAACAATGGCAGAAAGCATGGAGAAGGCAATGAGGGCTAATAGTAGGACTGAAACAAGCTTAGCCATTGCTATGTAATACAGTACAGTGCACAGTTAAGCCTAAGATTTGGATATATTTATTGTGCAGGTGAAATTTAAAGCAAATATGGCTCTCTATCTTCTTCTCAGCAGATCAGATCATGAGTTGTTTACTACACACTGAGAGGATGGATTGTTTGAGATGACTTCTATGGAGTTGGACGTACTATATATACACCTACCCACTTGCTCTTTGGGACTCAAAATGATTTAAATAATATGAGGTAAAAAAAATATTATTTGATTTAGTTTTAAAAACATATAAAAATGAAAAATTACGATTTTAGTCCATTAGTTATACCTAAATCGTAGACTCGGTCCATAAATTATTACCCTATACAAATTTTAATTATGTTGGAAGTGACATTATATTTTCAATCCATTACTTATAAATTTTGTTAACATTAACAATTTATTTTGAATATCCAAATTATTAAAGGAGATATTGGTCACTTATAAAAATTTTCAAAATTCCCTCCATAAATCTTGATATATATGCTACTCTTACCGCAAAACTGTACTCTTGGTAACTACTTGTTTGTCTTGGTTGAGGATGAATCTAAGAAGAAAAAATGACAAGCAGAAGATTACTCTTGATTAAATATACACCCAATTGGCCAATTGTAAGTTTAATATGTAAAATACAACTCGGATGGGCAGCTCAACTGGTCATAGAGGTAAAAAGTTGGAAGAATGACTAGGGATCTAGTCTCACCAGCGGCAATGTGATGAGCTACTTTTGTGGCTCATGTGCAGTTGATTACTATTTTAAACTAAACAGAATTTTTTATGTACTATTATATTTCGTTGATGATACAATTTTTTTTTCCTCACCATATCATAACATTGATTTTAGATTTGGTGGAAGTTGGATAGATAAGATAATTATGTTTATTCGTCATTAGATGAAGCAAATAATGGACAAATATATATATATATATATATATATATATATATATATATATATATAATTATTTAGCCTCCACCAATTAATTACGTTGCCATTACACATAAGAAGATTCAGTGCAACCTTCGACATTGGTCATTAGTCAATTGCCTAAAAAAAGAGACTAACAAAAAAGCAACAACATCGAATCATTCTAAATTTAATAAGTAAAATAATTGAAACCATGCGTTATACATTTAGATAAGGCTTGTTTTTTTTTTGCTATTTTGGTGCCTATTAAATCATTTACAGATTAAGATGTATTTTGTGCAACCTATGGATGTTTTTGGTTGTGTTTGGTGTATGTTAAACTAACAAGTGCAACTTAGATTGTTATTTTGTAAAACTTAAGATGTTATTTTGTAGGAAGATTGAGTAGCATATATTTATGAAAATTTATGGAAGAATTTGTGAAAATTTTACGAAAAGGCCAATATGTGTTTTAGAAATTTAAAATAAATTATTAATATTAACAAAATTTATAAATAATGGATTCAAACTATCACTTTAAATATAATTATTAAAATGGAAATATTTGTATATGATAATAATTCATGGATTGAATCTACAATTTAGATATAACTAATGGACTAAAATCGTCAATTTTCCTATAAAAAAAATTATAAACTTTATTATAAAAATATTGTTACTTGTTAGCATATTTTGGCATTGCATGTTAGCTCTATATCACTGACGTTGCCGGAGGTTATCATGAGTCAGTTTAAGGGCGAACTAGTTCTAAATCATCTTAGGATTACACTCAAGATTGTGCGCCCTATAGAGAGTTACACACAATCACGTTATATTGTGTAGAGACAAGGGCTCTAGCCCATAATTGATTATTTAATCTTGGGCTCCTAACCGACACGAACTTGACCTAGACTCAGAGCTTGGCCATCTAATAACCACAAATTAACATTTATAACGACTATTCCGGACAAGATTACTAATATTTTTAATTTTGAATGTAAAATAGTAACAATGTTGTTCAAAATTCAACAAAATCTTGTAACCTCCTAAATACTCTGCTTGCACCATACCCATTTGTTTATTTGTCTTATAAGCTTGCTAGATTTGATCTGGTTGTAGTTTAATTTGGACCTCTCTTTTCCCATACTATTATATATTACCCCATAGGAACACAAGTGCATGTGCCCATGCTATACTGCTTTTTTTTTTTTTTTTTTTCTTTTTTAATCTCTCATTCCCTTAGCTTTTTCAAAGAAAATCAATCAACTTGAAAAAAAATGAGAGAATGAATGAGTGGTACATAATTATTGTATTAAAAAGGTCATGAGTTTAATTTTTGTTAGCACCTTCTCAGTTGAGTATGTTGTACATACAAAATTTTCCTAGTAAATTTTACCTATTCTGTGCGATTTGTAAACTATTACACAAGAGCGGAACATTTATCTTCAAATAGTGGATGCAAATTTCCTCAACACCAAAAAAAAAAAAAAAAACAGTACAGCTTCTATATATTTACTTTATTTTCTTGGATCCTTTATTTAGTAGCAAGTCATTATTAATTAAAACCTATATTTGGTTCAAATGTATTTATAAATAAAATAAAAATAAAAAGATGAATGCCGGTGCATTTATGAAATGATTTTTGGTCCATGATAGTTAAGAGCCCAGCTAACAAAAACGTCTGAAACATTAAATAAAATAATGTCTCTCCAAAAAAGTGATAAATTGGTACAACATAATTTTCACACCGAGATATTAAACACATAAAATAAAACATGGCAAAATCGTTTCAATGCAATAAAAAAGAAACATAGTCGAGCTCCCGGTAGGAATTTAATTAACCACCAAGTCATGTTAATTAATGTTGTTCAAGTTGGGTTAGTTATCATTTAGTTTACATATAAATTTGTTTTAGAATGTACACATTTATGGGGCTAACTTTATCAAATATATTTAATGTGTAAATAATACATGTTTTAAAGTTTGAGTTGGGTAGATTGGATAGTAGTTGCATTGAACTGGTGCAATAAGTTTTGTCATTCTTCCCACCAGCATATCACATGCTTCTGTAATCATATCAGCAATTGGACAGAGGCACTGAAAACTCAGTGAAGAGCACATGGATTATATTCAAAGTGATCTTTGCCAGCCCAGAACAAGATAATGTGAAACATAAAGCCATATAGCATAGATCTCATCCAATGGCTGCTATAAAATAAGGGGAAATAGTGTACCAAAAGAGATGACTAAGTGTGTGTGGGATAATTTTCGTACTAAAAGATCATGAGTTTGCTTCTTGTCAACATCAGTTCTGTGAATCTCATCACACGGGTTCTTATTAGTGATGTACATCTCCCGTGTGCACATTCTCAAATAGTACATGGCTGTAAGACTCGTCACAACAACAACAACAACAACAATAGTAATAATATGTGGTTTCGAGACTCGTCAAGGTTTGGATTTGTCCACAAGTTCTCACCTGGGAGTGGTTCTCATACAGTAACGGACTCAGGATTTACGTTGAGTGGGGACGAAAAAGCAAAGGTAAAATGAATTAAAAAATGATCAAATACAATGTTCAAATACGAATAAAATTGTTAAACAACTATGCCAGCTAACATTAACGAATTTCTAGCAAATGTATTCGTCCTTAGTAATTGACATAACTATTAAACAACTACATCAGTACAAATGGAATGCATAGAACTGCTGACCTTTTTCACTCATATTTGAAGTCAAATAATGACCTTACCATCTCAGCCAAACCTAACTTTGTTTAAATGTTTATATGTTTAATATATATACCATTTATATGGAGTAGGGCAGTGGGGGCAGCACTGCCCCCACTGCCTCCATTTTGGGTCCGCATATGTTCTCATATGATTAGGATTATATATATATATATATATATATATATATATATATATATATATATATATAAAGAAAACATGTGCATATGCATGTGTATAGTATATACATTCACATACCTTTATGCATTATTGCATTTCTCATAGTTAATCATTAAGTAAAAGATTATTTCTTGTTTTTTTTTTTTTTTTTTTTTTTTGTGAATTAGTTGATGGAGTTCATTATAAAAGTTGACCATATATATTGGATAGTTTTCTACTAAATTACGGAGAGCTTGGATGAATGTATTGAGTGGAGATGAATTCAGAGTTTGTAGTTATAACTCATCTTTAAAAGGGCTATTTGGGAATTGAAGAAGCTACTTTCTTATGTGATTGTAAAGAATTTTTTAAATAAGACTAGATAAGAGTATTTTCTACTCTATATGAACGAAATAAATGTGCAGATCATCAGACTAATTTGACATGGTCGCTTGAGGGTTAGTTGGTTGTTAAAATTGAATGTAGGAGCCTGAGTCTAGTAGTAGCTGTTCCACTTGTTTTATTGATTTGTCCTTTCATTTGTTTCAATCATTTGTGCACTTCTTTACATTGTAGTTTAAATATTGTTGTTGTTTGTCATGTCCATAGATTAGTGAATCTTGTGGCTCATACTCAATTGTTAAAATTGCAGACTCTCAATCTGTCCTAAGATTATGGTCTCATGTCTCATCGGCAAATTATTGTGTGGATTATGATTCACATAGTGTTGTGTGGACTATAATAAAAAGTATATTTTTAATATATCAAATGTACATTATTTGTGTATTAAATGTACATTATATAATATAATGTACATTCCGTACACAAAATAATGTATATCCTTTGAATACAATGTATATTTTTAAATATATTAAAAGTACATTATTTTTATATAAAATGTACATTATTTTATAATATACAAAATATGATTTATATATTTTATACAACTTGTGTGGACCCTGGTCCATACGCTAATGATTGGGTTAGCAGTTTGTTGGTTTTTCGTTAATGGAGTTCATTAAAAAAAAAATAAAAATAAAAAAAAAAAGGCCCCGCAAGACCCAAACATTACTCATAACGTGTTTAAGGCCCATATAGAAATCCATTGAAACAAAGTGGGCTGGGCCCAAGAGTTCACATCAAAGTTTGCTGTCAGGATATCCTGGGCTAAGAAACTCTTCCATAGTATTTAATTTGTATGATTATATTTTAATTAATATCGAAGTTATATCAGGGTCCGTGCTTTGGAAATTCTTTGAGGAATGTAAGCGAATTATGGATAGAGAGGGGAAGCCAAGACTTTGTGGTCTAATACTCTAATGGCACTCGGGTTGGACTCTTATATGGGAGGTTGTGAGTTTTAGTTTCAGTGGAGGTGTTACGTACTCAAATTTAGTACGCAACTGAAGAAACCTTTCGAGCAGGCTTCTGGCTCCTAACCGTATTCGAGTCACGGCAAACTCCAATTTCACACTTCGAGCGTGTGTGGGCTCCAAGAATAATAGACTAGAATAGTAGAATAACAATATATTTCCTCTGAATGGTTCCCCGTATTCATATATAATATTCATATATTTATACTAAATTACTAACACATATAATAATTAAGTTACTACAATTATTCTAACTATACAAGGTAATAATATATTCTAATATACATAATTTCCTTATACTAATATTTAGTCAATTATCCTCTAATTACATATATTCATTCCTTGTAGACCATTCCCTAATTAAACCACCAATTATTTCTTTCCTTTGTTGCGTATCAGGAGGCGTTATTGATTATTATTATTATTATTATTTTGTAAGGTCATGAGGCGTCCTGAGCAGATCCTAACTGTAGGAGGCACCTTTAAACCTGTACTATATTCAGACTAATTCTCATTTACATCGGGCCGCTGCAATTAAGAGACAAAGTGCTGACCAAATTATAGTTTTTCTATACGAGAGGGACAGTATGAGAGCTTATTAAGATTGCTTATAATAAGGAATAACCTTAGTTGAGTTGATCGGGGAGCTAACTTGCTTGATAGCTATATATAAAATTCTAAGTTTATTTATTTATTTATTTTTGTAGGAAGCACTCACTTTTTACTTTTTTAGTGATTTATTTTATTCAATTATAAATAATAGGTGATTCTCAAATTACAAAAACAAACAACAATAATAATGGAATCATGCATACAAAGTAAATTGATAGTGACAAGCACGTTTGATTTATTTAATAATAATGATTTGTCACTCCACACTAATTCAGATTACAGTATTGGAATATATCAAAAGGGCGCCCATCATCACTTGCCCTCTTCAATCCAATCTGCCATACTTTTACCTAACCACTTTGACATTCTTTAATCCTCACCTACTTTACCCCACCACCCTACAATTCAATTCCATTTAAAATTCGATATTAAATTAAATGTTTATCATTATACCAAAAGTTATAACTAGTAAATGTCATATGTTTTGACTGTAGAATGCTGAACTTGACCCTAAGATCAGACCTTTGTCCAACACTCCAACCGTACTCGGATCTATAGGATGATAGTTCATTATTCTTGTTATACCCCATCTGAAAGATCACTGAGTTATCGTAATTTACCCACTCACAATCCTGTAGGATTGCTTAGGTTGAGTGACTTCTCCTCGGCATGCATTAATAATGGGAAGGCAGAGAAAGACATGACTACATAAGTGGGTCTATTGGGGGTTGATAAAAAACGAATGTTTCTACTAAAGTTGATTAGCAATTTTGTGCTCCTACAGTTGTCTCTTCTTTTGTATGTGTTGTTGCAATTATACATTCCCTGTCTTTTATTGCGTGCTCCAATTCCTCTCATGTCAAAATCTCCAATAACCCAATTAACACTTAGCTTATATATGCGTGAAGCTAACATTCATGTGATCGAGTTGACATTCAAAATCTGTTTTATGAATTAAGATTTTATATGACCAGTGATACTATAAACAGTTAAGTTGTTACACTTTTAATCCATTAGTACAGTAAAATTTTATATGACGAATAGTGATCTACCCACTGAGTTTTATAATTGTTTAGCATGCAATGGCACAGTTGAACTGGACCCAATTGCAAAGATGTGAAGCTTAAAAAGTTGTCCACCTGAACTCAAGATTGATTTATTGATGAAATTAAACTGCGTAACTAACATTTGGTCATCACATCAGATCAAGATCGAAATGGAGTGTAGGGCTTTGGGACAAAGGGGACAGCACATTATCTGGATTGACATACACTATGGATAACCTTTAATTTGATAATGATGATACCATTCTTATTAATCACAATATACTTTCTATTCCATCACGTTACGTTACGTTAATTACGTTACGTACAATGAAACATGCATGTATTCAACCATATATGTATATATTCATGCAACCACTTGTGTGTGTCTATATATATATATATATATATATAGGATGTCGGGCTCACATGATAATTAGTAGCATTGTAAGAACGTGTGGACTAATCTCATTCATCTATTGAGGATGATCAAAGGGCTGAGAATTAAGGAAAAGATGTGAAAAATGCATTGACATTTTTGTAATTATAGCGATGCATTTAGAAATGTTTGATAATGTATTCGTGGATTACTAATACACGTGAGTGCACTACTACAGGACATGAATGTACTTTCAATTATTCACAAATGCATTAGTAAAAGTTTGCAAATGCATTGTCGTAATTATAGAAATGTCGCAACTTTTCTTTTTTATATCATTGATAGATGAGATTAGTCTCACGTTTTCACATGAGTACATGACTACGTACGTACTAGTTCTTATATGATACTATTATAGAGTTAATTCCATAAATGGTCCATTGATTATATATTACGGAATAATATTTATCAATTTTTATTCTTGACTTTCAATTGGACCATGAAATGGTCCTTTGACTATTGACATTTTTCAATAATGTTCATCATTAACTTTCAATTTGATCATAAATAATGATCTCTGACTATTGATTTTGTTTGAAATTTGGTTCTCCAATTAAATATCAATTTAGTAAACATTAAATTTAAGGGTAATAATGTAAAATTTTGGTTCTTCACATTCCCACTAATGATGAACTCAATTCACACTGGATTAAGTTTATGAATCCAATGTGCATTCCTAGGTAACTTTTAAAAAATCAACAAAAAATTTAAATCGTAATGCTAAACTCTAAACACTATAAAGTTAACCTTTAAACCAAATAAAATTTAAAAAAAAAAATCAGACAAACTTTAAAATTCAAAAACTAAGTGCAATGAACTTTCATATTTTTGCAAGTGTAAATTTTTAATACTAATACAGTGAACTTGTAGCTTTACTTAAGAGCCAGACCACCACATGCATGCTGTCCATTGCAAGGCATTTGTTGTGTCATTAAGCAATGTGTACGGTATACTGTTTATATCACGTTATGGAGAATAATTTTAGAGAGAATAATTATGGTAGAATTAAGTGCTTACTATATATCCAAAGTTATAAATAATATTCTAGTATTATATTTGCTTAACAATTAATTCAGATAGGAGATTGAATTTTTTCTCCCTTTAATTAAGGCTATGTAGTACCAAGTATAACTATGTATCATGTATGTATATATACTATATTAGTACGATATCAGAGAATGGGCACTAAGCATATATAAATGCTTTGATTATTAACAAGAAAGTTCATAACGTACTACTACCTGAATATGTACTCCAAATAAAATGTGCATTGCGATTCTAACCGAAAAACGACCATAAAAAAGGTAAATCAGTTTATGTTGTCCATAAATTATCAACTTAAATAATTGGAAAAGTTAATAAGCAGCTTCCATAGAGAGTCCAACATGCCTGGCGTATACATTACTTGAATTTACAAATTAAATAGATATTACATACATAATTGGTTCTCATCTTTTAGAAATTGTGAGTATAATAATAAGAGTATTTGTCAATAAAATTATCACTTGAGCTAACATATATGATCGAGGTAATGCTACATAAATTCATACTAAATTAAAATTAAATAAGGATTCGGATTAACAAATGCAATGATTAAAAACGGTGTTCCAACAAAAATGTAATAACGACTTAAAGCTGTTTAGGTTATGTTCGTGCAGTGTGTACGGTGTATATATAGAGAAAGTACATGGTACACCAATTAATCGGCGTCTAGGTGTTGGCCAGCCGCCTAGCGTATCACCATAATCAGTGTTTTAGGCGGTTGGTCGGTTAAGCCGCCGACCGCCTAGACCTCCTAGGCATTGATTAGGTCGTCTAGTCGGTCGATTAGCTATTGTTCATTTTTTTTAAATGTGTTATGTCACTCTAAACGACATCATTTTAAGTGAAATAATTTTAAATTGTTCAAACTCTAAATGTTTTTTAAGTTAATACTTAATATATTAGTATATATTAAATAATTTATAACTATCCAGTCTTAAAAAATTAAAATATTTTAAACAAATTTTTAAAAAATAAAAAATACGGAGGGCCTAACAAATTTTTCAACCATGCATATATATTACTACAGTTATAAAAATATAAAAATTAAAAGAGATAGTAATATTTTCATATTTGTTGGGAACAATTTGCAAAACCCTAGAAGAACAGGAAAAACATTGTGATAAAGTTTGTTTTTTTAGAAGGGGGAATAATTTTGTACAAGCAAAATAACATTCATGCACAATCCAATTAAGCACCAAGCTAAGCACCAACTACAAATGTACGATAATATATAAACTCGATCACATACAATGAATCTAAGGATTCCATTATCCATTAACGTATAGTAACGTACCTTCAATTCAATTCAGATCGCTTAACATCTGATCTTCCCATGATTAACCAATTCAGAATTGATGAAACAAATTAAATATTCCAACAACAAAAAAATGGCAAACAACGTAACCGGCCGGGGAGGGTACTATACGTAGTGCTAGCCTTGCTCTTCCCTTCTGTGGAAATTCCGGTGGCAGCCGCAGGCGGCGCAGGTGAGGGCGGCGGTGGTCCCCTCTTCGCCGCTACTGGCCATGAATTCCCGGCACCCGTCCACCGCGTAGCCGCCGATGTTGGCCGCATGGTTCCTTTGGCATTCCACGTACCGAACGTTGTTGTTGGTCGCTCCCGGAGCTCCGGTGTTCCTTCTCGTCATGTCTCTCCTCACAACCACCTTCGTCTTCTTCATCCTTATCACCTTCAATTCTGATCTATTCCCCAAGAAACTGAGTTCAATGGAAGCTCAAATTGTAAATGGTAGTGGCTTCCACAAACTTATACCCAACCCTAGCTTGCTAGCTTATACACATGTCTATTTCAAAATATTACATTATCGTTAAAAACTATTACACCCATCACGCGAGACACAGTCTTACACATGACCAACTTATTCTATTTTTTTTATTGAGTGACGAGAGAAACTGCAACCATAATACGAGAGTGTGCACTATGCTGAATTTGATTTATGATGATCACTGTTTTAATTTACAAGTGGCCATTTGATTCTGATTTTTTTTGTTGAATGACGAGAAAAAATTTGTAATTACTATTCGAGAGTATGCACTAGGTTGATAAATTAAGTCACAAAGATAATCAATTAAAACATACACAAGATCGAAATGAGTAATCAGAGATATAATTATTAATAATAGTGATTAGAAGTGATTGCTCAACTACCTGAGAGCATAGAGGTGTGATAGGATGAATATATCTTGTAGGATATTGAGAACAGAAAAGAATGGTAGGTGATTAGTGTGTGATGAATTAGACAGGTCTAGCTTAAACTGATGCCTGATGGGAAAGCTTTGCTTTAATGGCAGAAGAAGAAAAGTGATTGATTTTGCCCCCGCCCATGTGAGCCTCCTCCACCCTCCATCCATGCCATATTGCCATCGCATTACTAATATTATATATATGTTAATTAATTATTAGCATCTAAAGTCAAAACTCTGTCAACACCACTTCTAGCTAATTTCAGTTTAATTTATCATACCCCACTAACTTAAACACCCCTAATAATTATATATAAGATAGTACATAACCAGAAAATGACTTAAGCATGCATATTCGAACCATACTTACTATGTGATTGCTAGCAAAACAAAACTTATAAAGGCCCTGTTTAGTAAATGGATGTTAGCTGATAGTTGTTAGTTGATTTGGTTAATTAGATGGTATAACTGCTACTTGATACCAAGACTATGTGGTCTAATGGTACCCGGGTTGGACTTCCATTTGGAAGGTTATAAGTTTGAGCCTCATTATTGGTTCTTTGTGTTCTTTGTGTTTCAGTAGGTTGAGAAAGTATATGAACAGATACTACATTGTAATAGGGCCAGTAACATTCAAAAAAAAAAAAACTGATTGTAGAAATGTGATTTGTAAATTAGTTGTTAGCTAAAATTAAAGCTGTTTGATATGATTTTTTTTTCTTTCAAAAAGTTAATTGAAAAAATTGCTTTGAATAGCTTTTTAAATTTTAGCATTTTAGAGTCATTAAAAGCTAATTAATCAGACACTTATATGATTTTTTAACCAAGTCAAGTAATTAATAGTGGTCAAATAAACTAAAATTAACTGATAAGCTAACTATTTTACCAAACTGCAAAGCAAAAGTTATTTTGGATTAATTAACCTTATACCAATTGAGCTGTGCCTGGATCAAGGTTTCATGCATGCATCATAGATTGTATATATGGAAGTTCAATAGTAGATATTCTCTACCAATTTATTAATTAATATTAAATGAACTAATCAAATATTATCCCGTAAAAAGATTAAATCATCAGGAGTAAAATGTAGCACTATTCATGGAGAAAGTGATAATTGTATGATCTAAATAATATATAATCTAGCAAAAGTCAACACTCGAATGAATAAGAGTCTATATATTAACATAGAATTTTCATATTCAAATTTCTTATCATACATCATACATAATATAATATGTAGTGTTGTTGTTAGGCTTTCTAATCAGGTTTCTTTAATATATAGATATTAAAATATAATGTGAAGGGTTTCATTAGATTTGATTAATTGCTAGACCAAAGATCTCTTTAACATTATCAAACAATTGTTAAACTAGCATTATATTATTACATAACACGAACTCAAACAGTCAAACCTCAAAGAAATATTCTTTAAGGTAAACCAATTCATTGACAGAAATTCTAACTCGTTATTTCATAAAAGTTAGTTAGTAACAAAATGATTTGACTCAAATCTTATGAACTGCTTCAAGACCAACTCAATCACAAATGTAATTAAGATGGCACAAAGCGTAACAGATCACTAGCTAGATTGCATGAATGTTATTTCTTTTTCTTAATAATGATTACACCTCAATCATAATTATTAGGTCACTATATATATTCAAGATTTCATTATTTGGTATATATACATATATATAATATAGCCAAATGCATGTTATTTAATTTGTTGTGGTCGATCATCAATACTATTATTATAATATGTAATTACGTATTCTTGCATGTGAAATACATCACACCCTACCTGCTCTAATTGATCGATATACAATATGGCAATATGCGTCGACTCACAATTATTTGGTTTGCTTTTCTTCTTTGTTTTGGACACATATGTACATGTGTATCTGCATGCATTAATATACATACATACATACATACATACATATATATATATATATATATATATATATATATATATATATATATATATATATATATATATATAATTGTATATAGACTATGAAGTTCAGCATTCTATATATCATCAAAACATGATGCTATAAGATTTTCCCTGGGGTTGTTATTCAACCAGACTCTGTAACTAATATATATAAAACTGGATTGATGTAATACAAGATATTCATTATATAGCACATTCAGTTACGGCACTTATATTGCTCAACATACACCTATACATCATCTGTGGTTCTGAGTCTAGTATGAGGCAAAATATGGCTAACGGTTAGCAACACAACAGGAACACCAATTGTGGCGGGAGATAAATGCTGCTTCGGCTTCCGCTTATATGAGATCAGGTTTCTCGTATACTATTCTTCAATATCCTCAGATTATTTAGATCTAACAGATACTAATAATCGCTATGTAAGTATAATGAAATAAAATTGACCATTTATGACTAGTCGTATAATTTTGTTTTTTTGTTGTTTTTTTTTTTTAATACAGTTATATAGTTTTTAGTTTAGTGGTAGGTGTTTAATCCTGACATAAAATATGATATTTTAATATTAAGAAAATGCATGCATGGTAATATAATTATAGCTTTGATCAAGTTGTACTATAATTAATACTCCCAACACAAGTAGTGGGGTTAGGTTTCCTCGTAGGATATCACATGTAGCTGGCAAACATCCTTGACTACACCCACTTCATTAATTATTTAGGATCATTAACCTAAACCCACCGAGAAAAGAGGAGTATGTAATCTTATTACCTTTAGGGAGATTTTTTTGAGTTGCAAATTAAAGCCACAATGTGTGCAGCTTGTTGAGGAATCTAATCCCACTTTTGATCTAGCTTCTCATTGATTGATTAAGGATTTGTTGTGTTCAGAGTTCGGCATAATATAAATTGATAACATAATAGGATTGTTCTGCTACACACAAAGAGCCAATAACGCCTTCACTGAGGCTTGAACTCACAATCTTTCAAATGGAAATCCAACTCGGGTACCATTAGACCACATAGTCTTGGTCCCCTTTTTCTAGTTAATTTTAATCTTTGCTAACTTTTTTACTAATGTGTTATTCATGTGCTTGGTCTAGAGATGTTTTAGCAATCCTTCCTCCTTTGATTGGGTTTTAATAATGAGTTTGCTGAAACATCGTAGGTTTCTTGTTCAACATAGTTAAGATGTTCTTTTGTCGTGCAGTCATTATCCATTGGATTAAGATTATGTATCATTCAATGACCTTCTCAATCAGTAGATTGTGAAACAATCATATAGATAAAAACTGATAAGGTAAATCATAAATGTATGTTAATACGGTGCATGTTAATAAAAATAAGGGAAAAAAAATCAAATTAACCATCGAATTACACGCAAAAGTACAATTAGGCTATCTAATTAAAAAAAAAAAGTGTAATTTAATCCCTTCAATTGTCTAAAATTATGCAATTCGACCAAATTTGATATATTCCTCACGTCATCGCTGACATGTCAGTCATCCTATTTATTTTAATAATTTTAAATACAATAATTAAAAAAAAAAAAAAAAAAAAGGAAATCCCCTCTCGACTTCGTCTCCGACCTGAGCGGGTGAGTTTTTTTTTTTTTTTTTTTTTTTAAGAATTATTAAAATAAATTTAAAATAATAATTTTTTTAATATAATGACTGACACGTCAACGATGACCTGAGGAACATGTCAAATTTGATCGAATTACATAATTTTAGACAACTGAAGGACCTAATTGCATATTTTTTAAATTGAATGATTTAATTGTATATTTGCGTATAATTTAGTGACTAATTTGAACCTTTTTCCTAAACCAAGAGAGAGCAACCATTATTGTGTGGACCATATTTTATCTACTGTAAATAATGTACATTTAATATAAAAATAATGTACATTCAATACAAAAATAATGTACATTATTTTTGTTCTGAGTGTACATTATATTATATAATGTACATTCACTACAAAAATAATACACATTTAATATAATAAAAATGTACTTTTTAGTATGGTGCACATAACATTGTGTGGACCATGGTCCATACAATAATTTGCCAAGAGAGAGAGCATGATATTTATAATTCATCGAACGTGTTTAATAATTATGTTTAAAATGAATAAGACCATTTAGCACGGGCCTTAAAGCATTACGGCCCAAGCCCAAGTAGAGGATTTGATACCCGAAACCCAACTCTGAAAGACTGAAACGGGTTGGGCGTTTTCAAAGCTCAAACTCCCTAGCCCTAGGGTTTAATCTCTTTCCTTTACACTTTACAGTTAACCTGCTTCCTAGCCTCCTCTCTTCAGCTTCTATCTGTATTGCGGAGGCCGGAAGGAGTTCCGAAGATGGTGCAGCGTCTCACTTACCGGAAACGCCATAGCTATGCCACCAAGTCCAACCAGCACCGCGTCGTGAAAACCCCTGGTATTCCCTTTATATACACCTGTACACGCGTAAATACATAAATATGTTGGATCTGTGACTTCATATTTCCTTTTATCTTTATCGGGTTCTTCTGATTTGTTATAAAGATCTGTTCTTTATGGAGTTTATTTGAATTTGCAGGTGGGAAGCTGGTGTATCAGACCACGAAGAAGAGGGCTAGTGGACCAAAGTGTCCTGTTACTGGGAAGAGGATTCAAGGGGTAATTTTTGTGTTGTTGAATTCAATTATTGTTGTCTTCTTGTTGTGTGAATCAAATGGAGCTTTATTTTTATTCTGGTATTTTTATACATGACTATAATGTTCCTCAAGTTTGAACTGCATATTCATTATGTTTGAATAAAGGTTCATCAACACTCATTTTATAGCAACTGCTCTTTAAGCCATTGTCTTACTTGGGATTTGGGAATTTGATATGCCACAAGTAACTATACTAATAGCTCTAAGTGTCACAGAGTTATAACTTCAACTTGGAAGGATTGTTCTGAAGTTTCCAAGTGCTTTTGTCTTAGAAATGTGGCATTTGGGGATCCAGTTGATTAGGGCAATCAGTTGTAATGATTCGCGGAGCATTTAATTACACATATTTTGGGAGTTTATTATGCAATCATTGAGTTGTGGAGTGGTTGTCAATCAAGCTAATTGTATAGTATGTTCTATTCTGCAGATCCCGCACTTGAGACCTGCTGAGTACAAGAGGTCCAGATTACCTAGGAATAGGAGAACTGTTAACCGACCCTATGGTGGTGTATTGTCTGGTGGGGCTGTGAGAGAGAGGTTTGTACATCTAAATTAGACCAGATATGAGATATCCAATGTTGTCATTGTAGTAGTTGCTAAATTTTGGTGTTGGTTTCAGGATTATTCGAGCTTTCTTGGTAGAAGAGCAGAAGATTGTGAAGAAAGTTTTGAAGATCCAAAAAGCAAAAGAAAAGCAAGCTGGCAAGAACTGAAATTGCGATCCTTAGAATTCAGATTACGTGTTTCAGAAAAATTTAGGAATTGAGATTGTTACAAATTGTGCACAGCCAAGTGGTTGTTGCAATACTTTCCAATTTGCTTTTCTGTTAGGAAGAACTATATAGAACCTGTCATTCTAAGTTAAATGGTTTGATGCTGTGTCGCTTTTGTTAATTTGATCCCACAATTATACATCATATTGATTTTGATATCCCCAAAACTTTGTCATGTTTTCTTTATTTTGGTGGAAAAAAGGATGCATTTTTATTAAATATATAAGTGCAATATCCAGTCTCTTCAAAGAAGTGCTTCCCCCACCAAGATGGGTAATAGCTAAATTAAGCAATGCATAATCAAACTAATGCCAAACTTAATCTCAAAATGTAGGCTACATGACAGAAATTTGTGACAAATTTGTATTGAAATGGAATTCATGGCCTTATTACAAGCAAACCGATGGATAGCAGCCAACTCCAATCACAAAGAGTGACTGTTTCAGTAGCATATGCTCTCAATTGGCTTCAAACTTGACACCATTTTCTTTGAGCATTTGAAGAAGTGCAACCACCTTTTCATGGGGCGGAGCGATTTCTTGGACGAGAGGCAGCTCAAGCAAACTATTCACCCATGAGTACATCAATGGATTCCTCTCTGGGTCAAGAATCTTCACACCCAGGACTTGTTCTTGTGCCTTGTAGGCTCCAAGAGTGGGAACTATCACAACATCCAGAAGTCCCAAGTTCCTGCCTTGAGCCCTTGGATCACCACCTGGAAATAAATCCTTGATTCCATCTTCCAGCACTTTCAGTTTCTCGTAAAACTCATCACAGGCTTTCGTTAACTCTTCCCCTTCATTGTTAAAGATCTTGGACATGCTGTAGAAAACCTGCAGCATTAGTGCAAAAGAACAGTTCATTAGCATAAGAGATGGTCCAAATGGAAGATGAGCATAAGGTTTAGTTCATTACTTGCCTTTTGGATGTAATCAGCCCAGAATCTAACCCTGGCTCTTTCGTAGGGCTCCTCTGGCAGTATCCGAGGACCATCGTTCCATACTTCATCAATGTATTCAACAATGAGGAGTGATTCTGAGACTGGTTTTCCATTGTGGACGAGCACCGGGACTTTCTTGTAAACAGGATTGTATTTCAGGAGCAAGGGGCTCTTGTTGCTCAGATCTTCTTCAACATACTCAAAAGGTATGGCTTTGAGTTTAAGAGCAATTTCCACTCTCTTCATATATGGGCTTGCCCACATCCCATGCAGGATTACTTTGCTCTCATCCCCCATTGTTTCTGCTCTCTCTCTCTCTCTTGTTTCTGATATTGCTCTGTGATGGGCATGGTTTTATGCTGCTGGGGGGGGGGGGGGGGGGGGGGGGGGTATTAAATACAGAAATCTTGATGTTCCTTGACCTTTGAGCTTTTCTGATGAGGCAATGTGTTTTTTTTTTTTTTTTCCTTCTTCTGTACTCTTCAAGTATTTAATTCACTGATTCACATTGAGCCAATATCTAGTCAGTAGTCAACAATTGGCTTCAAATAAAATATATGGGAAACTGATATCTGATTCTTTTTTCAAAGTTTCCTACTTTTAAAATCTGTCTGGTGTCAGCAATAATATCATTGACCTTATCTGCACCCTGTTTCTTGGCTCTCAAGATTGCTGAATAGTTGTAGAGAGGAGGAGTGGATATAGTTGTTGCAGGAAAGTAGAAAACCCGCACAGGTAGCTCAGTCGGTTCCTGGGTGACAGATTATGGGCAAGGGCACAGGATCGAGCCTTGTGAACACCAAAGTGCCAGACAGCCATTATAGTCCTTGGATAATGTTTGACTGTTGATTATAGTAATATTGCAGACAACCTGGTATTGTATATTTTGTTTCTTGATGTTCTAACTGCTTGGTTGAGTGGTTGACCAGTGCACTGATGTCACTGCACATAATTCAATAGTTTCTTGGTGCTCAAACTTCAATGCCCATAAACCCCAGATTTTGACTCAGATTTTTGGAACTCCCCCATTGAAAAGCATGGACTGCATCAAACTGCAACTAGTTTATCAGGAAATTTATTTTAAATGAATTTCATGATTTATGCTAGCTGCCAGGACCTCCAAAGAGATTCTTGAAGTTTCTTGAATTCTTAATTGTTTAGAAAAGCCAAAAAGATTAGAGAGGAGTTTACCTATACAATACATGATAGTTTGTCAAGTTCTAGCCATCAGTTTCATGAAACATTACAAGACTTTTTGTCTTTTACTGTCTTCCATCAATAGGAATCTTAATTCCAGCATCTCCAAAAACATTATTTTCCACAATCAATGTTTGGCATTAGCATTATTATTTTCCTCACATAGGACCAGATTACAGACAATTCAGCCTTATTACAAGCAGAAATTAACTCACAGAACTAAGAAAACAAGTTGTTTGAAAGACAGTAGCAGGAAAAGGATATACCAAGGTTAGAGATCTGTTTCATCCCTCTTGCTCGGCTGTTTGAGAGCGAGTCGTTGCTTAAATCCTTGAAGAAAAGGAACCACCTTTTTGCGAGGAGCAGCCGCCTCTTTGATCACACGCAGCTCAATCAGGCTGTTCACCCATGAGTGTATCATGGGATTTCTGTCGGGATCAAGAATCTTCACACCAAACACTTCTTCTTGTACCTTGTATGCCCCAAGTGTTGGCACGATCATAATATCGAGGATTCCTAGATTGCTGCATTGGGGATTAGTCCTTCCCACTGCCAAAACTTCCCCGATTCCATCTTCCAGCACTCTCAGTTTATCATAAAGCTCTTGGCAGGCGTTTTCTTGATCCCGAGCTCCAGATGTCAGGACCTTCAATACGGATTCATAAACCTGGACTTAAACCGGTTAGCATTAACGCAAACAAGCACAATATCAGATGTAAAATGGATTGAAACATAAAAGAGTAATTTAATCTTTACCTGCTGGATGTAACCTGCCCAGAACTTGATTTTGGATCTTTCATAAGGATCTGCTGGCAAAAAGTGAGGCTCCTGGCTCCACACTTCATCTATATATTCAAGAATGATGAGTGACTCTGATAGACACTTTCCATTATGCACGAGCACCGGAACCTTCTTGTAAACAGGATTGTTGTCAAGGAGAAAGGGGCTCTTATTGCTCAAATCTTCTTCCACATACTCAAAAGGAATGCCTTTGATTCTGAGACCCAATTCAACTCTCTTGGCATAAGGGCTGGTCCATGTTCCATACAAAATTACTGTCTTTTCCTCTCCTCCTCCCACTGTTTGCTCCATACTATTCTGGGATTCTTGAAAATGATGATTACACTTTATATATATATACACCCTGCAGAACAGCCTAAGCTATTAGATTTCCTTGCACTCCAATCCATTCAATCCAGCAAGAAAATTCAATTCAAGGGTCTTGTTTAACAAGGTATATATGGTCATGAGGGGATTTCTTCAGTCAAGTCAAAAGTGGCATAACACCAAATCTGGTGGCTCAAGAATAATGCTTAGTGACAAGTAATGAAAAGTCAGAATTCCCTCAAACAGTCTATGAACCAATCTATGAGCAGAAAAAATCTGGGGAAAAAGTAACTTACCAAGGAATAGAACAGCTCCCAGCTAGACAGCAGCAGAAATGAAGAATAGTCTTTGAAAGGGAAGTGGATCTCAGCCTAAGGACAACACTCAACAGCTGCAAGGTGGCGGCGAAGAACAGTGAAGGAAAGGAAGGCAGATGTAATCCAGAAGTTGCCAAAACATTAAAATCTTTGTCAAGAATGGGATTCGAACCCATGCCCTTTCGGACCAATACCTGAAACTGGCGCCTTAAACCAACTCGGCCATCTTGACATTTGCTTCTTGTAGTGAATGAAAAAACCCAGATGTAATCCAGAAGTTGACAAAAATTAAAAAAAAAAATTGTCAAGAATGGGATTCGAACCCATGCCCTTTCGGACCAGTACCTGAAACTGGCGCCTTAGACCAACTCGGCCATCTTGACATTTGTTTTTTACAGCAAAACCAAAATATTTCTATATAACCGGTTAGTTTTTAGAATCTGCAGCATATACACTGTTTTGCAGCAAAAAAAAAATTTCTTTATAATTCTCAACCTTTTGTAACGTGAAATTAAAAATCTTATTTTTGGATAAATTAAATCTAATCATTTTTTGGGTTTTGGGAATCTTTGTATCACAAAAGCAATTAATGCATTCATCATTCAAGCTAATAATGATAAACATTTATTCCCTCACAATGTCCCTATAAAGCTTCTGGAGCCTACAAACCGCATGAATGTATTTTATATTTTGAGATTAAATTACCAGAAGTGACTTAGATATATGATCCAGTAAAAGTTAAAATATAATACTTTTTTTTTTTAATATTTACCTTTAATAGTTTATTATGAATTTATTGGTTGAATAGGCCGTGTAAAAGCCATCCAAATCATTGAACTACTCACAGCACAGCCCTGCCTGGAAAAATGGGGCTTTGAAGAATGAATTTATTATGATGTGGATAGGTGTCCCTACTAGTTTTTGGGGCTCACTCAAACGAGTGGCACACCTTAAAGTTTGTTTCTTTAGTCTCTTTAGGGCCATTTGTTTGTCTGCGTTCAATTAAAACCCTCAAATTCGTCTTATAATTTTAACTGGCAAAAGATCGAAGCTAAATCAGCCTACCCTGTTTATAATTGAACAATTCAAATTAAGAAAGTTAATAGGTAATTTTCATATGGAGTTAAATTTGGAGCATTGGGTTACCAAGTTATTTGTTTGATATATTTGGCTGATTTGTCTAAGACTTATATTATCTAATAATTAGCTAGCTAGTTTTGTTCTGGGGTACACATTTTGTTTCTTAATAAATCCGAAAGAAAGAATTTTGATCTCACCTCTGCAAAATGTCGTGTTTGAACTATGAACGAAATGACAACACTGGAACATCCTCATTCTCCATCTTAACACATGTAGGATCCACTTACTTTCTTCATGTTATAATAATCCCTAGCTATCACTTGGCCTGGTTAACATTACAAATTATTCATATTGAAACAATTATACATTTTAATATATCATAAATAGTGAACTTCGTACGTCGTCTATAGTTGTCTAACTTTATTACCATTGGAATACGTACTAGACCTCAACTCCCTGCTTGAGCCTCCAACCTGCCGACCCCATAAAAATTATCTAATTTACTTGGTGATTATATATGTTCTAAATCCACATGTAACGTAACTCACCTTGCATCAAGTAATATAACATAATTTGTTTGCTATTATACAGGAACATAGTTTATCCAATACATAATGCGGTCGGAACAGTAGTTTCTGATTAAATTTTGACGATTTCTGATCACTTTTTGATGGTTGAAAAATAGTTGATTTCCAGCAGTGAATTATCTCTGGCTGGAACCCAAAAAATATAACATGGTGTTGGAACATTGTAAACATTTAGGTAGTTCATCTAGTCAATTTATGTATGCGTTTTTGACCCATATTTTACCACAATTGCATATATAGATCCAAATGTCTTGTTGAACTTTGTGTCAAATCTATCTTTACTTGTAATCTTGCACGAAAAGTCTACTTATAGCTAGTGTGGTTTTACACAAGCCAAACAACATATCAAATCAGAGCTGAGCTTCAATTCGTCCCATAGCTATCCAATTCTTGCTTGCTTAGCTAGCTTCTTCATCGTCAACAACACTGATTTTGAGAGTATACATTTTAATTTCCAGTTATTATAATTTATAATCTCCATGGAAGCCGATGATATGAGTCTTCGGGTGGCTTCATTTTCTTGCTACCTCAACAACCCAGAAGAGAGCTTGGTGCAGAGGATTGCCGGAGGATCGTCGGAAGATCTCCAGCGGCCGGACGCTCCTCCGTTTCCGGTTAGAGCTAGAGCGTCGTCGGCTAACGTCGTCCAAGGAGTGAAGCCGCCATCGTCGAACGTTAAGATCCCGAAAGCCGCAGCCATGGATCGTAGTAAAGATCACAAGGTTAGTACTGCTTCCGATCATGGCGCCGGCGAGTCATTTTCTTCTTCTTATCTTAGGACACCGGAAAACAACAATAATAACAGCGGTTTTGCGTTCAAGACTACTGCCTCCGGTCCGGTTGAAGATCCTACAGTTTCGTTCGTATTTCCACAGCACATGAACCCCGCGGCGGCGAAACATCTTGAAAGAAGGATCGCCGGAAAATCAAGAAAAGAAGACGGGGAAATCAGCATCTTCGACGCTGATAAGTACTTCAACATGAAACTGGATCAGAAATTGGATTTAGCCTACACAGCCCCGATTCGATCGGGGAAGCTGGTTAATAAGAACAAGAACGAAATCCCAGCCGTCGAATCAAAATCCAGCACCGTTAGCGGCGTCTCCTCGGAGCCAAGCAGCTTTGGTAGCAAGGCCGTTTTGTTGCATAATCCGAAACCAAGAAAGGCGGCGGTTATTCGGAGGAGCTTTTTTGGTCGTTTCGGCTGTCAGGGCCGCTGTCTAGACAAGAAAGCTGTTGTGATTGATGATCATCATGGATCAAAACAGACGGCGGCGGAAGATTCCCAGAAACATTCTGCAGGGAATACCTCAAAAAGAGAAGAACATCCTGCGACGACAAAGCCGCCGATGGAAGAAGAACCAGTAGATGAGCAAAGAAAATCTCTAGAAGTGTTTGGAGCTCATAAAACGAGAAAGGGCGATGTCGCCGTCAACTTGGAGAGAAAACTGTCGGTGTTAACCTGGGACGCCATTCCCAATTCACCACAATTACATGCTCCCACGACGGCGGCTGCAACAACCAGCAACACAATCTGCGACGACATGACTAGCGACGCAAGCTCCGATTTGTTCGAAATCGAGAACATCTCCGACAGCACCCGACACAGTTTAATGTTAGCTTCCCAGACGACGGCCGGCGACTACTGCGCCTCCCCGGTCACTCATTACGCCCCCAGCGAGGCCAGCATCACGTGGAGCGTCGTCACGGCGGGCGTGGCCGACCACTCCTCCGTAATCTCGGACTACGACGAAAACACTGTCAGCATTGTCGGTAAAACAGGCAAATTTAAGGATGTAACCGGAAAACCGCCGACAAAACCCCGTTTCACCGGGCTTTTGGGATGCAACAGCCACGGCAACCTGAATATATCCGAAACTGCGCACAACACCGGCGACCGGAGAAAGCTAGGAAAGTCTATACATAATTGTCATTCGCCGGACGATTTCTCATCACATCATCATCTCCATGCATGACCTGATGAGCAGAAACCTACGTTCGGAGTCCCATACTCCTAATGTTGTCGGACTTCACAAATAGATTATTAGTAGTTAATTAGTCACAATTGCAAAATTATTGAACCAAAAACATTTAGTTTGTATTATATATTTCTGTTTTTAGAGTTATTTAATTATCCGGGATGATATCTTTATTGAGTAATATTATACTCCAATTTTTTAAATTTCTCTTTATTCCAATTATTGAACCGAATTGCTCATCCCTAAATTTTTGATATCACGTCATTACAATAGACAAGAAAATGACATGAAGGGGTAATTATAAAGGGTAAAAATAGCATTTTTTTTACCTCTTAAAGGAGCAAACACTAATTATGTACATAGTCTAATTAATTTGCGTTTGCTTTCCACTCAACTACTACCACTTATTGACTTATCAATAAACAAAACTATACATTTTTATTATCTTTGTCACTGAAAAGGACTACATCCCCCCACATTTAATACCATTTCTTATTCATATCATTATTGTACAAGAATATTAAAAATTATATAAATGTTGATGTGGTAAAGCCACATCAACAAATTATGTCAATATTAATGTTCTGTTATGTTGTTAACAAGTCTGTCGATATGGGCAGCTCAGTTGGTCATAGGGATGAAATTTAGGAAGAATGACTATGAGTGAGTCTCACCAGCAGTAGTAGAAGCAACCTCTTAAAGTGTGCGTAAATTGAGTGAACAAAATTTCATGGCAAAGGAGTGGGTGGCCTCTTTGGTATGAACAAAATTATGCATTTGTATTATATATCTTTGTCACTAAAAGGAACAACAACCTCCACACATAAAAGAACATTAGCATTATTATATTTCTCAAACCAATAATATATTTTTTTAAATAAAAAAAAAAACAATATTGGTTTAATTTTGAGACATGCATGTAAGTGATGTAAGGTGACCAACCTTGTCCAAAAACAGATTGGTTCATAATTCAGATATATTCGGTTTGTTAATATATGTTGAGATTGTGTATGTTGGGCCATAGCGGATTGTTGATGTTCCAACATGTACATAGAATGGGAATTAACAAATTAAAGCTACTTTTGGTTTGCCACTTTGCCTTACTTGAGATCGACTCCATCATCAAAATGCAATTCCCTTTTATTAAGTTGTCTGCAGGCATCCATGTCTGCCATGGAGGCCCTACTCACACTCAAACTTGCTTCAATTCAGGATATGATGGTGTACAACATTCTGGAACCTTAACTTTTGCCTGCCTGCAACTATTCTTGTCACTTGCCTGTCTCATAATCGATCTCATTCTTATTCATTATTAATTATATTTCTCTTGCACTTGGATTAAATTTGTCTATATAAATATGTCCATTTAACCTTAATTATCAAGTATTAAGGTAGTCCTTTTTTAGGTTAGACCTTTACTATGGTAATATTGAACACTTAATAGACCGCTCTTATTCTAAATCCTTTTTTGACAATAAATAGCCCAAATTTCTTGTTATGCATGCATCGGCTCCCACGAAGCACTAATATGTCAAGAACATAAAACAAAAACAAAGAAGAGTTTATGTAATTCGGCCGAGACTTTAAGTCTATGGGAGTGAATGACATTTTTTATTAATTGTACGTGATAATAAAATATTTAATGTTACAACAAGCTAAGCATCATATAATTTTTATACAACATTGTACTAATAGTACATTTACAAAATTATTATACATATATTGTACCGCAGAGGCCCCCGCACCCCCACCCACTCCACGAACCTAATTAGAATTTAAACCAGATTCAATTCAATGCACTAAATCTTCAACACACTTATCTCTCGCAGTAGCTTATGAGACATACACAATAAATAAATAACTAAATTCAAAAAAAAAATTAAACTAAAAAAACCGATTCAACAAATTAAATAGGATTACCTTATGGCATATATTATGAGATGATATAAATAAAATAATAATAATGGGATGCAATAGAGGCATTGATGGATGGACGACAGGGTGATGAAGAAGCATGTGTTGGAGAAATAAGAATGAAGAATCTGTGGAAGCTAGAGGATATAAGTTAGAGTAGTCCAAGGAGGTCGTTAAAATTATTGGTTGGAACATACATACATATATAATCAAAGAAAGTACGTGTCAGTTAGCATGACAAGACCACATGTCTGTCATGCACAACCCCATTTTTCTTGCTTCTATTTTCTCACCCAACATCCTGCATGCATTATATTCATTTTTATTTGTAACCATCTATATATACAACTAATAACATAATATTAATAATAATAATAATAATAATAATAATAATAATAATAATAATAATATTATTATTATTATTATTAATGGATGTATATATAATGAGATGGGACAACTTAAACCAAATTAATCAGATAATTTGTATAGTAATCACAGAATTTTAAGTTTAACTTTTTGTATAAGCTATCAATTGACCTTCTTAGTTTACCTCTTTGTGGTTCTTGACAGCTAGAATTACAAGACGTATTCTGTCCAAAATATATATATTTAGATAGTGATGGGTGACTTTAATCAAAATAATAATGGATACATACATATAGGTCTCTTTTTATTTATTTATTTATTTATTTATCTTTCACTTTCTTAGGACAGTCCTTAAGGCTGGAAATCTGGTGAGCATTAACCAAACAAACTAACACCATTCATTATATTGCCCCCCACTTTTAAACACTTTAATTTGCTCCATATATCCATCTCTTGCCTAGCTAGCTAGCTAGCTTGGATTGTCTAACCCAACATATATGCCCAAAACATAGTACACACTTTTAACGCCATTCATTATATATATTTCCAATTGTATATTAATAGTCCGTTTACTAACTGCTCACAAATTGTACTATAAGATTTTGAATTTACTAAACTAAAAAACAAAGTATATTATAATTAATATAAAAATATTGTGAATGAGATACATGCATTTATGAAATATTGCAATGTCAACACTTAAAACTCTCTTCTAACAGCTGGGTGAGCGTTCGGACCTCACCACAGATAATTTGGAGATGAGTTCTACTAATTTGGGTTGTGATTGGACTCATTGCAAGTTCGGAACTAGACATGCCCGAAAACTGAGTAATAATAATAATAATAATAGTAATAATAATATTGCAATGCAATGAGGTGAGAGTGAAGACTCCAAAAAAGTCACCACACCATTCACATTTGCAAAGTTGAAATAGAAGGCAGGACATGCAGGCCATAGATATATGAAGAATTTTGAAGGTGGCAAAAGGAGCCATGTGGTTGATGTGTACAAGGGTAGCTGGGTAGGGCACAATCAAATGGGATAAAAGTCAAACTCTAAAGATGTGAGATGTTATATATATATATATATATATATATATATATATATATATATATATATATATATATATTGTCTTAGAATTTTTTAGGTCACACATTTTAAGGATGTATTTATGAATTATAATGTATATGCATGTCTGTCTCTCGATTCATTAATAAATATAACCTACACACCTACTAGAACAAACTCCAGTACAGGAGAAATAAAAATGTAGGGAATTTTGTGCAATTAATAATAGTCTTAATGGCGCGGCAGAATTTTTGTTTATAAGGTTTCTGTTTTTCCAATTCAAATTGAGACAAATTTCAAAAAAGAAATCAACACTAAAAAGAACAAGAAATTCTCTTTGGGCTGGTGATGCCCTCTAAGTCTTTCTTAAGTGTACCTGAAGGATGTGTGTACACTAAGTCATAACTTGCAAATCACGCATGAGAAATAAATTATATTAGAGTTCACTAAGCCACTCTTACTTTCATATAAGAAAATTATGTTTCACTCACTCAGTCACCCTTAGTTTTTAGGGTAATAACTTATTCTAAGTTTAACTCCACTTCAATAATCTAGCTTACGACTAAAAAAAATGTCAACTACTATGTAGTGTGATGATATCTCTATTATATTACTATTCCAAATAATATAATGGTCACAAGATCGAACTTTGATCATGGGGGAGGACATTGATTCTTTGGACTAAAAATGATTGAGAAAGTTAGAGAATCATGAATGTTCGACTAATTCACGTACTGTGTAACCAATGAAAATAAAGAGTTTTCATATGTTTAATGTTTATAGATAGATAATGACAATATGAAAGTGAACAATTAGAGTGATTTTTGTAATATACAAAAAAAAAAAAAAATTAGTTCTTTCGTTCGTCTTGTTATTGTTAATATCTTTAGTTCTTTACAATATGCTCGATTATTTCATTCTCAAAAGATATGATATTTTATTGTTAAGATGTATTGAAAACAAAATAAAGATCACATACTTCAATTCAATCACACATCTTATAATAATTTATTAAATGCAACAACAAAAAAAATCTAAAGATTGATCAAAACAATGTCTTTGAGAGAGCATATATTGCTATTTGAGGTGGAAATTAAATTCTCTTGGTGTGAATTAAGTTAGCATTAATTAGCTTAGTAATGGAAAGCAATGGCCAATAATGGATGGAATATTGGAATGTCTATTTCCTTTTCAAATGGCCAACGCCGACTTTGTTGAGGAAGGCAATAATTCACATGTATTTAGAAAGCATAATAAAATTAAATCAATGATTTTTTTTTTTTTAACTTGATTTTTCTTGATCGAGGCTTGCGCTTAGATAAAGATATTAGATGAGCTGTTTAAAACAGGTGTTTAGTTGCTATAAATTAAAATTCATCACTTGCAATTTTTTTTTTTCTATTATCTCATTATATATATATATATATATATATATATATATATATATATATATATATATATATATATATATATATATATGTTCTAAGTAAGATATATTCCATAATAAATAAAATCTCTAAGAAAAGATTCTTGAGAAGGGGTGGGGGTTAGATATAAACAAATACTGCATCTTGTCACTATATCAACATAAAATAAAATAGAGTGAAGAAAATTTTGGGCTTTACTCCTTACATAGATCGGACTAAACCATTTTGGGCCACCATACAACTTATTATTATTAATTTATTATTGTTGTTATTGTTGTTGTTGTTATTATTATTATTATTATTATTATTATTATTATTATTATTATTATTATTATTTGAGTGACAAAAAAATTGGAGTCACTATTTGAGAGTGTGCATTAGATAAATTCTATTTTCAATGTAATAGCTTACAAACTACATAGAAGAGGTAAATCTCACTAGAAAAATCAAGTGCAACGAGTTTCACCAAGAGAGTATTGGCAATAATTGAACTCATAATCTTCAAATACAAAAATCATGTTCCATACACCCACTTGTGACCTTCAAATACGTAAATTTATTTAATTATTGTTAAAGAAAATCAAAATATAAAAAATAATTTGACCAACTAATATATAGTATACATAGCAAATATAATGAGACAATGAAGTTTTAGAAGAATAATAACAACATCAACTACCATATAGTGTGATGACATCTCGAATACTATTTTAAATTGGTGGTCATAGGTTCAAATTCCAGTGGTGGGGGCTTAGATAGAGCAAATACTATCTTGTAAAGAATCATGACTATTTAAAATAATTGTATACAATATAATTAACAAATTTGTATTTATTTTAAATGTTACCCATGCTAAAGAATAGTAATTTTTTTTAAATGATACTTATCAAATTTATATGAAGGAATTTCCAAATGGAGGTAATGAGAAGAGGGAAATAAGTGTCCATGTCATTATGAGTAAAAGAGGAGAGAGAGGGCATTTTTATTATTATTATTATTATTATTATTATTATTATTATTATTATTATTATTATTATTTTAATAAAAGAAATAATTTTTTATAAGTTAATGGGATAGTGTGTCATTTTTAAAGAATATAGAGAATTGCATGAATGTAGACTAAATAGTAAATAATTATAAATTTAGTTATATGACATTTTGAAAGTGAGAGAAAATTACATGGATGGAGATTGTCTTGTAGTGTAATTACTCTAATAAATTCTAACTATCCCACTAAATGATTAATACATTTATTGTCTTCTTTATGTAATTAAAAAAAAAAAAACCTTAAATTCCGGCTTTATTTGAAGTACAATCATGAATATTTGTTAATATTTTATTTATTAATATTTTATTAATCTCAAGTCCGACATCCTCAACATGATATTTTCCCTTATGCCACTTAACAATTAAAAATTAAAGTTGATAATATTATATTTGATTTACACAATAAATAAATAAATAAAAATGAAATAATATGTTTTAGATATTCATTTTGTTATATGGTTGGATTTTTTATTAAAAAATAATTATCAATAAATAATGGACTATTATCTTCGCTTTAATTTGAGAATTTGATATTAATCTCATTATACTTTTAACATGATTTTATTACTTTAACAAATTCTAACCATCTCATCAAATGATTGTTAATACATTTATTGGTTTTTTTTTTATATGGAAAATTTTTAAATCTGGGCTTTGTTTCATTAACTTGCAAGAATCCACCAAAAGAAATGAAAATCCCACCATCTTCATGTTCCTTAGTTATTCATGAGTAAATTTATCACTTTAAAAATCTTTTAATAATCTTTAAATTGTATTTATTAATTTCTTATTAATTAAAAGTAAGGCTTTCTTTTTTTTTCTTTCTTTTTTTTTTTTTTTTGAAAACAAAAGTAAGGCATTCTTAATGAGAATATTTCCTCTTTTTTTGAAAGGGAAATATTTCCTCTTATTCCACTTTAATTTGTAATTTTTTTTAAAAAAAATACGATGTCAATACATGAAAATATGGTTGTATATATGTATTAGGTATATATTGAAAAAAATATCATAAATTATGATGCAGTTTATAAATTTTGAAAGGAGAAAATTCATTTAGGTAAGCAACAATCTGATATGAAAACGGAAGAGATAATGTGCGGAGCCCACATAATCATAAATTTTTCACACATCATAAAAAGATATTTCGAAAATGCAATGAGCACAAGGAAGTTGTCCTTTACTTTCTCGTGACTCATCAAATTTTATTTTGTATTTTTAATTTTGTTGCTAATGTCCTTTATTTCCTCGTGACTCATCAAATTTTATCTTTTATTTTTAATTTTATTGTTGACGTCCTTTATTTTCTCGTGACTCATCAAATTTTATCTTTTATTTTTAATTTTGTTGTTAACGTTCTTTATTTTCTCGTGACTCATCAAATTTTATCTTTTATTTTTAATTTTGTTACTGACGTGGAAGAAATAAAGTAAAAAAATATCAAATATACTCCTAAACATAATCAACTTGAAAGAAATAAAGTGAAAAATGATCGAATAGGGCCCGAACCTAACCCGCCCACAGTGTAGCCTTAGGAGTCGGGTCGACAGCACGAGGTAACAGCGTGCGGGAGCGTCGAGATGAGACGCCACCGCTTGCGTGTCACACTGCTCAAGCTGTCACCCTTTGTTGCTTCATACCAGCTGATGCTCGCCACACGCCCCACCTCCTAAACCCCCCTCTCAGCCTTGCGCCTCCCTCAAACTCTCAAAGGGCTCAATCTCGTGCTCTTACTCAAACAACCGTTACAGAACACCCAATTTCAGAGAAAAAGAGTAACCTTTACAGGTATACATTCATACTTTTCTTCCAATCGTTTCCCAAGATAATCCCCCCCTCCCCTTTTCCATTATAATTCTGATTAAGCTTTGTTGTTTTCTGAATTCATGTGGATTTGGGTGCGTAAAATTTGTGGGGTTTCATTTCTCTGTACCTTTCAATTCGATTCGCTTTCAGGCATATGTGAGATAAGCTAAAGCTTTGATTTTTATACTGCTTTCTTGATTGTTTAGGGCAACTTCTGTACAGGGAGGATAGGCTCATTTTCTATGGTAGTTGGAGAGATTTGATGAAATGCCTTGATTCTTGATTTTCATTCGTTAATTATTTCGCTTTTGTAAAAATTGAGTCTTTTGTTAAAATTTTATCAGTTTTGGTTTTGCTGACTTGGGTTGCTCTTTGATAATCCAATGATTAGTGTTTTTTAATCTTCTTTTGAAAATGTAAGTTAATGTTTTAAAGTCTATGATCAAATGATTAATCTGCTTATATCCAATTCTTTACAGAGACCTTTCTGAGAAAAGAATTTCAGAGAAGTTGGATCTGATTAGTAAAGCTTGTGAGGATGACGTCGCCAAACATGGATTCAGAAGGTCAGGCTACTCCAGTGGGTGGAAAGGGCAGCACTCCTTCAGAGACACCACAAAATGGGTAAGTGATTGAGGATTCTTCTTCTTTGTAGAGTTTACATTTGAATCTTTATTTAGGGATGATCTTGAGCCGTAAATTTTTACTTGTATCACTGTACCTGTAGCTTCTATTTGTTTCTTATGCAAAGGAAGTTCTTTTGAAGTTTTAATGATTTACTCTTATGGAATTGAGATGTTTCGTGTTTATGTACTGTGAATACTTCTTGTCCTGGAAATGTCGTAGGTAGAGCATTTCATTTCTGATATAAGTATACATATTGCTTTTGCATCTCTTTGAATACCTGGAAATGGCCTGCCAAAAATCTTCCTTTCTGTTGTATCTTCATGTTCTAAGCATCACTTCTTGGTCCCAGCGTATATTTATTATGTACATATTACTATAGTTGGGAGTAAAGTTACTTAATCTGGTCGATCGTCTAATTAAAAACCCTGGCCGTGCAGGTCTAATGCTACCAAGAAGAGTCAAGAGAAAGTTCCGAAAAGAGTTCATAAGGCGGAGAGAGAGAAACTGAAGCGTGAGCATTTGAATGATCTCTTTCTTTCTTTGGCTAATGCTCTAGGTAATTTCTAAATTCTCTTCTGTAATTATTTTGGGAAACTCTCTTTCGAAATGCTATAGTACAACTTTGTAACTTGCAGAGCTTTCTGAACAAGCAAATGGAAAGGCGACAATATTGAATGAAACAGTTCGACGTGTGAAGGACTTGTTAGCTGAAATCGTGCATCTCAAAAAAGAGAATGCAGCTTTGTTGTCTGAATCTGAATATGTATGTATCTTTCTACGATACCTTCTTCTTCAAATGTAGTAGTGATTGACCTTCTTTGCCAAGTCCCAAGTCCTAAACTTTCCTTTCTGTACAGATGAGCATGGAGACAAAGGAACTGGAGGACGAGAATTCTGTTCTCGAGGCAGAAATTAGCGAGCTCCAGAGCAAGCTCGTGAGCCAGATCAAGGAGATCAAGGAGAGGACAACTGGATCAAATCTCGATCTGAATCTTGCTCCTCCTGGATGCGAGCAAGAGGTCATCGCCCCTGATTATTTCTCTTTGCCTGCCAATCAACCTGCATCTCAGACTGCAGAAACCATGATGAACCCAGTGTACGTTTACCCCTTTCGTCCTGAACCTCGGGCATATCCAGCCCCCGCTTTGCCTGCTTCTACTGTGAGTAAACCCTTGGCCCGATACCCAACTCCAACCGATGCATGGTCGTCTCAGATTCTTGGAAAACGCCCTCGGCTAGAGAAGGAAACTCAGGGTGGTGGTAGCAACTAGCAACAGCAGCAGTGGCTTTGTAGGAGTTATAGGCCTTGACATCAGTATACCAGAAAATGTAAAATCTTGAAATAGCATTGCTCTTTGTTAAAAAAAAAAAATTATATTTTTTTACATTATGTTACTGTTTAATATTAAATCAAGATTTTTTGTTTTTTGAAAAAAAATAATTTTTCTGTATTTAATGTAATGTTTCTTTTACATTTTTTGTTGTTGTATTTATATGTTAGGTCAAATCACTTGAAAAAGATATATGTAAACGTCTTATATCTCTCACCTAAAAGGTCATTGAGCCATTATAATTTACCTTTTCATCATTCTGTTTGGTTAGGGTGGGGAGATTTTAGATTTGAGGACAAAAAAATTTATCTTTTACAAATAAAAATACATATAAATATTTGAGTAAGTATAATTTACCTCTGTTTAATGTTATCCGACCAAAGTCAAATGTTTTCTATTCTTGTCTTCAAAACCCTTGACCAGAGTGACAGCATTTTCGTGCTAGCAGACAACTCCTGTCTACCCCACAGCCGCTTTCTTTCTTTCTTTCACACCTGTCACCACTTTCCTCTTCTTTGAGCTTGAGATTCTGCGAAGTCCGAAACGCCTGGAAACCCCATCAATATTAGACCTAATAGAGAGCCCATCAACATTACAGAAAATAGCAGCTGAGAAACAAATAAAGAAAGGAAAGAGAAAAATCTTAGCTTGGAAATGGGATCTAGAGGTATTGGAAACCTTGTCAAAGTGATCTTCCAGAACTTTGATGTGCTCGCTGGGTATCTTTCTTTCTCCTTCTCTTTTACCCCTTTAATTTCCTTTCTCTCCTTGGTAATTTATTGGTTTCAATTAGATTTTGTTATGGAAGTTGACCCATAAAGATTCTTGTTTGTTTTCCTCTTTATTTCACTAATTACCTTAATTTTCCTTTGAATATGCAGGCCTGTGGTTAGTCTGCTCTACCCTCTGTAAGTGTGAATTCTCAAAAGTCAAATCTTTTTGCTGCTAGTTTATTGTTGCTGTGATCTTATTGCTTAATATGTGATTTTTAATGGGGTTATGGAAGAAAACATCTTATTTTTAATATGAAGAATTGTAAATATGGTAGCTTTATTTCTCCTTACATTTGTTTGCAGGTATGAGTCAATCAGGGCTATAGAGACCAAGAACCCCGTCGATGATCAGCAATGGCTTACCTACTGGATTCTGTACTCCATGATTACACTTTTCGAGCTCACATTTGCCAAACTTATTGAGTGGTAAGTTAACTTCAATGGCTTCCCAACAGTTTTACAAATGGATAAGTAGCACATTAGGTATGATAAAGAACTAGCAAAGTATCGAAAATAGACTTTGTAGAAAGTTTGTGATTTGTGTTGCATAATATGAAGAGAGATCTTTCTATCTTCTCGAGAATGCCATCTAGCTTGATATGTAATGTGTGTTGCCACAATTGGAATGTGAGGAACTTGTTAAGACTTGATGGGAACGTCTAAATACGAGTTAAATTACGTTACATAATTGATGTTGCGGTTATGTAAATGCAACTTTCAATGAGGCGGTTACATTAAATGGATTGTTCTTTAGATGCTACATATATCGACTCTTTATGGGAAAATAATTGAGAAATAAATTGATTTCTCTGTGTATTCCAGGATCCCGATCTGGTCATATGCAAAACTAATCGTAACATGCTGGTTGGTCATACCTTACTTTAGCGGGGCTGCATATGTGTACGAGCATTTTGTTAGGCCATACATAGTTAAACGAGAAGCTATTAACATCTGGTATGTGCCACGGAAGAAGGATGTCTTCAGTAAACGTGATGACATTCTAACTGCAGCAGAGAAGTACATTGCGGAGAATGGATCCCAAGCATTCGAGGAGATGATTCGCAAGGTATCTTAAACATTCTTCTCCTTTTCAGACATGAATCTCGTAACCAAGAACAAGGAATCTCTTGAAACCAAGTAGCCACCTGAAAATTAAAATGGCTCACACATATGTTGTCTCCCTGCAGGCTCAAAGAGAACCGGAGTCCAGGAATAGCAGGTACGTGTTTTATGACAACGATCACAGAGATTGAGCCATTGATACACGAGTGCTTCTGCAGATGCCCTTGCTGCTCCTCGGTGGGGGATAGTAGTCTAGTGTTGTAAAAAGGTTTCTATGTAACCCCGACAGTTTAAAGTGTCGCAAACTAGGATATTTCCCTCGGATCGATCTCAAGAACATGTGTGTATGCACATTATGAAATGCTACTGATAGTTGTATGCACAAGAACTACTTGGATTCATGTTTCAAAGGCTTAGATCAACTCTTAAATGTTCATCACATTGAACTAGAAAATGATACTACTGAACCTGAGATTAATATTTCAACCTAGGGGTATTGTATACTAATTAAACTAAATACATCCGGGACCCGAAAAAGTAGTCTTATAGAGTCACATGTTTGTTGTGCCGCTTTCCATTGATACGAGAATCATGCTCAGTCACCATTTCCGGGGCTGATTCATATTTTGATTCAAAGATTTGTTTTGTTTAAATTTGGACTGATAATACGCTTTTGAAAACAAAAACGTGTTTATTTATTTTGGTTAACTGTGAAACAATGCAAATTTTTTTAGGAAAAACATCATGCATCTATTGATTAAAAGCAATTTGTTAATTTCTTCTTAGTTGAGTCCGTACTTACAAATTATAACACAAAAGTAACATTTACCTAATATATAACTTGAGTAATTGGGGTGAGTTTCCCTCGTTACTTAAAAAAAACAACTAAAAGAAAATAATGAGATTGGAGAGGGGAAAACAGAGAAAAAAGAAATAAGGAAAAAAAAATCCGCGAAAGGAAAAACTGAAAAAAAAAAAAAAAACAACTAACGGGTCCGGCTGGACCTTGGCTTAGATAGTTACATGGAAGAAAGTGGCGGGAACACAATCGGTTGGTTGCGAAATGACTAAAACATCCATCTCCGTAGCAACAGATTCAGGTGTCGTCGATCCAAATATATACATACATACATACCATATATATATATATATATATATATATATATATATACGTGGACGTAGTTGGAGAGAGAGAGAGAGAGAGAGAAGGGGGTGGACACACGTCGAGCATTCGTCAAAAGCTCTACGATCGGTAGAAACGGAAGAAGCTTTGCTTTAGCTCTGTAATCCGAACGCGTTTTTGTTTTTATTTTTTTCGAATTTTTCTTCAATTCTGGAGCCGATTAACATTGAATTTGTCTGCAGCTTGGAGGTAAATGTTTACTATTCATATTAAGCTCGTTTTGGGTAAATGCAAGGAATTTTACGTTTTTCTTTTCGTGAGATGCATTTGTTGAACATCGCTTAGTTGTTTTCGTTCTTAAGAAATTATATATAAACTTACTTGCATCGTATGACGTCCTAACTTGTCTGTGGTTATAATGCGTTGAAATTTGAACAAGGAGGTAGGAGAGTAGCTGAAAATGCTCTTATTTTATCTACGTGATTTGTATCTAGTTAAATATTGATTATACCAATGCGAGAGTTCTGCAAAATTAATTGTTTATTTGCAGCAATTAATTGCTTGCTGGTTTTGAAGGAAAACATGCCCTATGTGTTTTCATAGTGGAGACTTTCATTACAAAATTGAAACAAGGCTTCTGCACGCTTTTGGCAGTTCTTATTTTGATAAGCAGCTTTCAGAAGAACTATTGCATTAGTTGTACCAGGATGATGGAAGAAGTGAATTTGATTTGTTCTCTTTTGTAAATGTAAGGTTTTTAGCTTCTACAAAGGCGGTGTTAGTAGATAGTCCATGGTTGGTTACTCAAACAAGCAGGAAAAGAAAAAGAAGAGGCAAAAACGGAGATTCTCTGTGGCTGATAAGGTAATCTCATGTAGTGATTTTTCCTATTATTCAAGAAAATCTGGACTCATTTGATTTATTAGCTCACTTTATTTGTCATCCATAAGGTTTTGTAGAGTTTCTGATGAACCAAATTTGGTAGCACTTGCACTATCATTTAGAGGTTTGCCGGTATCCAAAGTTGGCATTGTACAATACCCACATATGTCAGCTTGAATGATTAATCCTCAGAGAAACAGTCTTGGAGACAGGAATGTGGAGCAGGTAATGTAATAACTTTGATAAAAGAGGAAAGTATTTTTAGATGATTCACTACCAATAGTAGCATTTCTGCCTATACGGCCTCATTTCATGAAAGTATCATTGACCATTCATGCTCTCCAATTTTTAGTTAATCAATCTACATTTATAGGAAATATAATTTCTGAGATGTGATCTATATCCTACATTTATATGAGGTTTCTACTTTCTGGAATGAAAGTAGAAAAAATAGACATGCTTTAGTTATCAGTAAGGAGTCTTTTTAAAATGCTACCAGCTACTTGCATGATTTCCATTTTTCCTAGTAAGTTAAACTGAAAGTTGTTATGTGTACCATAATGAGAAAGAACTATATGTTTCTCATATGTATATTTCTCGAGGGTATGGAAGTTCAACTCAGTCAATAGTGTAAGCTCATTAATTTGAAGCCCACTACTTTACTCTTTTGCTTTTCTCATCTTTGGATCAGAAAAAACATGATCTTGATTCAAGTGACTTGTGTGCTATCTTCAGGCTATAGATGGTTTTGAATGACTTAACTGCTGTTGCTACTTGCAGGCAATAATAGCCATAAAGAGGGGATCATATCTTCTCAAGTATGGGTGTACAGGAAAACCGAAGTTTTGCCCTTTCCGGCTTTCAACTGTACGCACTTTATGATAAATCATTGATTCCTTAGATTGTGGTTGCTACTGTCTCTTGTTCTCCCCCCAACCCTTAAATGGGGCTTTTCTCTCTTTTATGGTTTCTTTTCATTTATAAATTATGTTGTTTGCGGACTAAGCTATGATCAGATCTGTACAACTTCAGAAATTAAATAAGAATTAAATGCAACTGTGCATTTCCTAAACTTTGGGGAGAGGGGGAGGGGGCTGAGGGTTGATTTTTTCATCACAGAAGTCTTCTTAGACCCCAGGTTTATGTATCTAAATTCCAGGATGAGACAAGACTAATATGGTATCATGGAGAGGAGAAAAATCTCCAGCTTAGTCATGTTTCAACAATTATTCCCGGGCAGCATACTGTAAGATTTTCATCTTTTAGTTTCATGCATAGTGATCATGTATACTTGTTGCATAAGTTATATCATGGTAATTTTAATGTACTTTGCAGGCAACATTTCAGCGTTATCCTCGACCTGATAAAGAATATCAATCATTCTCTCTTATATATGGCAAACGTTCTTTGGATTTGGTAAGAATGCCTTTTCCAATCACTTTTTATTTTTATTTTTAAAATTTTCATTTAAACCTGGAAGAAGTGTTGTTGAATTCCCTTCAAATTTATACAAGCATACTATTGAATTTGGGTTTTTCAGATAAGAGGAGAAGACTTCCCAACTAGTGCTTTTACTAATTATTGGCTTTCAAGTTGAAAATGAACATTTAAATGGTTGTTACAAGCACAGGGAGCAAAGGTGAGGTATAGATTCATATTAGGTTGAAGTAATAGTACCGGAGTTGATGTTTGGATGCTTAAAAAGAAGGCAAAGACAGAAGAATTAGGTATTTAAGAAAACCTAAAGTAGAACTGTAGAAGAACGCCGCTAAAGTTTTCAAATGCCCAAATCAAAGAAACTATTCAAAAAGAAAATTATATTAGAAGTGTTGGCCAGAAAGAAAGACAGAATTCATTAATATGCTCCACTGACAATAGAGATGTATCATATTTGGTGAACTGAGGAAGCCAACCAAAAAATTCACTAGTTATTGGAATTTATCTAATCAGAGAAATGTTCCTGAGAGATTTGAGGCTGAAATAAGTGACTATGTGCAAAAACTTAAAGGCTGGCATCCATTAAGCATCAAGGAGTAAGAACATAATACATTTTTTTACTCCATATTTTCTTTTTGGGAAGGGCAGGGGCGGGCGGGGGGGGGGGGGGGGGGGGGGGGGGGTGAGCAAATTGACTAGCACCAACTAGTTGTTAGAATTTTGTAGATCTGGACAAATGATTGTGCCTTTCCAAGTATTCTATCTATGTGATCAGCTCATAATATTGTTATACCACTAGCTCTGACTTTTAATTGAGAGCCTTAGTTGCTTTTGTACTCCATAATATAAGATTACCAAGGTAATCACATAACTTGTACCAAATAAGGTTATGTAGCATTACCATACTCACATTACCTAGGTAATATTAAGAACTCTCTGATGAGACTCCCTCTTCATGCCTTCATGTATGAAAGGAGAAGAAAGAAAAATCTATACTTGAAACTGGCATCCATAAATTATGAATGCTTCTAATGATTGAATCCTTTGATAGATTTGCAAAGACAAGAATGAGGCAGAAATATGGTTTATAGCCCTCAGGACATTGATTTCTCGGGATAACTGTGAAAAAAGTAGCCATAGTGCTTTATCTGACAGTTCAAGTGCCCTGACCCAGCAAAGTTCTCATTCCATTTTGTCAAGCAGCAGCAGCAGCAATGTTGTCAATGAGGTTTCCAGCTGTGCTATTCATATAACTTGAACAATCCATCATTTCTTTGCCTAACAATTTTTTTTTCCTCACAACAGGATCAAAGGAAAAAGCAATCAGTTCTGCATCCATATGAGAGTCCCCCTCATAAAAGATTGGTAAGAGCCCTCTCTGATATGCTAGTGTATAATGATGCAGCACCATGTTCTCCCCAGAAAGATTTAAAGTCCAATTCCATTGGTTCAAGATCGCTTAAGAACTTAAATTATGAAAATGGGCATAGCTCTGTGGATACATTCCGAGTTAGTCTCTCCAGTGCCGCAAGTTCACCTAGTCAAAGATCTCTTGAAAATTTTGATACAGACATCCTAATTTGGGGAGAAAGAACTGGTGATGATCTGTTGGGTGGTGGAAAGTTTCCTTCGTCTGCAACAAGGGATGCTTTATTGCCAAAGACTCTGGAATCAGCATTGGTACTTGATGCTCAAATTATTGCCTGTGGGAGCAGACATGCTGTTCTAATCACAAAACATGGAGAGACTTTTAGCTGGGGAGAGGGCTCTTTTGGACAACTAGGGCATGGAGTAGAGTCAGATATCTATAACCCAAAGCTTATTAACACTCTTAGTGGGTTGAAAATTACATCTGCAGCTTGTGGAGAATACCATACTTGTGCTATAACTGTTGATGGAGAACTCTACACCTGGGGTGAGGGTACTTACAACTTTTGTCTCCTTGGGCATGGCACTGGAATCAGTCACTGGACCCCCAAAAAGGTAAGAGGTCCATTGGAGGATAAACAGGTATTAATGGTCTCTTGTGGACCTTGGCATTCAGCTGTTGTAACATCCATGGGCCAATTGTTTACGTTTGGGGATGGAACTTTTGGTGCACTAGGGCATGGAGATCATTGTAACACTAGCATTCCAAGGGAAGTTGAAACTCTTAAAGGACTAAGAGCACTGAAAGTTTCATGTGGATATTGGCACACCGCTGCTATTGTGGAGTCTTCTTTAGAAAACTCTGATTCTGATCAGTCTTCAACTGGCAGGCTGTTTACTTGGGGAAATGGGAATGAAGGTCAGCTTGGACATGGGGATGAAGCCTCTAGACTTGTACCATGTTGTATTACCATGTTACATGGCACAAACTTCTGTCAAGTTGCATGCGGTCATAGCATCACAGTTGCTCTTACAACCTCAGGACAAGTATATACTATGGGAAGTTCTGATTATGGACAACTTGGGATTCCTGAGAGTACAGGGAAACTCCCTTCTTGTGTTCATGGAAAAATTAAAAACAGTTTTATTGAAGAAATAGCATGTGGTTCTTTTCATGTTGCAGTATTGAGTTCACAATCTGAGGTTTACACATGGGGAAAGGGTGGAAATGGTCAACTAGGACATGGAGAAAATTATGACAGAAGCACACCTACTCGTGTTGAAGCTCTGAAAGACAGATGCATAAAGAGTGTGGTTTGTGGGAAGAATTTTACTGCTGCCATTTGTCTTCACAAAGAAGTGTCAATAGCTGATCATTCTATTATTTGTTCTGGTTGCCGCCGCCCATTTAACTTCAGACGTAAGTGTCACAACTGCTACAATTGTGGGCTAGTTTTTTGCGGTACTTGCACAAGCAAGAAATCTCTAAAAGCTTCCTTGGCTCCGAGTCTGCATAAACCTTATCGTGTGTGTGAAGATTGCTTTACTAAACTGAACAAGGGTTTGGATGTTGCATTGAGTACTTTACCGCCAAAGGCCTTAGTTTCACATAAGAGTTTTAGTGAGCAAAAGGAGAAAGAGTCTGTCCACACTAAGCCAAAAGGCATTCTGTCTCGTCTCTTATCACTTGATTCATTCAAATGGCCTGAAACTTGGCATTCCAAAAAGAACCAGAAACACGATTCAAGCTTCAGCCATACCCCTAATGGAAGTCCTCAGTCATGTCCATCTATGCGTGATTATTCTGACAAAACACCATTTCTCATTCCTGGAACACCAAATCATTCTCTATCAGGTTCTCAATCAGGTTCTCTATCAGGTTCTCCTGTATCTAGAAAGCCAAATCATTCTCATTCATTTTCAGTTCCATGTAATTTTTCTCTGATGGAAAGCCCTCAAGTTCTTTCTAATGCAAGGGATACAAGCGAAGATCTCACAAAAGAACTATCAATTTTAAGAGAGCAGGTAATACATCTTGATTTGGAAAAAGTGACAAAGCTTTCTTTTTCTTTTTCTTTTTCCTGATATCCTTGTAGGCTTGTATTATAATTACATACTATTATTCATAGTTGCAGGAAGTAGAAAGGAGGCATATTCTTATTGAGGTTATTCATAATAGAATCTATAACACTACTGCGAAAAATGGAAATAAGGGAGTAAAGTGGGTAAATAACATCAAATTAGATTAGGGGGTAAGATGGTAAATATTGGTTCTTTGCTCAAGTTGAACTAGTAGACTGGACAGATACTATTTTTGGACTAAGGCACCAAGTCGTATGTCACTGTAGAAGTTCTTTGTCAAAGAGAATGCTACTCTACACCTTTCAAGAAAGTTTTAGCAAAGATGAGATTAAAAACAAAAAAAGGGCAGCTTGCTTATTACATGGAAAAGGGGTAAACATGATCTCCGGGATCTCAAAGAAGATTGAACTAAAAGCATTTATAAAGCAATTAAATCAAGAGAATAAATAGAATGAAGGGTATTAAAGCAGTTCGCTAAAAGATTTTTGCAGAGACTAAATAGACCTGTCTGTGTTTTAATAGCAGAAACACTAATAGAGAGTTACTAAGTTAGGAAAAATGAGATATTTGGTTCCAGATATACTGGATTCGCATCATATTCCTTCCAGTACATGCTTCCCCTTTCAAATTCATAATTTTTTTAATTCCAAAAGCTGCAGCAATAGAAGCATGTTCATTGCAAAACATTCTTATCATACCTGAGACAGCAGTATGCCTTGCAGGTGGAAACTCTCACCAGTAGATCACATTTCTTAGAAGTAGAACTTAAAACAACACTAAAGCAGTTGTTGGAGTCACATGAAGTAGCCAGAGTTGAAACCAGGAAAAACATTGCTGCGAAGGAAGTAATAAGATGTCTGGTGACACAGGTGGGATTTTTCTGTTCAATTTGTCTTCTGGTCCTTAGTTATCCTCGCAGGATTTATCATACTCTTAAATAATGTCAAAGTAAATAAAAGTTTAGGTAAATTTGATTTTAAATGAAAATTTGGTTGTACTCTGTGTTCACTAGTTCATGCCATTTACCATTAACCTATAACTTGTAGACTGAAGTTTTCCTTGGGAAGGAGCTTGTGCTAGAAGTTTTGGTTCTAGAATGCCTTAAAACTCATTTTTTCTCCTTTATGAAATACGGAGTACAATTCTTGCATTCATTCCTTCTTTTCTTTTTTGCCTAATTTCCATTCTTGCATTCATTCCTTCTTTTTTTTGCCTAATTTCCATTCTTGCATTCATTCCTTCTTTTTTTTGCCTAATTTCCATTCTTGCATTCATTCCTTTTATTGCATGAGTAAACTACCCATTCCTTTGGGTGCGTATCAAAAACCTTCCGAAAATTGGCATAATCTGCTTTTGGTTCCTAGCATGCTGATCATACCCATGTGAGACTATATATGAGTCTCATGCCTGTATCTGGTATCCACTCTGGATTCATTTTGGTATTTGATTGATCATTTGGACACACACAAAATGTTAACATTCCATTCGATAGTCCACGTGTAGAGTGTATATTCGATCACAAGTTAGGTTCAACAAAAAAGATCTCAGTGGAAAAGTTAATCTTTAACTTGTATTCACACTGTGCCTGGTGTTCCATAGAACTAACAGTAAAATTTTTGTGATTGATGTATTGTTTTTTATTCTATAGTTGAAGGACTTGGCTGCAAGATTGCCTCGTGATACTTCCTCCTGCAGAAATTTGGATCCATCCATTGATGACACCTTAAACACACCGTGCATCTCTCCTTGGTGGAGTAAATTGTCAAAGTAGGCATATTTGGCTTTTGTTTCATATGAATGGGTACACAATTCAGGTATTTTTCACTTTTCATGCTTCTGCATATATTTGGTAATATTGTGATTCAGGAGAAGAAAATTGATAATAAAAAAAAAATGCTTGAAATATTTTACAGAAACAAATTTGTTATTCTTAGAGGGCAGTAATCTTGAATTCATTTCACCTGGACCAGAGATACATGGACATTTTAAGAACTGCATTTATACTACTAGTTTGAGTGCATTCTAAAAGAAAACAGAAACTTGACATTCAATTACACAAAACAGAAAGAAATTGACGTACTTTATTGGATCTAGACATGTTTCCAATTACATTGTGGTGATATTTATATGTATTCCTAGGTTTGCAGTGCATTTTAAGGTTGGGGAATGTTTGGCTTCTCCATCCTTTTCGATCTCCCGGGGACGCAAGAGCCATGTTCAACTCTATTTGACTATGTTAAGACAGTACTTAGTCTGTAGTTCTGAGCAGACAGCATGCATTCAACTTCGTATATAATGTGTAGCACTAGGAAGAGAAGATGCAAGTGTAAATCATGATACGAGCGAGGTACAGTTTTTTTGTTTTTTTGTTTTTTTGTTTTTTGTTTTTTGTTTTTTTTTGTTTTTTTGTAACCTTAACCAATGTAATGAGTTTGCCTATTGTGCTCCTTAGCTTTTTCCACTTCTTTTTTTCTTGTTGAATATCTCACGGAAAGAATGGTATTTTTGGATCAAGTATACTTTGTTGTATTTAAAGTAGGTGTATCATTTTGGCTCTATACAAATAATGGTAACTGGTAATGTTTCACTGTGAAAAGATTATCCGATGAGAACATTGTCGTATGGGGATGTAGCTCAAATGGTAGAGCGCTCGCTTAGCATGCGAGAGGTACGGGGATCGATACCCCGCATCTCCAATCTTTACGTTCTTTTCCCTGACCGTTAAGATTTAAGACGTCTTTGTTGACAAAGTTATACTTGTCTACTCTCGTTTTAGTGGTATTAAATTTTCATTTCTAGCCAGAAGAAAAACATTTCTTTATTACCCAGAAACCAAGGTATCATGGAGTTGACGAAAATCTCTATGCCCACTCCCAACGACAACGACGACCATAATTCCTCCTCCTCCTCATCAACTCGCCGTAAAAAGCGACAATTCATCGCCGTTTTGGTTCTCTGTTTCACCCTCATCCTCGCGGCTATCATCTCCGTTCTAGCGGTTCTCAAGCACCACATCGACTCCGAATCACCCGCCAAAAACCCCGCCCTCGCTATCCGATCCGTCTGCTCTCTCTCCAGCTATTACCCGGACGCCAACTGCTATAGCATCTTATCTCCGCTTCGCACCTCCTCCCAAATCAATCCCACCCAGATTTTCACCCTCGCTGTCCGTTCCGCCATAGACGCCATCACTGAACTCACCCCTCTCCCCGACTCCACCGATCCGGAGACCAACTCAACTCTGAGAAGCTGCGAGACTGCGTTCAACGAGACACTGAGTCAACTCACCGCCGCCTCGACGACCTTGGGCGTTGACCCCGGTGCGGGCGTGGGGAATCTGACGACGGAGAGTTTGACGTGCTTGAATTGGTTAGAATATTGGCTAACCGAAACTGGAATCGAAAGCTTTCGGTCCGCGAAGAAGTACTCGCGGAAGTCTACGAGGTACGCGAGCAGCAGCTTAAGGATCCTGAGGCGCGCGAATATGATATCGGAGACGTTGAATCCGACGATTAAATCAACGTTGGCATCTTTTCTGGCGGGGTGGAATAGCGCCTTAACTGTGTTTGTATTTGGCTCGCAATATTTGTTTTTGGTGGTGCTGTTTTGCATTCTGCTGCGTTTGTGGTGACGTACTCCACTCCACTAGTATATATTATGTTTGTCACCATACCTATATTGCCTATATAGTACTCCGTATATACATACATAACTAATGATAACATTAATGCTTAGTTATATTATGGTGTGTATGTTGATTATCCATCCAGTTTATATTAGCTAGGTATAGCTAATTATATTAACATTAATGCTTATATCTTATGTTAACTGTACTGTTGTGTACTTATTGAGCTAGGAACTCAAATAACTCACTCAATAAGTCAATAAAAAGAAACTTCAATTACCCAGAAAGAAATGAGTGAGTGGGTAGATAATAATTCTTCTGCCAAACTATCACAATTTGGCTTCTTTTTTCTCTCTACACACTTTAATTTTCTGCAAAGACTTTGACTTTGACAAGTTCTATTTGTATATTCTAACGTTGTACAAAACATGGCTCCTACCATGAAACATCACCATGGAGTCCACCAAATGTCTATGCCCACTACCAACGTAAGAGAATTTAGGTTTAAATTTTAATGTACATATAAACACTAAAATACATGTATTATACATCATAATGTTCATTCAATATAATATACATTTATAAAAATAAAATTTAATATACATTTTTTGAGTACTATTGTTATAATAAATGTAGTATCTGTTCATAACTATTTTCTTAACCTACTAAAGCACAAAGAGTCAATATTGCATGCACTGAGGCTCAAAACTACTTGGTGTCACTAGACTACAAGGTTTTTGGCAAATTTAATGTAAATAAATATTACACTACTATATATATATATATATATATATATACATACAGCCATATAGGTGCATCCGGAAGTAGGCTTTGATCCACTAGGGTGAAATTCAATCATTACAGATCTAGCTAATATCTTTACTCGAAGCAATTTGCAAGTTCCTTATTAGATCGCTAACCGCTTGTTAATTAATAATACACTTTCATAAAGAATAACGAAAATGCAAGTTGCTACTTTGCTTTTAGTACTAACCGTTTGTTAATCCTAGATTCCAGACAATGATGTCATGCTTCCATGATCTTGATTAAAATTAAGGATTCTATTCTATGTTACCTGTTAGGCCAGATCAAACAATCATGATTTGTTCTAATATATACAAGGTTGGTTCAACGATTAGCTTAGTAAAATAATGTTACGAATTTAACTTCCTATAAGAACTATTTATTGATGTTCTTGATTTGAACCGGTCATGTTTGAGCTGAGTAATCTATACTAGTTTACTTTCTTGAGACCTTTAATCGACTAAGATCACAAGACAGGTTTTACCGACGGCCCCGATTATAGATTCAGGTATCGACTGTGGACTTTCTTGTAAAATTAAAATTTTAACTAAATTAATTAATAGCGAATGCCTAATTTCAATTTATTTCTTTATATATTTATATAAAGACCAACATCGTTACATTTTGATAGTAGAATCAATGTTGAACTATTTACATTTCAAATGGGAAAGGTGTTCTTTGCATCAAAGTAAACAAATCTTGGTACGATTATCAAATTTGAAAAGGTTGATAAATAATAATTGTCTTAACATGCAAATATTACTTTTTTGAACATATACATAAAATAGATAGATAATTGCACAAGATCTTGATGTCCATCTTGAACTTGAAAAGGCGCCTGAAATTATGAACTTAAATAAATAGACAAGTTGAGCTTAATTAATTAAGATTAATATCGAATTGGGACTATGAAAGAATATAGTCATTAATAATGTTTCCAATTTTCTGACATGAGATTTCTTCATGAAACTTCTGCATCCATTTGCATGCTATATATATATATATATATATATATATATATATATATATATAGTAAACAGAGCCCTGCATCACCAAACACACACCATTAGGTGTGAGTAAAAACAACATACACTGTTCGGAAATACACCATTGGGGGTGGTGAGTTATATGATGTATTTTTTTGAGTCTGTTGTGTATTTTGTGATGTTTTATTGCATTTCATTGTGGTGTGTTTTTATTACACTGTTGGTGCATATTGTTAACACTGTTGGTGTATTCTGGAATTTGACCGCACTGCCGCACGGTAAGACCCTGCCGCATATGAGCGCTCTTCTATATATATATATATATATATATATATATATATATATATATATATATATATATATATAGGGTTGAGTTCAAATGATGACAACAATATATAGAGGACTGTGAGGACAAATAATGGGCACACAACAAATTATTATCAGGCACACAATTTAATACATAATGGCACACAAGAATAATGTAAACAAATGTAAACATCAGGTTTCGAACCTAGGCTCTATTAATTAACAAATGTATGCACGCGACATATAAACCGTGGCACACGACTATATTCGGCCATGCACACGACATACAGACTAATGGCACACACTACATCAATCCTCACAGTCCTCTATAATATACTTGTCCTCATTTGAACGCAAGTCTATATATATATATATATATATATATATATATATATATATATATATATATATAGTGAAAGGTTCCTGTGCGATTGAATGCTTCCGTGCGGTTGATTAATGTGCGTGAGATTTGTACGCATGAGTGTTTTGCTTAATGTGCCTGAGATTTTTACTTAATGTGCGTGAATGTGTAAAATGCAACAGAAAATATGGATGTCAGCTTCTTCCCCATCCCCAGTAGCCATTGCCCCCTCCCTGATGATGATGATGCGGATGCGGATGCGGATGCGGGCTATGGTGGTTAAGAATTATGGGAATAATACAACAGAAATCCACACTTAGCTGCTATGCAAATTTTGCTGTGCGTGCGTCATCTATATAAACATTCAACTGCACTGAAGGTAGCTGATAATCCAGAATCCATGGCCAAATTGAAGGAAGAAGTAACAAGAAGCTTGGGCGTTAATGTGCGTGAGTTTTCTGTTCTGCTTCCTTCGTCTGAGGTGCGTGCGTGCATCATCTATATAATTCTGAACTACTCACGCACATTAAGCACAAATATCACGCATATTAAGCACAATACTCAGGCACATTAAGTACAAAACTCACGCATATTAACATTACGCACATTAAGTACAAATCTCAGGCACATTAAGCACAACACTCACGCGCATTAAGTATAAACCTCACGCACATTAATCCACCACACAACCGCACAGGAAGCCACAAATGCACCTGATCCCTTCCCCCTCTCTCTCTCTCTCTATATATATATATATATATATATATATATATATATATATATATATATATATATATATATATATATATAATAACAGTGAAATTTACATACTATATATAATCACTACTTGAGAGTGTATAATTGAGTAAACTTTATTTTTGTGTAATAGCCTGCAAGTCATACATGAGAGATAAATAGCATTAGAAAATCTATATAAACAGACTCGACGAAGAATGTGTTTGCAAAAAAAGTCATCCTTTAATTGTTTTGGTTACTAATTTAGTTAACTATTCTACATATAAGTTTGATTCATCCATAATTTGTTTAGTTTATAAGATAATTAAGGATTTGACTGTGCCAGATTTAAAAGAACCAATATGATTGTTGTGTCAGGCATAAAATTATTAACGATCCAAAATGCAAGTTGCTAATTTTGTTTTAGTGGTAGCTTTGTTAATCCTATATTCCAGACAATGATGTCATGTTGTTATTAGCTTGATTAAATTAACAGTTTTATTTTATATTTTGAAAGTTTAATTCCTTTTGCTCATATGATCCTCGACGTCCCTACTGTAGCTAATTCAGTATATATTTATAAAAATTAGATCCCTTATTATTTCATTCAAAAAAAAAAAAGATCCCTTATTATTTATTTATTTATTTCTTCTCCCTATATTTTTAATTACGAGTAGCTATTAAAATTTTTAAGCTACTCGTAATTAAAAATTCTTCTCCCTTTATTTTAGTACAAATTCTTCTCCCTTTATTTTTATTTATTTATTTTGATTGATGGGAGGGGATCACTAGAAAATAGCTACTCGTAATTAAAAATATTTCTCAAATAAGGAAACTCATCTCATCATTTAATGAAATTGTGCGAAGCACTCGCATGGGCATCTCAACTGGTCACAGAGGTAAAACTTTGAAAAAATGACTAGGGATCGAGTTTCACCGGCGACAGTGTGGAAGCAACCTCTCAAAGTGAGGGGGGTTCCTTGTGGCACAGTGAGCAGTGAACCTGGTTCATATTTAGTTGAGCAGCCATTGTGCGAGCAAATCCGAATTGAAGGTATCTCTACATTTAAATTAATTTGGTCCCTTATTAATTACAAACATGTTGGCTAGAGGTTTGAAGAGTAGAGAATAACATTTTGCCATTAAAATATGTTGGCCCTATTTCGTAAAATAGTTAGCCTATAGGTCAATTTTAGTTTATTTGACCACTATTAGTTGTTTGATTTGGTTTAAAAATCAATACAAGTATTTGGTTCATTAGCTTTGTGTACTTCAAAATGCTAAAATTTAAAAAGCTACTCAAAACAGTTTTTTTAATTAACCTTTTGAGAAAAAAAAATTATACCAAACAGCTATCAGCTAACAGTTAATTTACTAAACATCTTTCTACAATCAACTAATGTTATCAATTAGTTATACCCTCTAATTAGCTCAATCAGCTAATAGCTAACAACTATCAGCTAACAGCTAACAGCTATTTACCAAACAGGGTCGTTGTTGATTGTCTCACAACTATGCAAATATAAGGAAATAACATTGTGTCTTTCCTATATACTAGCTATAACTTTTGACATAGTGATAAGTACTTGATCCTAACAATTAGTAAAGCATGAACATACTGTGTAATTAAGACCGGTAGGTACTGAAAGGGGTTGAGATTGTTGGATTGATATTTGAAATGTTAAATTAATCCAAGATTAATAATACCGCTAATTATAACTTTTAACATAGTAATCTATTTGATCCTGAAAACACTAACATACACCTAACAATTCTCCAACCCAAATTTCATTAAATTATTTGTACCACGCCTAAAATGAACAGGAAGACACTAATACCCACACAAGGATGGATTAATTACTACTAGCTAGGCTCCTTTGACTTGGTCTGCATGTCTATGTACATAGAATAATAGAATCTCAAATGTTTCTATGTATATATAATTACCATTGCCATTAAATCAATTTAACCCCCGCCACCATAAACATACCTAATAGGCTATTGAATTATTCACTATTTGCAAGCATATATTATTTTACCTCTATTTTTCATGTAGTATATGATATATGAGACTAATCCTGATTTAATTCATGCATGTAGCACACATAGTTTAACTCTTACTCAAAAAAAAAAAAAGAATTTATTCAAAATTTGATGGAGTGTTTGACCCTGAACTCGATCTACATGATACATCTCTACAGAAGTATTTTTACTCAAGAAAAAATTGAATTGACTCAAATCGAATTATGCAGCATAATTTAACTCTTATTAAAAGGACGGTTTGACATGCATTTTGCTAACAAAAGTTGATTCAATTCTTCCGATGTTTGTATTAACCACTTCAAAGTATGGGGTATATATTTTTTATGTATCTTTTCAGTCCGCAAAAGAAGGATTTGTCCATTTAATCATGGCTTATTATTTTACTTTCACTCCCATCCAAAAATTACTGCACCTCTTTTGTCTTCAATTAATCAATTCCCTCCATGCATGGATATAAGAGAAGATAGATGCTAATTGTAGCCCCATTGCACGTGCACTGCTTTTCTTAATTTCTTTTTATAATTTATTTCCTTTGACCATAATGTTTTTGGCTTTAATTTCTTTTGTTAAACACACAACCATTTGATTAAAACTAATTAACTACTGTTTTGTCGGTGTTGGTGGTTTATAATGACAGTTAAGGACTACTTCAAAAATGAATCTAATGGCCTAGGATAATAGTGGATAAATTAGCTGTTAATACACTTATGACGCCAGGAAATTAACTACTGTATACCTACATAATGTGAAATTAAATTATAATTATGCGAATAAATTGGGTGATGATGAAAACTTGCAGTTATTATGTGAGGATTTATATACTGACTAAACTCATTCTTATGTAATAGTTTACAGATCATAAATGAGAGATAAATCACACCAGCAAAGCCTAAGAAAGTGTTAATAATAATTAAATTAACTCTTTAAATATAAAAATCATGCTTCGATTCACTGATTTAATTAGCTATGTGATTATATTTACAGTATAATCACAATGGACGGTGGAATGATGAAGAAGTTGGGGATACGATGGTGCAGTGAGGATATGGTTAGAAGTTAGTTTATCTTTCTTGGAGTCTCAAAAAACCAAACAGCCCATAGGTTTTTAATATTTAAGGATAATTTAATTGAAGCAAAATTGTCTTCCCTCGTGACTTTGATTGGAGTCCTCGCTGTCTATTGGATCAAAGTCACGTGCCCCGAGAAGCACGCCGAGCACTTCATTTATATTAATTCATTTTTTTGAAGCATTTTATTAATTCAATATATACTATCATCCATCCCACTCCTTTAATAATAATAAAACAAAATTAAATCTTAATTCCGACACTTTCGTCTATCCCTATTCTAAATTAAATCTTGCATGTTTCATTTACTAATTTGAAATAAAACTATTAACTCTCTTTAAATTAACTAACAAATAATTAAATTATACTGTAAAAATCAACAAACATTAATATTTTTATATAAGGTGCATTCACTACTGAAAATTATAAAATTTCTGACCACCTGAAAGTAATCTTAAATCATATCGAAAGTAAAAAGTGGTCGAAAATAGCAACAAAGGTTTTTTCCGAATACCAAAAGTGATCGAAACAAGGCTTTCAATTTGATTTAAGATCACTTTCAGGTGGTCGGAAATTCCATAATTTCCAGTAGTGATTATACGACTTGACTTAATTTTATTTGATTAATTTGTAATAAACAACGCGTTTATAAATAAATAACAAATATAAACAACAGTAACGCTTATTAAAAATTGTATTATTTATATTTTCTCTAGTGTGTGTGTGTGTATATATATATATATATATATATATATATATATATATATATATTTATGTGTGTGTATACTTTAAATGTCAAGACTAATATATAAAATCTTGAAATTTTGTTTTGATAAATTCAAATATTTTTAAAATTACTGTTTGGCGTCCCAAGGGAGTGGGGAAGGTTAGGTATCAGATAATGTATCAATCTTGCTCGAAGCACTGCAAGCCGCATACTATTAACACCTTTCAGAATTTTATTTAAAAAAAAAAAAAAAAGAGAGAGAGAATAATTTTGGTGTCGAGGGAATCTAATAAAAACACTTTATTTTTAATTTACGAGAAAATTCATAGTTGTTATTTAATGGTAACGGCATGTGACTTTAACAGGTAAAATATCACAAAAAATTTAGTTTGTTCATAACTAATCGACTTAAATAGAGAGAATCAATAGATAACTCACATAAAGTTGAACTTAGAATTTTATGATTATTAAACTAATTATCTGCCTAAGTCATTTGGAATTACGGTAGAATCTAATAAAACCCAAACCATTATATTGGATGCTTTGCAAGCATTGCATGTGTAAATGCAAAATCATGTCTAGAAATTACTAATTTTTTTGGTGTACTAAGTATCAGAAATCATCAGAGATTGAATTTACTAACAAAACAGACAGACCACGTTAATATGCCAACTTAGGATTGTACTATAGGTCTGTGCTACCCACCCACATATTTATATATATTTTTTCAGTATAAGTATTATATTTTTATCTTGAATTAATGAGAAATCATTGTATACAAATTTTTGTCCGCCTAAAATATATTATACTACACAATCAGAATCACTAATGAATACATCTATTGTATTTAATGAATATGTCCACTACTACAACAAATTATAGCATCCTAGATAGTATATATATGTTTAAAGAGATATATAACTACATACCTACGAAGAAAGATTACACTGCATAACCTAACTAGAATTGGTTTTAGTAATGTTCAGATCAACTCTATGACCACTTCAGACTGGAACCAAGATTTCAATTTTCGAGATCATATATATTCTCTACCCGCCCATGAATATAATAATCTGTTTTGTGTAGGAATCCAATGATAACAGGCAAAACAATCTATCATATCAAAGCATTACTTGTTTTAATATTCATGGTTAAGATCAAACACTTATTATTTTATAAAAAAATTTATAATTTATAACAATAATTTTATTTTTTATATTTACGTAGTAGTCAGCGTTCTGATCTACTTAATCCTTTAAGTCTTCGTCCAATTCAACACTTGAAATCAGATCGGAACCACTGGATAAGTAAATTATGAAGAGAAAGATAAGATCATCAACATGGGATTCAGTCCACCATAATCGCTCATCACTGACCTCACTGCAACATTTAAAAAGAAAAAGGAAAAAAAAACACAGATCAGACAGACAGCATATAAAAACAGTGATAAAAAGGAAGCAAAAAAAAATCTCGTAATCAGCTAAACGATGATCAGTCGTGGATTGAAGCATGCAGGAGCGAATGGGTCGGTGCAAGGCTACTTGTTGGTTTGTTATCGCGGAGTTTACGTGTCAACTTGTTGGGGTTTCCTTTTTGGGAAAGAACATCATCGTCATCATGCATTTGACTGGTCAAAACCCTATTCATTCCTCTTTTATACCGACTATACTACTTTTGTTTGATTTAGGGCTTTGCAACTTGCAAGTTTTGAGACTGCAGTTCATATATATAGTTTCTATTTGTTTTTCTTCATCGTTAAAAAAAAAAAAAAAAAGAAGTTAATTTGATTAGTATATTAGTGGCTTCTACTATAAACACATATATAGGTGCAATAAAATAAGATAAGGTCCTGACAAGCTCACACTCACACACAGCCAGAGAGAGATGAAATCTGCAGATTATTTAATTAAAACCCAGAAGGAAGGAAGGAAGATAGTATATGGTTTCCCTACTATTTAAAGAGGAAGCTTTCTCCTTCATTGCATGCATATTGCAGCTTCATCTGATCGATCTCCATTAGATTTCATTTCACTTTCTTCAATTATAAAAACCATTATCCATCATGTCTAGTCGAAGATCAAGATCCAGAAACACAGGAGGAGCTTCAAGAATATCCGACGACCAAATCAACGATCTGGTTTCCAAGTTGCAGCAGCTTCTTCCTGAACTTCGCAATACATCCTCAGACAAGGTATGTATGTATACATAGTATTCTATGATAGATGTTGCTTCTTTGTTCCTCAGTTTCTGTAGGTTGGCCTGTATGTGGACTAATTAAGCTACCTACCTTAATTAATGGGTTAATTAGGGTTTCTTCAATATTTCACACGTGTATTAGGCAAATCCTATATTTTTGTATAATAGTTTGTTATGTAAACTTAGTTTTTTGTGTAATAATCTAAGAAGATCTTGTGCGATAGACTCAATCAAGAGAGTGTTAGCAAGAACTGAACCCATGACCTTTTAGCACGAAACTCATACTCCAATTACTTGGCCACCTTTTGAAGCAACTAGGGTTTTTTTTTTTTACAACTACTTAAGTTGGTTATTCTCATACGAGTCAACGCAATATGTATCAATCTTCCATATGAAAACAAATTAAGGACTTTTAATAACAACTAAGGACTTTTTCATAAATTGAAGAGAGAACGTACTCAATAATAGCACCCGAAAACTTGACTAACGATTATTGTTTATAAATGCAGGTTTCAGCAGCGAGGGTGTTGCAAGACACATGTAACTACATAAGAAGTTTGCATAGAGAAGTTGATGATTTGAGTGAACGCTTATCTGAGCTATTGGCTACTACTGATACCAACCAAGCTGCCCTCATTAGAAGCTTACTTATGCAATGAATGAATTTGTATAATTTTTGTTTTAATTTATTAGCATTTTCATAGAGTTTCCATCCCCGTCTTTAATTTGTTGCCTACAAAGTTCAATCATATCATATCCTCTACTCAAGTCTTTGCTTAGTTAAGTATTGTATTTAATAAAACAATATATTTAACCACTAGTAGGTATTGTAGCATCTTTAACTTCGATCTCGACTATAATATTTAAATCAGTAATAAATAAGGGCATTGTGACAGTTCGGGATTTAGTTTTAAAATGGTAGGGAAATGACACTTTAATTTCCTATGACTTATATGTTTATAGTATCTTTTTTTTTTTTTTTTGAATTATTCATGTATTCACGTTAATCCCATCAATTATTTTAAAAGTGACGATTTCTCCATAATATATTAAATGAACATTTTTACCTTTAAAATATATATTCCATTTACCTAAGAAAATTTTCTTTCCCAACAAATTATTAATTACTTATATGCAGGATTAATGACCATTATTGTTATTACTTACTAGTTTAGTTCAATCTATTGTTGTCTTCTACCTTGAACTTGAATATGTTATTTCAAGAGTTTTACCCGACTCAAAAGCTGTACATACTTAAGTAAATTATGATATAATGCTTTGTTCTAAAATCTTTAATAATTTAGAGGAGGAGTTTCTATCAAAAATTACTTCATTAACATTGAGTTTTGCAAATGAAAAATTAATGGCTACGTTAACATAATAATTTTCCTTTTCTGAATATAGTAATAATTCAATTCTAATTTTCAATATTCAAATGTCAAGATTTTCAAATTACTTAAATAACTCTATTGGGAAGGTAAAAAAGTTCATATTCATTGCTCTATATATTAAAAAAAAGAACATTATATTATTATAATCTGGACGATTTGTAAGTAGATTATTTATACAATTTTGCAAATGAACATTGGTAATGGGTTATCTTTTACATCAAACAAGTATTATGTGAATAATGTTTTCATACTACCTAATAATTATATTTAATTTAATACAAAAAGACAACAACACTGATTAACATTTTAACAGCAAACTACTGAAAACAAAGAAGGAATTTACAACAAAACCCAATTGTGTACCCATGTTGGGTCCTGGAAGTGAGGGTAGGGAAGTAATTTAGAATGACTGAGTTGACAGAACTTCCCTCCACCGTAGCACCTCCATAATTGTCTCGTTCACGTAATCCCTCGTCTCCTCTGATTCATATGAAAACTTTTTTGTTGTTTTTATTTTCTGCAAAAACTGAATTCTCCGTCTCTATGCTGTGTTTAGTTTCCCCCTTCCTTCTTCTCTATGAACGCAGTAGATGGAGGAGGAGGAGCTGAGCATGAAGAACCAATTTTCGTGAATTCTTCCGGCAATTTTGAGGGCAATTTTGATTTCCGACGCAATTTCCCGGAATGGGGAATTGCTTCCGAAGGCCACAGCGTATTAAGGAAATCCCAAAAGCTGGAAGCATTCCCTACCCCGCTTCTACCTCTAGGGAAACCTCAACACCCACTCGCACTACATCTAGTGGTAAATTCTGTGTTTTTTTTTGTTTGATTATGATTTCATGGATTATGCAATCTGGGTGATCCTTAGAATGATGAAATCCTTGTATATATGGATCATAAGTTTGATATTCATTTCAAAGTTTTCATCTTTTCTTGTTTCACATTCAACATTGTCTGTCTCTATTGTCTTATTCATTTGTCAAGCATGATGTATTATATTGCTGGTATATATCATCGATCAGATATAATGATTTACTGTCTCTGGGGCTAATTTAATTTGTTGTCAATCTCACATTTTTGCAATTCAGAAAACAGAGAACATGAATGCCATCCTTTGCCTGTTCCAACCAGCTCAGAAAAGTGTTCTTCTATACAGAGCAGAGGGGGGAGTGTTCAATCTCCAAAGTCTGAAATTGAAATATTATCATCTCCAGACCTAAAGTCCTTTCTGCTCAGTGTACTTGTGGAGGCAACCAGCAACTTCTATAATCTTCTTGGTGAAGGAGGCTTTGGTGAGGTTTACAAGGGATGGTTAGATAAGGATACCTTAAATGCTTCAAAATCTGGAGAAGGAATGCCAGTTGCAGTAAAGAGACTAAGACTTAGAGGTTTTCAAGGTCATAAAGAGTGGTTGGTGAGCTCTTTGTCTAGCATTCTATACATAAATAATAAATTTGTAGTCCAACTATCAGCTTAGCCTTATAGTTGAGATCGAATATTTCTCTCTTTTTCTTTTTGCGTGTATATTGATGAGTGTCATATTATAGTCAGAAGTGAAATTCCTTGGCCAGCTTCGTCACCCAAATTTGGTCAAACTTACTGGATTCTGCTTGGAAGGTGAACATCGGCTACTAGTGTATGAGTTCATGCCCAGCGGCACCTTAGAAAACCATTTGTTCAGAAGTAAGTTTACAGCTTTGTAGTCATACTTCAATTGTCGTTTGAAATTCATTGATGTTATAGAAAGAAAATGGATTATATCATGAACATCTAGAACAATGGAGATCTTTGTAGCCTTTAATGCAGTTCCTGTTAGGTTTGTTGATCCCAAGCTATGTTATTTTGCAGGGCATGCAGGAACATCACCTTTTACGTGGGAGACGAGGATGAAGGTTGCTGTGGGTGCTGCTCGTGGACTCTCCTTTTTACATGATTCTAATCCTCAAGTTATATATCGTGACTTTAAAGCTTCAAACATCCTCCTAGATGCGGTATGCTTGACAATTTATCTTCTTCTTCTTCTTCTTCTAATTTGTGACATAACTCTTCTTGGACTATAGATGAATTCATTGTTTTGATCTAGCAACCGTATGATCATCAATTTTCTAATGCTTTGCCATTAATCGTTCTGATTCTCTTGATGCAGGAATTTAATGTAAAGCTTTCAGACTTTGGCCTGGCCAAGCTTGGTCCAACCGGTGATAATTCACATGTATCCACTCAGGTTATGGGAACGCAAGGATATACTTGCCCTGAATATATGACTACAGGTTCAAACTTCATTGCTTATGGGTTACATCGAAAGATTTGAGTTTGATGTGTAAAGTCACTGCTTGATTTCTTTGTTTTCTCTTTGAAAAACTATCACTTCTTCCTGGATTTTCTCTTATACAACTTTACTGCCTTCTTATGACTAAAATGTCTGCTGGTATTATTTACATATTGTCATGTTTGTTATGGTGCGTCTAATGTTATGTGGTTTGTTTCTTAACAGGTAGGCTGTCTGCCAAATCTGATGTATATAGCTTTGGGGTCGTGTTGCTTGAGCTGCTTACAGGTCGAAGGGTGATGGACAAATCTCTCGGCCAAGGCCAAACGCTGATGGACTGGGTGAAGCCTCATTTGCACGAGAAGCGCAGTGTGGCTAGAATCATCGACACCCGGTTAGAGGGACAGTACCACAGAAATGCAGCTTATTTTGCAGCCAATCTTGCATTCCAATGCACGCGTCCTGAGACCAAAAGGCGACCCGACATGGCTTACGTGCTGGGAATCTTGGAACAGCTCCAATCGGCACCAAAGCAAATAGCCCACCATTCGTCTGCACATCATCATCATCACCGCCATCCCTCCAGACAAAGCGACCTATCGCAGCAGCTGAATGGCTCGTCTCAGAAGTCTGCCAAGCCTGGCCATGTGAGGGTCTCCCACACCTCTCGTGTTGTGGATTGTCCAGATGCAGATGCAGAGCGGGATAAGTGAACGAATGCTAACGGTTTGTGCATTCCGTGCCGACAATCTACCGCCTAAAAACCAACTGAACTGCCCGTGTGGGTATTGGTTGTGCATTCCCAAGATTAATATTGTATATCATTCCTTTTCAAGCTGTAAGGATAGAGAAAGAACCACTATTCCCTCCATTTCCCCCCAGAGCTAGAGAAATCTCAGGAAGAAAAGAATGCCATTTTTTGGAATGGATATCATTAATGATAATACCTTTGTTGTGACAATCATGTAGTTGTATAGTGTTTTGGGTTAGCTGGTTAAGACATGAGGTAGAAGTGTTTTATTATTATGAGTATATAATAATATGAAAAGTTAGAATGTGGTTCAAAAATATCAATTTTAATTTTGCGGAATATATTTGTTCAAAAATTATAAGGTGCCTCAAAGTCTTTGCAGGTGCTTATTAAATTATCTTCGAATTAGTTCTATAATACTAAAGTCTTTACAGGTTTACTCTAAATTCAGATTAGTTTCATAATACTAAAGTTTCAACTGATGCAGCCTTTGGACTAAATGTGAACGCGAGTGTTCAAGCATCCGCAGTATGGGTTTTTGGAGGTTTTTTTCATAAGAAAATTTTGGAGGTGGGTTTTTGGATTGATGGGTGGTGGGGTTTTTTGTCAAAATTTTCTCCTGCAAAATCAACAATTTTGTGTCTTATTGAATGGAAAAGATTTGAACAAGATATGCAGGGGCGCGTAAATGTACCTTTCTTTAAAAAAAAATTGTCATAATTTTTTTTTCCATGTTTTTCCCCCTCATTTTTCTTCTCTCTTTTCCCTCTTTCTTACTTGGCACAGAAAAAAAAATCACCAGAAATCTTACACCAGTGAGGTTGCTATAAATTTCAATTAATCTCGTAATAATAAAGTCTTGTAAGGTTACATTATTTAAAAGAGTTATATTATATAGACTTTCATTTCATACTTTATTTTTTTATTACATACCACGTGTCATGTTTTGATTGCCTAATAAAAAAAAAAAGGAATGACCATTATTTTTCTATCATTTCTTTTTCTTCCTTCAATAAAAATTAAACATTTGATAGGAATAAAAGTTGAGAGTATATAATTTGGGAGTAGAAAATATCATTTTCCTATTTAAAAAGGTTAAATTTAGTAAGAGCATTGGCATATTTTTATTTTGGAGTATTTTAATCGCATGCTCTTTTTAAGAAGTAAACGACGCCGCCAAAGCAAAACCAGCTCACAAGTAAACTAACCACTCCAGCGCGGAGGACAATCGGAATTCATAGCTCATTCAGAGAAGGGGTTATGGCGGGTCTATGATTTCTACAGATTCTCAGGTTCGAACAACATTCATATAACTCTATAAGATGTATGCATATGGAGATGTTTAGCTTGATCTAATTGCTTCTTGAGATTATTGCTGACAGAGTGATTACTTGATCTTTTGGGCATTTCAGAATCTGGGTCCTGTTTGAAATCCGAAAAGAAAGAAAAATCGATAAGAATCCGACCCGTTGAAAGGAGGAGGTGAGGATGGTGCTGGTACTGGCATTGGGCGATCTTCATATACCTCACAGGGCGCCTGATCTGCCTGCAAAGTTCAAGTCTATGCTTGTTCCTGGCAAGATCCAACATATCATCTGCACTGGAAATCTCTGTATCAAAGTTAGCTCCTTTTTAATTCTATCTTTTTGTGCTTTGGGTTTTGTTTAATACTTTATTTGTATGTAAAGATTGGGAATTTTTTGATAAGTGATTGTCCTAGTATGCTAATGAGGTTTAAATCCCAATTAGTAGGAGCCATATTAGGCTTTATGATTCTGTTGAAAGGAAATGAAGTGAAGGTTTGTTGTACAACATATCATTCTACCATTGTTGACCACTGATATTTATGGATCAATTTTATATAATTGCTGAAAAGCCTGAACCTTTATGTAAGAATATCATATCTCAGAGTGTGGTAAAATAGCAATATCTGTTTGGTAGAGCAGAGGAAAAGATAATAGACGCTGATGAAGCTTGAAATCTTAATGGTTGATCTTGTTTCTGTTTCAAGATGAATGATAGATTAAGCTATAATGGAAAGATTGTATTTTTCCTGATTTTGGTGGTTAGGAAAAGAATGCATGGAAGCATGATAAACTCAGAGCTTTATAACAAATTGGGAGCCTTTCCTTTTCTTAGTATGCCATTGATGGAGGGATATTATTGAAGAGAAGATCAGATGATTCACTTAAGATTATTGGAGAAGATAGAGATAGAGGATTGCGACTCTTTAGAATACTATGTTTTCTCTGTTTGATATTCACTTTCTAGAGTATAATTCATTTAATGCATACCTGATGAATGAGTTACATGATGTCTCAGTCTGGTTCTTTATTTGTTCTTAAGAATCAGTGCATATTCCTATTGGTCGTATAAATTATTTTACCTTCAAGGTTCCTGATTGTTAGTCTTTGATAATTACTCATCAACAAAGTTTCATTCATCATATCTAGGAAGTTCAGGACTACTTGAGAACTCTTTGTGCAGACCTGCATATTACACGGGGAGAATACGATGAAGAGATACGTTACCCAGAGACAAAAACATTAACCATTGGCCAGTTTAAGGTTGGAGTGTGCCATGGTCATCAGGTCAGATTCATGACTCTTTTCTACCCTAATACCAATTTTTACTTGAAAATCCCAAAACTGTTTAAAACTTTTGCTGCCAGAGTAAAATCAATCACCTTATACCCAGTTTTAATTGTCGGTTCTTCCTGGTTGTTATGAAACTGAAGGTTATTCCATGGGGAGACTTGGACTCATTGGCCATGCTTCAGAGACAGTTGGAGGTAGACATATTAGTCACTGGTCACACCCACCAGTTCACTGCATATAAGCACGAAGCAGGCGTTGTTATAAACCCAGGATCTGCTACTGGCGCTCACAGCAGTGTTACCTATGATGTTAACCCCAGTTTTGTTCTCATGGACATCGATAGCCTACGAGTTGTGGTGTATGTTTACGAACTGATTGATGGTGAGGTAAAGGTTGACAAAATCGATTTTAAGAAGACAGCACCACTAGAGCTCGCCACTCATAAGCAATAAAACCTACATTTCTACTTCCTTCCAGGGTCATCGGGAGCTCGACTGTTATCTCTTCTCTTCTGTGTTACTTTGCCAATGTCCATTAACTCATATGTATTATGTAGTAATATTCATATGTAATGAAACAGACTTTTATTATGGCAAATTGCTTGACCCTACACTTTTATTGGATACACACAACAAAGCAATTTGCTTCACCCTTTCCCACTAACAAAAGGACCCAAGAAAGCTGAATTTAGATGAAGTACTATTGCCTCTGTCCCTAGATCATAATTACCCGACAAAAACTAACTTGCGTAGGTTTTATATTGCGTTGGATCCCTATCAGTAGCCGGTGTGGGAGGCATCATGAGTAGTGAACCGGTAAACCATAACATGGTCATAAGTCTCACCCGGATTCACAATCTGGGAAGGGAAATTCGGGAAGTTCACAGAATCTGGAAAGCCTTGCGTCTCCAAGCACAATGCAGCGTGTTTTTTGTAAACATATCCGCCTTTCCCCTTTGTATCTGTCAACATATTACTCGTGTAAAACTGAACACCAGGCTTGTTAGTCCACAGCTCCATTTTTCTACCCGACTTGCTGTCTACCACCACAGCAGCCTTGCCCAGATGCTTCAAACCATGGCTGTCCAAAACATAGTTTATATCATATCCACCCGGAAGCTCATTCAACTCGCTCCCTATAGCCCGTGCCTGCAGGAAATCAAACGCTGTCCCTTTCACCGGTGAAATGGCACCAGTGGGGATGAGCTTTTCATCCACAGGAGTGATCTTGGAACAGAAGAGCTGGATAGTATGCGACAAGATATCACCACTGTCATGGCCACCAAGATTCCAGTAGGTATGTGAGGCTAGATTCACTGGTGTAGCCTTGTTCAGAGCTTTGGCTTTCATTCTTATTCCCAGCTTGTTTTTGCCAATGAACAGGTAAGTCACAGTAACAGACAGATTCCCAGGAAATCCTACACACATTCAAACATCAATTCCTGAATCATAAACTACTCGGGAACCTCCTAGTATTGCTCCGTCTAAATTAAAAGTTTAAACTGATAGTGAGACTACACGTTTGCATCTTATACCGTACCTTGTTCTCCATCATAGCTGTTGTATGAGAGAGTCAGATGGCTGTCTTTCTTGTAATCTTCCACAGTCCATATCACATCACTGAATCCTTTGATACCCCCTGGATTTAGATGACAACATCACATTGTTATCATTATTCAAATCAAATGTTAATATTGTTGAGCATATATAATATATAAACATAAATGTACAGTTCAACTATCAGCTTAAACTTTTAGTTGAGATTAGCACGTGCTTCAATTTGGAATCAAAACCAAGAGGCTATGGTCCACGTGTTGCTTAAAACCCATAAATAAATAGTAAGCCCACACACTTGAGGGACTATCAGTTTAGGTTTTTAGCAATAAGATGGGACTATCAGCTTAGGCTTTTAGCCATAAGATTGAAAAACTCGGGTTACCCAGTGCACACCCTCGAGTAGTGGCTGCAGGTTTCCCTCGTCACTCAAAAAGATTGAAAAACTAACCATGGAGAGTGTTTCCATGATCATTTGCAGGCAATTTGTACTCCACACCATTAAGCTTGAAGCTTGCTCCCCCAATCCTGTTAGCAACACGCCCAACTATAGCACCAAAATAGGCTGTGTCATTCTGTAAACATGTCAAAAAAACAAAAAACAAAAAAAAAAACACTCATTTAATGATGTCCCCAACACCTCACTAAGAGACAATTCAACTAACAACCATAGCCATAAACTAACCTTGTAGTCATCAACAGAATCGAATCCAAGAACTACATCTCCCAATTTTCCTATCCAAACATTATATTAAAGAAAACTAAAATCAGTTAAAGCAATCAAGAAGATAAGATCTACCAGGGAAAACTCAAGATTTTAAGGAGAAAAACCATTTTTATCAGGGAGGATGACAGAGATAACAGTTGCTCCATAGTTTGTGATCTTCACAGAGAAGCTGCCTCTCTTGATCTCATATATACCCACTTGTTCACTTGCATCACAGAAGCTCCCTGTTAAGAAAACACCCAAAACCAAGAAAGACAACAATCGATATAATGCAGCCATCAATTCAGATCAGCAAATACAATGCACTCCCTTCGATCTCTATATATCACATTCAATGTCTGTATGACTGTATATAATGTATTCACATGGACTTGGAAGAAAATAACACTTAATCTTGGAAATAGCGAAAAACAGATAAAGTTTTGTCATTTATGGATAAGAATATAATGACTTTCGAGTATAGTAATATTTGTAAATTTTTATATTTTTACATATCGGGTAGAATATTTTTTCTCCTTTTTTTGCTTCTTGTATAAGCACTAATTTGGAGGAAAAGATTTTTACATATAGGGTAGAATTTTTCTTTTTTCCTTTTTGTATAAGCACTAATTTGGAGGGAAAGATCGCGTAGCAGGTTATATTTGGCACTGCACTATTCATCTTCCACCGAAGCTCAAATCCATAACCTTTCATATGGAAAAGTCATTTCGTGCCGCTAGACTACAAGGTCATTAGCAACTAATATTGAATTTAATTTAATTAAAAATTAAATTACATAAAACATAATTAAAGTTTAATTTATTAAATTACATTAAATTACGACTATATGTTATATTAAAATAGTAACAGTATAAAAATAAATTTTTAAATTATAAAAATATAAATTATTTTAGTGTATAAATAAAATTTGGTGTAAATGAGTTGGAGTTGAAAAAAATTAGTGTAAAAATATGTTAGAAATGTTTGTTTTGATGTAAAATTTGGTGCAGAATTTGGTATTTTAGATTGGAGATGTTTAATATTGCAAACAAATTGGGAAGTCACAATGGACAAAACCGATTTGGTCCATGCGGATAGAAAAATGATGCGAACATTTTGAAATGGCTAACGTTGTTTGTTGACCAAATATGTTTGCAGGATTAGACAAGAACAGCTGGATATGAATCAAACCTGGCGGCTCCGCTGACACTCAGTGCCTTGTGCTAATCCACGTTGTCATTAATAATTTTTCCAATTGCCAACGATTGTATGTGGAGCTAGATAAGATTTATTTATTTATATTTATTATTGAACGATACTGATATCTTGTTATATAAATAAGATTTTATTTATTATTTATTATTGAACGATATTGATATCTTGTTACATAAATAAAATTTTATTTATTATTTATTATTGAATGATACTGATATCTTGTTACATAAATAAGATTTTATTTATTATAGAATATTTATTTTGGGAGAAGATTTTATTTATTTAGAGAATAGATCAAGGTGCGAACCTCGGCAACAACACTAGAGGGATTACGCCTAAACTGGGCAGATTAATTGTGCGCATCGACGACCAGTGAGTCATCGTGATTTATATCCTTCCAAATATTTTATCGGGGCAAGATGTGTGGACCATTGGATTGGGATTCGACCTTTAGAGAGAAAATTTTACTTATTATTGACAAGATTGAAAGTTGCATTGGCTTGGGTGTTTTTAGTTATAAGATTATTATACAAAATCAAATTGAACGACACTAATATCTTGTTTATTTGTGATGCGAACGAACTTAATGTTCACTTGAAGTTAAAGTATTGATGGGCTAGTTGTAATTTTGAGCCTATTGGGCTGGCCTTGTCTTGATTTAGATTTGGGCTTTTGAAACCAAAAGGGTACCATGAATTTAGCCCAAACCAAACAAATTAAAGAAGCCTGCATAAATTATACATTTATGCCCTGGCCAACCCCTTTACACTTCAATCATTATTCCGTGGAAAGATACATTTTTAATATACCAAGGGGGTGTTTAGTTCAAGTTATATAAGATAACTATAGTTGCCGCGAGTCCTCGACGGCGCGGCTGCCGTGAGTTCATGGCGAGCAGGGAAGAAGGGACTCTCGTCGCCCTCACTTGCGCTGCTTGCGGTTGCCACCGAAATTTCTATCGACAAGTCATTGTTTCCGAGTCTCGATCTACTTAAATATTGTATATGAATTGCTTGAACTTTATACACATAAAATGATCTTTGATGGGTTGGCTATTTTCATGTGCAAAACATGTGCAATATCCGTGCCTATTACTAATATAAAAATTTTATTATATTTTCTTTTTAGCAAAATAAGAACTTTATTAACCTAGCAAAATAAATGTCTTATGACCCATTTCTGTCTTGCTTACCTCTTTTTTTCACTCCATTATCATACGTTAAAAGTTACGGTTATCCTGAAACGCTTCACGGAAACTCGTCGGTTTTAGCAACGAGACCTAGTATAAATATGTGTTAGCTAGGTAGTCTTTAATTTGCAAGCTAGCTATCTTTCAATCTGATCTTCAAGGCCACCGAAGAAGTTACAGTTTAGCTTTGCTGATAATTTGAGCTGAAGAGCCATGAATAGGACAAGAGTGGTGGAAATGACGGATAGAACAAGGATGAACACTGCCGGTGAACTTTTGGGGTGACAACCATCGTCAAGTACTCCGAGTGTCAAAGAAACTACGCGGCCACCACTGGCGTGCATATTCTGGGCAACTGCTGTGCAGATGTTGTGCCGGACAGACACATTGCATTCGTGCTTGAAAAGGACTGAATTGGAAAGTGAATCCATGGCGAATTGATCGATGAAATGATCGAAAACAAGTTATGAGTGAGGGTATGAGTGGTGGAATGGATGATGATGAAGATGAATTTATAATGGATTTGTGCGACATGGAGTAAATAATTTCTATATTTGTCGTTCCCATATTTGGTATATATAGTATGAAATGCTACATATTGGGTTCAAATTTCCATAATAGCCTTTCCTATGTATTTTATATTGAAAATTATTTTCTAGACTAAAATCACTGTATGGATGTGAGGATGTAACGATATTAAAAAGTATGTAATAATTTTATAAGTAATGGTATATTGACTCTTGTCTATCCCTATCCATTGGAAATTAATTAAATAAGCAACCTTTGTAACCGCTGGAAATAAGCAAGAATGGAAGCCAAGCAATTTACTTTTATTAGACAATTCATTTGATTCAGCCTATAGCGAGAGACAACAACGTAGGAAGGAAGACAATTGGCTTAGACAAACATCTATCATTTAGCATGCAAAACTTACAATTACCCTTTTCATGACAACGTATTCAACATGAAGATCACATCATGCAATATGCATGCAATTCAAGATAGACATTTGTGTCTTAATTGCTTACCTCATTTCTTCACGCCATTATCATACGGAAAAGCATCACGGAAACTCGCTGGTTTTAGCAACGAGAACTAGTGAGAAACACCGCCGGCGGAACTTCTGGGCTGACAGCCATCGTCAGATACGCCGAATGTCAAAGAAACTACGCCGCCACCACTAGCGTGCACGAGTTCATGGCCAGTAGAGAAGATGGCACCCTGCCGCTTCAACTTCATTCACCGGTGCCCTTGTAATCCTTCCGTGCATGTTGCGTGTACTTACCGTGCATTTCCCGTGTCTTTGCTTTGTACTTGGATTTTGAATGTTAAATTACCTCCTAAGTTTCACACCGTATTTGTACGTTAAAAATGCCCCCAACCCCTAAAACTAAAATACAACAACGTAGGAGTGAGACAATTAGACAAACATCATCAGCAAAACCCTTACTTTTCTCATGATGACGTATTCAATATGAAGATTATATCATGCATGCAACTATGCAAGATAGACATTATATTGTGTCTTGCTTAGCTGGTTTTTTCAAGGCATCGTTACAGTTATCCCCGAAAGTTTCACAGAAACTCGCCGGTTTTAGCAACGAGAAGTAGTATAAATATGTGTCGATCAGATCTTCCAGGCCAGCGGAGAAGTTAAAGTTTAGCTTTGCTGATAACTTGAGCTGAAGAGCCATGAAGAGCAGAAGAGGACAAGAGTGGTGGAAAGGTCGGATATGCGAAGAGGATGGAACTTCTGGAGTGACAACCATCGTTAGATATACGCGGCCACCATCGACGTGCAGTGCACGTTCTGGACGGCTGCCGTGCGTTCATGGCCAGCGGAGAAGAAGGCACTCCCGAGTCCCGCCGCTCCCACCTGCGGTTGCCACCAGGAAAATGACGTAATATCACTTAGAACAATCATTTAAAATGTTTGGTACGATCATCGAAATTGTATTTTTTTTTTTTAATTATTGGACCCCGAATTCTAGAATATTGAGCTTAAAATATGGGCCAATGTAGTAGACTAACATACTTTCCAATTGTTATGCCATGGCTGGACCCTTAACACTAATATTTTATTCGTAATCTCCAAACCGACTTTGTTGGGCTTCGTGAATCGAGGCCCTATGGACCTGATCCGTTGGATAGAATAACTTTTTTTTTTTTTTTTTTTTTTTTTGTAGTTACACTATTAATTATTAATTTTCACTATAGTCAACTATTTAATATTCCTAATTATACAAATTAATCTCAATAACTTAATTTTAATGAGGATTTTTTTGAGATAAAGATTACGATAAAAATTGTAATTATTTCTACTGATGAATATAGTAAAAAATAAAACATAATTGTTAAAATTTTAATTACAATAAAAATATCGATCTCATGACGTGAAACCCTTAAATATAAATATGAATAATGTAGTATACCTATATATCCATACTATATACAGAACAATTGAGATATTTAAATTGGATCATAATATTAAGAAATAGTAACAAAACTTTCCAAATTTGGTTTTAAATTAAACTAAATTGGATTTTAATGATTGTTATTTTTTTTATATTTGCGCATTTAATATATAAGCTCCATACCATATTAAATTGCCAATCTTAAAGTTTAATTGTCTTTAGATTTTTCTAATCTAACAATCGATTTTTTTCTATTAATTTGTCAAATAATTAAAATATTAAAAAAATGTCAATAATTAATAAAATTAAACTTCTAATGAGCAACCCTAGAATGGATGGGATCCTTTTGAAGAAGGATGCTAGAGGCCTAGTCACGAGAAGAGTACTAATCTTGAGATCTTTGAGTCCCTAAGACAGGCCCGCACTAAAAAATTCTTCAAAAGACCAAATTTTATATTGTAGATCCAGAGTCGCACAAGGGCTGCACTTACGTGCATTCAAATAAAAACCAACAAGAATGTTTGTGGGATTAATGGATATTGAGAGAGGAATAGATTAATAACAAATAATGTAAATTTGTGTTGAAGAAAATTAATGAATGGTATTACAAAAGGTCAGGGCAACTCGTTCGTTCCCTTGAGAATTGAAGAAAGAAATGAATCATATATATATATATATATATATATATATATATATATATATATATATATATATATATATATATATATATACAAACATGATTGAAAATGCAGAGAAAGTGAAGAACCGACCTTAAATTAACTTAATAATAATAGATGATCGGCCTAGGTTAGATATCAGTGGGCAACTGGAAACGGCAAAGAGGACAATCATTGCTCCTCTTCAACCATCTAACAATGCATCGTTCATGGAACACATGGCTGCACGGCATGCGAGTCGCCTTTATCAATCCTCCCAAACATATCAAGCACGTCTCTTTTGGTTTAAGCTTCACCTTCTCTAGTGATGCCACCGACGACCTAGCCGCCGGGACTGGCTTATCCTCGTCTACCACATATTCCTCGTCCTCGTCCATGTCCTCCGCATCTTCCTTGTCCTCGTCCATGTCCTCCGCATCTTCCTCGTCCTCGTCCACGTCCTCCGCATCTTCCTCGTACTCGTCCTCGTCCTCGGGCGAGTGCAGCCGCCATTCCTGGAACTGGAAGGTCAGCTGGTTCAGCATAGGATTGGGAGGCGGGGTCGCCCGCACGATAACGGGATTCGGAACAGCCTCCTGGAACACCCGAACGATATCCACCATAACCGGGATCCTCACGTCCGAAATATCCTCCGCCTGTCGGCCCAATGAACGCACCGTGGAATAGATTTTCCAGACCATCTCTGGCTGCGCTGTCTGGGGAATGTTGATGGTTCTCAGCATTGCCATTATCACATGAACCGCTCTGTGCTCGCACTGGGTCATGTCCTCCACCTTAACCACAAACCTCCCGCACGCAAGTTGCTCGCCGACCACGTCGTAGTGATGCACCCAGTCGTAGGTAGCGCCGGAGAAATAGTAGAGCATTCTTCTTTGACTCACAAGGAATTGAAAATAGAAGCCTCTCAAGGAGACGTTTGGGAAGCCCCCCATGATGCCTTGCTGGACAGAAACGTCGCATTCGTGCTTCAGAAAGACTGGAAGTGAAACCATAGAGACCTGATATGATAGATGAAATGAAAACAATATAATAATTCAAGTTGTGAGTGATCTGAGAGTGGTGAAATAGGCGAATTTATAATGGATTTGTGTGAAATGGGGTAAAAATACATGCTATATTTGTCGCCGCCTATTTGGTATGTTATGAAATGCCGCATAATAGGTCCAGATTAATTTCCATAATAGTCTTGAATGTATTTTATATTGAAAATCGTTTTCTTTAACTAGAATCACTGTATTAAATATTAATAACAAATATTAAAAAGTCTATATTAATTTTTATAAAGGATGGTACGTTGACTCATACCGACATCATTTTAGTTATATATCTCTATTCCTACTACAGTAAGATTAGTTTTGATTTTCATCGGGTACATCAAATTGACTTTGGTCTTACACTTACAATCGGCTTACTAACGGTCTCAAATTGATAAGTGAAAATTAAGCTAGTTTTAATTTCAAAAGAATTACACCCTCAATCCTCGTTTTTAATTCATAATTCAAAATTTGTTATCGAAATAGAAGAATTCAAATATCCAATTTATTTTTTCCCTTATGCAAAGATTGGAGAGTCGACTCTTGTAGGTTAAATATTATGGATTGGAAGACATGCCATATATTTAAGCATAGATTTTGAAATTTATAGTTATTCATGTCAATAATTCATATATATATATATATATATATATATATAGCATACATATAGTTGGATTTATTTTTATATGTAACTAATTATTATGTGAAATTAGGTTAAATATATTTACTAATTAATTTAACCAATGCCACTATATTATATATTTAATATTCCCAATTATACAACCTAATGTCAAATATCTAATTGTTAAATTTGTAATATATCGATTTCATGAAATACGAAACCCTTAAACATAAATGTGAATATTAATTGTAGCATATATATCCAATATATGGAACAAGAAGATATTTTAATTGGATCATAAAGTTAATATTCACCAACAAAGTTTGATTATGTGACCTTCTCTTAAGAAAAGTCACAGAGGTGTAAGGCTGTGAGCACAAGGTGCATGGCAAGATTCCCATTTTTATTTCCGCATTCAGTATATATAAGCTTCATACCATATTAAACGACCTAACGTTAAAGTTGATCCTATTGTAGAATTGGCATGAAGGCTCCTTCTACTTAATTGGTTCGAGCACAGCACGTTCATGATGTTTATGATGTTAGGGTTTGTCTGTCAGAGTTTTTTATTTTTATTTTTATTTTTGTTAAAGAAATTGCAGCGTAAAGATAAGTACAAAATTAATATAATGAAAGGCGAATTAAGTAAACCTTAACACTACTAAGACTATGTGGTCTAATGGTACCCGGATAGGATTTTTATTTGGAAGGTTGTGAGTTCGAGCCTCTGTGGAGGCATTATTGGTTCTTTGGGTTTCGTGTAGGGCCACCGACTACATTGTATGCATTCCATAGAACCACTTTTAATTTTTTTTTTTGGTAATTACATTATTATTTATTAATTTAACTAATGTCACTATAGTCAACTATTAATATTCCCAATTATACAAATTAATCTCAATAACCTAATTTTAATGAGGATTTTTTTTAAAGACAAAACTTAGGACAAAGATTGCAATTATTTCTACTGATGAATATAGTAAAAATAAAATGTAATTGTTATAATAAAAATATCAATCTCATGACGTATGGAACCCTTAAATATAAATATGAAAAATGTAGTGTGTGTGTGTGTGTATATATATATATATATATATATATATATATATATATATATATATATATAACTTTTTGTCCTAAATTTTGTCTCAAAAAACAAATCCTCATTAATTAAAATTAGGTTATTGAGATTAGTTTGTATAATTGGGAATATTAAATAGTTGACTATAGTGACATTGGTTAAATTAATAAATAATAGTGTAATTACCAAAAAAAAAAATGCAATGGTTCTATGAAACGTATCAGGTCTAGGGCCTCGATTCACAAAACCCAACATAGCCGGTTTGAAAATTAAGAATAAAATATTAGTGTCAAGGTTTACTTAATTCGCCTTTCATTACATTAATTTTGTACTTATCTTTACGCGGTAATTTCTTTAATAAAAATAAAAATTTAAAAACTTTGCCAGACAAACCCTAACATTATAAACGTCATGAACGTGAATTGGATCTTAATATTAAGACATTGTAACAAAATTTTCCAAATTTGGTTTTAAATTAAACTAAACTGGAATTAATGATTGTTACTTTTATTTGCGCATTTAATATATAAGCTCCATACCATATTAAATGACCAACGTTAAAGTTATCCTTTTGTGGAGGGATTACATAGGTCACCTTTAAACATATTTTATAAATTCATTGTCTTTAGATTTTTCTAATCTAAAAATCGATTTTTTTTCTATTTTTAATATTAATTTATTTTATACATTTTAAGTTTAAACATTATTATTTTGTCAAATAAAATATAAAAACATGTCAATAATTAACAAAATTAAACTCGGAAGTACCAAATTTTATATTGTAGAGTCTAATATATTTTATTCAACACAAAGATTTGAAACAAATTAAAGCGTTTGTGAGGAGAACTTGATTTTGCATAAAATGATAAAAGTTATTGTAGTGGTTAAAATTATTGTATCGCACAAGGGCTGCACGTACGTGCATTCCAATAAAAACCAACAAGAATGTTTGTGGGATTAATGGATATTGAGAGAGGAATAGATGAATAACAAATGTAAATTTGTATTGAAGAAAATGAAAGGTATTACAAAAGCCAAAAGGTCAGGGCACCTCGTTCCCTTCAGAATTGAAGAAAGAAATGAATCATATATGCATGCAGACTTGAAAATGCAAAGAAAGTGAAGTACCTTAAATTAACCTAATAATAATGGACGACCGGCCTAGATTAGATATCAGTGGGCAACTCGAAACGGCAGAGAGGGCAATCATTCCTCCTCTTCAACCATCTAACAATGCACCGTTCATGGAACACATGGCTACACAGCATGCGAGTCGCCTTTATCAATCCTCCCAAGCATATCGAGCACGTCTCTTTTGGTTTAAGCTTCAACTTCTCTAACGCTGCCACTGACGACCTGGCCGCCGGGACTGGCTTGTCCTCGTCCATGTCCTCCGCATCTTCCTCGTCCTCGTCCATGTCCTCCGCATCTTCCTCTTCCTCGGGCGCGTGCAGCCGCCATTCCTGGAACTGGAAGGTCAGCTGGTTCAACATAGGATCGGGAAGCGGGGTCGCCCGCACCATAACGAGATTCGGAACAGCCTCCTGGAACACCCGAACAATATCCACCATAACCGGGATCCTCACGTCCGAAATATCCTCCGCCTGTCGGCCCAAGGAACGCACCGTGGAATAGATTTTCCATACCATCTCCGGCTGCTCCGTCTGGGGAATGTTGATGGTTCTCAGCATTGCCATTATCACATGAACCGCTCTGTGCTCGCCCTGGGTCATGTCCTCCACATTAACCACAAACCTCCAGCACGCAAGTTGCTCGCCGTCCACGTCGCAGTGGTGCACCCAGTCGTAGGTGGCGCCGGAGAAATAGTAGAGCATTCTTCTTTGACTCACAACGAATTGAAAATAGAAGCCTCTCAAGGAGACGTTTGGGAAGCCCCCCATGATGCCTTGCCGGACAGAAACGTCGCATTCGTGCTTCAGAAAAACTGAAAGTGAAACCATAGAGACCTGATATGATAGATGAAATGAAAACAATATAATAATTCAAGTTGTGAGTGATCTGAGAGTGGTGAAATGGGCGAATTTATAATGGATTTGTGTGAAATGGGGTAAAAATACATGCTATATTTGTCGCCGCCGATTTGGTATGTTATGAAATGCCGCATAATAGGTCCCGATTAATTTCCATAATAGTCTTGAATGTATTTTATATTGAAAATCGTTTTCTTTAACTAGAATCACTGTATTAAATATTAATAAGATTTTTACTAGACATTGGGTCTTGCTTACCTTATTTCTTCACAGCATTATCATACGTTAAAATTTATAGTTATCCCGAAAAAACATCATGGGAACTCGCTAGTTTTAGCAACGAGAACTAGTGAGGAACACTGTCGGCGAAACTTTTGAGCTGACAACCATCGTTAGATGATACGCCGCCGCCGAATGTCAAAGAAACCGGCGGCAACCACCGGCGTGCATGTTCTGGACGGCTGCCGTGAGTTCATGGCCAGCGGAGAAGAAGGCACCCCGCCGCTCTCACGTGCGCTGCCTGCGGTTGCCATTCCACCGGTTAGCGGTCGTTTCCGAGGCCCGATCTATTTAAACATTGTATGTGAATCGCATGTTGTTGTTGTTTTTTTTTTTTTTTAAATTTTTTATTTAATATCTTTTCTAATCAATAAATTTGTAATCCTTTCTTTCTTTAATTTGCGTGTGAGTTTTGTGTACATTTGTTGTGGTTGGTTGAATTGTGAATATATGCTACCTTTGATTCTGAGAATATTGCAATCAATATTATATTCATGGCTGCAACTTATACCAAAAACCCCATTTTCATCAACCTGCTTTAACTTCATTCTCCGCCTTTGTAATCCTTCCGTGCATGTTGCGTGTACTTACCGTGCATTTCCCGTGTCTTTGCTTTGTTTACTTTTATTACACCATGCATGCGATTCAACCCATAGCAAGAGACAACAACATAGGAGTGAGGCAATTAGACAAACATCGTTAGCAAATCCCTTACTTTTTTCATGATGACGTATTCAATATGAAGATCATATGATGCATGCAAGATAGACACTGTGTATTGCTTACCTCGTTTTTTCACGCCATTATCATACTTTAAACGTTACAGTTATCCCGGAAAGCTTCACGGAAACTCGCCGGTTTTAACAACGAGAACTAGTCTAAATATGTGTTAGCTAGGTAGCCTTTGCAAGCTTTCCGGCCAGCAGCTATCTCTCGATCTGATCATCCAGTTTAGCTTTGCTGATAATTTGAGCTGAAGAGCCATGAAGAGGACAAGAGTAGTGGAAAAGTCACAACTATATATCGACACCTATAAATCTATGACCAAACATAAAATTAACTCTTTAACTTTAATCTATAAGAAAGTATATGCACAACATTTTTTTCACAATCCAATTTGGTGCCATTAGACCACAAGATACTTGGCATGGTCGAGTCAAACTTCAAATCTTATTATTATCAACCCTACCAAACTAATTGTTTAATTTGATCAATTGAGCTAGAGGGGTCCCTTTTTTATCAATCGTTATACCCTATACCACGGCGCACATAGCATTGTGCGCCGCGCGCCTCCCAAAACGACGTCGTTTTGGGGTCATTTTGGGAGGCGCGGTAGGAAGTTGCTGGGATTATGTGTATTTGTTCACACAGTTATGTGTATTTGTTCATACAGTTATGTGTATTGGTTCATACAGTTATGTACATTTTTTATACAATTATGTACATTCTTTTTATACAATTATGTACATCCGAATCAGAAAATTTGTGTGTATTATGTTAATAGTTGATGTGTATTATGTTAAAAGTTTATGTTTATTATGTATTATGTTAGATTATGTGTATTATCTTTTAAAAAGAGTATGTATATTTTGTTATATAATTATGTACATTCATGTATACAATTATGTGTATTCTAGTATAACATTATGTATATTCTTGAACAGCGGGTTTTTTTTAAAGAAAAAACTACTGCCATTCACTGGGGCGGGAAATTTCAAAAAAAAAAAAAAAAATTAAAATGACGTCGTTTTGCATCTGGGCGCATAGTGCAACGCGCGCCGTGGTGTAGGATATAAATTGCCCTTTTCTATATATTGGGCTTCATTTTTAATTGGACCGATAAATCTAGAATATTGAGCTTAAAATATGGGCTGATCTGAAGTATTATTGAGGGCTTAAGAAAAACATAGCGTTGTGGTTTAGTAAGGCCCATGCACATAACTCCCGGGCCCTTGTAATAGTCCAACTTAATTACTTGAGAGTTTTTACCCAAAATGGTCCCTTGACTATTGCTCATTCTCAATTTTGCATTTCGACTTTCAATTGAACCCAATGTGGTCTCTTGACTTTAAAAAATTACCCCAAATTAATCTTCCGTTACCTTTTTCGTCAACAGGGCGTTAAGATTGGGGGTATTTCCGTCAATTCACAATAAATTTGTCACTTCCCTTTCTAGCTCCCACCGGCAATGCACCCATTTTGTCCGGCGACAGAACGGGTCACCTCCCCTCCACTTTTTTTCCTCATTCTAGCAGCATCAACCTCCAGAGAAAGCTCAATACGAGCAAAATATCTCGCAAGATCACTATTTTCTGACCCAAAACCTGTTGATTCCTCATATTTATGATTTATGATTCACTCTAAAATCCCTGTTTTTAAAGTCAGAATACCCTAAGAAACTTTTTGTTTTGAAACATCAACTCTAATCTCGAGGTTTCGCACTGAAAATTCACCAAAAAAAAAAAAAAACGATTGTTCCTAGATTAAACTTTGAAGTTCAAGAGATGAACCTTGGTTTCGGATTTGGCACGCAGCCTCCGAAATACAGCGTTTTTGTCGTTGAAATTATCGGAAGCCATGCCACCTTCAGAGATGTAAAATCTTAGAGTGACAGAGATCAGACGGATATTTCGGCCGGCCATCACCACCACCAAATCCCTCTACGTCTCAGCAAAGTGCATGCAATCATCAGCATAGCTACTGTCGTTGTGAGGATTGGATTTGAACTTCTGAACATCGTCACAGCCTCGGTGAGCTAATTGCAGCCCTAGGATGGTGTATTCCATCAAAATTTTCGCAGGTTAAGAAAACCAGACACCTCCAGGTGGTTTCTCCGTTTGATTGGTCGGACTCGGCAGCTTGAAGGGTGTTTTCGCCGCTAGCTTGGAAAGCCCACATCTGACCTGATTCGAATCCGGATGTGCTGGGGATGGCGCTCACCGGCAGTTGCATACTGGCGACTTTGAATTTCTTATTCGACGACAAATCGGATCCTCTAGCATCGGAAGGTTCTCCTTGGGGATTACTTGAGCGTTCGTCCTTGAACAAATCTTCTCTATATCTTTTTCCCAAGTAATTCTCAGTCGTGTCTTGTCCTTTACCTCCGCCGTCATCTCCGCCGCTGGAAATTGTGTCTGCGATCTGGTTCGGCGTTAAGAAGTGAGGGTTCTAGTGGAACCCTAGCATATATGAGAAGCCTTCCCCGAAAGGGTGAGCCGGAGGATGGTGAACAGCAGCTAGAGCTAATGTGATGTGGAAAGAATGCAGCGCTGATTTCGATGGTGGCGTTAAGAGAGTCGTAACGAAGGACCACCTCATTTACTGTGAATTGACTAAAATATCCCCCACTTAACGCCTAGTTGACGGAAAAGGTAACGGAGGACCAATTTGAGGTAATTTTTTAAAGTCAAGTGACCACATTGGGTGCAATTGAAAGTAGAAATACAAAATTGAGAATGAGCAATAGTCAAGGGACCATTTTGGGTAAAAACTCATTACTTGACTTCAACACTAAGAATTAGTGTTGTGGGCTGATATGATCCATACAAATAAGGCTCGGGCCCATGTAGTAGTCCAACGTACTTGACTTCGGCATTGTGTGGACCATCTTCTACACTATTATGTGCACCATAATAAAAAGTATATTTTTAATATACTAAATATACATTATTTTTGTACTGAATATATATTATTTTTATACTGAATGTACATTATTTTACAGTACATAAAATATAATTCACATAACTTGTGTGGACCAATAATTGCTTGCCTTCACTGCTATAAGAATTAGTGTTGACGAGTTGTGGGCAGCACGATCGATGTAATGCACAATTTTCGGGCTAATATATAGTCCAAAGTATTATATTCTTAAGGTGCATTAGTAAAAACTTTATTGTACGAAAAGACACATTTTCAATATTAATTATATTTAAAGATTATCAATATAAATTTGTTTTAAAAAAATAATACAAATAAACAACATTTGCCAACTCCAGGGATAAACATATTAAGATAAAGGCAACACTAGTAACGGTTACAACGTAACACTGAACCGAATTGAACCAACCTATACCTAGTACTAGGTTGACTTAATCATCATGTCATCATCTTCAGTTGACACGACACAGATGAGAGGACAAACATTAAATTCCTCAACCTGAGCCAATTAGCGATGCAACCGCTATGAAAAAAGCGACACACTACAGAAAATGCATGGTGGCCGGAATTTTTAGGGATCTGATCTAGGAGGTTGATGTTCTTCGGGTAGGATACGTATGACAGCATATTTATATGGGATTTGGGGGGACATTATTTAATATATTGGATTTCCTATATGGCCGGGTACAAAAGAAATGTAATGAAGGTGGTCCAAACTCGTTATGGTGGGCGTTAGGGTTAGGGTTAGGGTTTGTCTTGCTCTTGTAGGGCTTGATACGTTGGATAGAATCGATTATTCGGCCTTGATTAAATAGTTGATGAGGTCAAATGAACCCAATTCTTGTTCTTCTTTCCTCGCATGTCCAAATTGTGCATGGTTGTTATGTGGGAGAGTGAATTGAATGAATGTTATTGAGAAAGAACAGAAAGAATAAATAGGGAGTGAACCCACAGAAGAAGGAACCAACACCTAAGACCAAATGACTAGGTAACAGACTAACAAACTCATACTCAGTCTAAGCCTCAACACGCCCCCGCAAGATAGGCGCACCATCGGTGAGACCAATCTTGGACCTGAAAATAGAAAATAAGTGTCGACCAAGCGGCTTCGTTAATAGATCAGCCACTTGTTCTGACGACCGCACATAACGCACTCGCAGCGAGCCAGACACAACCTGCTCACGAACAAAAAAATAATCCAGCGCCAAATGCTTCATCCGTGAGTGAAAGACGGGATTTTTGCAGACATAAGTAGCACTCATATTATCAGTGACCAAGGCCGGGGAAGATGGCAACCGGATCCCAAGTTCACGCAATAAATTCTGAATCCACATAACCTCAGCAGCAGCATTAGCAAGAGCACGAAACTCGGCCTCCGTGGAAGACCGAGACACGCAACGTTGCTTCGCAGACCTCCAGGATACAACATTCGGCCCAAAATAAACAACATAGGCCGTGGTTGAGTGACCCCCATCTCGAGCGCCTCCCCAATCTGAATCAGAGTAGGCCACAAGGGACAACGAATGACCCCCATGAAAGTGCAAACCATAATGTAGGGTCCCCTTTAAGTAGCGGAGAACGCGCTTCACAGACTGCCAATGTAGCTCAGTAGGTGCAGCCATATACTGAGCCAAACGATTAACAGCGAACGAAATTTCTGGCCTGGTGATAGCCAAGTACTGTAACCGACCAATCGCCTGCCGATAAATAGTAGCATCAAACGCAGGAGAGGTTGCAGCATGCAAGGCCAAAGTCATGTTCATTGGTGTTGCTACTTCTTTCGTCCCCGCCATACCAAATTGATCTAGAGTATCAGCTACATACTGGGATTGCGAAAGAAACAAGCCACCAGCAGAAGGAACCACCTCAACACCCAGGAAGTGATGAAGCGAACCCAATTCTTTCAGCGCAAAGCGATGGCCAAGACTACGCACAAACGCGTCAATGAACCCATCATTATTCCCTGTTAGAATGATATCGTCAATGTAAACTAAAAAATACACAATTACATCCCGCGTACAATAAACAAACAAAGATGAATCTGCTATAGATTTCTTAAAACCAAAAGACACAAGAAACTTCGACAACTCCAAATACCAAGCCCGCGGAGCTTGTTTCAGGCCATAGATCGCCTTTCGCAGTTTGCAGACATAACCCGGGAGGTGTGGATCGACAAAACCAGTCGGCTGCTCCATATACACTTCTTCAAACAATGTGCCATTTAAGAAAGCATTGTTTACGTCCAACTGACGTAACGACCACCCTTTGGACAAAGAAATTGTGAGGATGACCCGGATAGTCACCGGTTTTACAACTGGACTAAACGTCTCAAAATAATCACGACCTGCCTCCTGCGAAAACCCTTTTGCCACCAAACGGGCCTTAAACCTATCAATCGAGCCATCCGCTTTACGCTTCACCCGGAAAATCCACTTACAACCGACCACAGCATGACCAGGTCGCGGCACTAAGTCCCAAGTCTCATTCCGTACCAAGGCATCAAACTCAGCAGTCATGGCAGCCACCCAGTCTGCACTTTTCAACGCCTGCGCCACTGAACGAGGTTCAACCGACAATGCCACGGGATGAACGGTAGCAATGTTGATAAACATTATTTTTAGTGTTATTTATATAATCTTTTTATAGTTTATTTGCAATAATTAATAATTAATTAATTAATTAATATATATTTTTATTTATTATTATTTTTAATAGCTTTATTAATTTTGTTCAATTTTAGAATAGTTTTATTAAATTTGTTTAGTATTTGAATTTTGTCAGTCTAATAATTCTTTGGTCTTAATTTATTAATAATAATATTAACTTTAGTAGTACATGTTCAGTAGGAGTTTAATAAATGTAGATTTGTTATATAGGGTCTTTAATAAGGTTATTATTATTATTATTATTATTATTATTATTATTATTATTATTATTATTATTATTATTATTATTATTATTATTATTATATTAAGAATCGCAGACTTCTTCTCCGTCAATGGCTACGATCCGAGTGATGCGGTGAGCAGTAGAGTTTCCGATGATCAAGCAATTTTAGAGAGAAATTACGGAAGAATTTGGTTAAGAAAGCAATATAAATAGATGGTGAATTCAAGGAAAGAAGAATCAATTCACCCCGGATCAATTCCGGAGGCGATAAAAGCAAAGATCAGTTTACTCCCAGACCAATTTCGGTTCGGCGGAGGTGCAGTGTGTTCGGCGGCGGCGATTCCATCCGGTGGTAGCTGCGCAACAAATTCCAACAATTTCTGGTTCTTACTTTATTTTATTTTCCTTAATTTGGGCATTTTGGTTTCGTAATTGTTAGCAGCAAGAAAGTTAGTGTGTGTTTGTAATCCCTGTCCCTCTTTCAATTGATCAATTCGGCTAAATTGAGAACTGTGTTGCTACTTAAGCATGGTTATTGTGCTAATTACTGTACTTAGAGTTAATGACATGCTAATTACAATTTCTTCACTGCAATGATTTGCTAATCCTCTTGTTCTAAGAATTTAATGAAGTTACTATGAAAATTCTATATTGATTTATGTTTTATTTTGCATTTGATTCTTAATTAGCTTGGAGTTTTTAAATTGTTTAGTTATTTTAATTTCAAGTTATTAAATTGTCCATCAATTGGTTTATGTTCTTAGTATTTATTCGATCTCTTACTATTTCATTTTGAGGTTATTCACTTGTTTTTCCTGCCTTTATTTTTGTCTGTGTTTTCATTTAGTTTAATCCATGTTAATTATCGTTTAGTTTAATCTATTTATTATTCTGCTTCTTGGTTTAATTTTATTGTTTAAATTTATGAGTTTAATTGATCGTTATCTTTGGCATTTGATTCTCGTACTTTACAATATCCAGTCAATTATTTCTTAAGTTGTAATTAAATTGCAGTGTATCAATTCGTTGTGGGTTCGACCCTTGCTTTTGCACCCTATTACTACACTGACTCGTGCACTTGCGAGGACTTATCAAAAATTGTCCATCAATTTTTGGCGCCGTTGCCGGGGAGTTGTTTATTTTGCAATTTAATTTTCAGTTTTTTTTTTCTTTTGTTAATTGCTTGATTTTTTTTTTCACTATCCTTTTATTATTGTCATCTTTTTTCATTTGTAATCTTGCATTTTATTTAAGTCATTCATCCATTTAAAATTTTCTCTATATTTGTCTTTGCTTTCCCTATTCCCTTTATTTATTTTTTCCCTTTATTATCAATTCCTTGTTTTTGTTCTCTTTACTATTGTTGCTACAACTTTTTTTTTTTCATTTTTTTAGCACTTTAAATTTGCATTTAAGATTTTTTTTCCCACTTTATTTACTAAGTAAAGAAGTACTTAATAATTGTTTAATATTCCCCATTTCCCTTTTACTCTTTAGTGATTATCTTGTTTATTTATCTGTTTATTTATTTGATGGAGGGTCGTCGTTGTTTATATCCTAAACTGTTCCCTTTAGACGATCATATTGATATATTATTTTTTTGAAAACCCAATTTTTGAACCGCAAGACATATTACTTTTTGAAAACCCAATTTTTGAACCGCAAGAAACAACTACAACCATAAATGCATTTCCTCCACCCTCTTGGGTTGATAATCAAAATGATTTTCAATCAAGTCCTCCTAATTTTTATTGGGATAATAATAATCAAAATGATTTTCAACCAGTTGACCCATCCCAACCTGAAAAACCATCTTTGGAGGATACTTTACAAAATTTCATACAGGTTTGCAATGGGCAGCACGAAGCAGATGAGCAACGATTCCAACAACTTGAAGCTTCTTTGAGAAAACTAGAAATACAAGTGGGGCAAATCGTCGAAGCTTTGCAAGAGCATGTGCCAGGTAAGTTACCTAGTCAACCTGAAGAGACTAAGGCTGGTGATATCAATGAAAACAAGTCAGAAGATAATATCATTTCTAAACAAACTAAAATAATTGAAAAATTGCATAATGTTGTTGATGATATTATTGTAGAAAATGATGAGCCTCAATTGCATAAATCTGATAATCCTTATGTGCCCCCCCAAGCTTTATGTGCCCCCAATCCTTGTTGATGAAAGCTTTGAAACCACCCCTATACAAAATGAAGATTTTGAGGGAGAAGAGCCTTATGTACCACCCAAGCCTTATATGCCCCCGACTCTATTTCCAAATAGGCTCAAAAGTTGTGTGCCTGTAAGTGCAGTGCTACGACAAAAATTGCCCACAATCTCTTTTGATGTTCAAAACGATAAATTGACCAAAAATGTGCTTGATGAAACTATTCAGTTTCAAATTTTTATGTTTATGAATTTGTTTGATAGAGCTAACCAGTGTTTTGCAGTTAAGGGGTTGAATTTTGCAGAGGATGGTAAGTTGGGTTTCGATAAACTCCAAAAAGAAAATCTTTTGAATGACATTGATAAATTAGTTTCTTTTTGTTATTTTCAAACTGCAGGGCTAAAGGATAATTCCACAAATAAAAAACCTAATAAAGGAGGACTCTCTTTGTTTTCTTTTCTTTCCTCTCACAACATTGGGGACAATGTTGAAAATAAGTGTGGGGAAGGGATTTTACCCACAAATCACAAAAAATTGAAAAATTTTAAACTTTTTAATTTTCTTATGTTCATTTTCTTAAACCTTTTTATTTTAAAATTCTAGCATTAGTTGAGCTCTATCCATAAGTCTTTTAAATATTCGGTAATGAAAATAATGCATGCTTTTGTCAACGCTTAGTGTGTATATTGCATGCGGCTAGTTATTAATTTCTTTATTTTAATATTTTGAATAAGTTTGCCAAAAAAAAATCAAAAACCAAAAAAATACATAAATAGAATTTGAAAATCACAAATACCCTTATATGTTTTATGCAATTGCTTAAATAGTTTATATGTTGGTCTCACTTTATATTACCTTTTTCAAACTCTTTAACAATTCTTGAGTGCTATAAATTGTGGTGTTGGTTCAAGGATCATTTTTTTGGCATAAGTGAGGTGAAATAAAAAAAATAAAAGATAAAAATATATATATTAAATAAAAATGAGTGTTTTATTTATTTATTTCATTTGCAATAATTTCAGAGATTCTACTCCGCTGAATCAGCCACTTATACACATGTATAATAAATAAATCAATAAGTATTGTGGTCTGGTTTATGAGTACACACAAAATTGAAAACCCAAACAAGTCTAGCGTAAAATGGCGAGGTTTTTGGGGAAATTCTCTTTGGAAAAAGTCAAAATAGAAAAATAATGAGTGAACTTTGGAAAAGACAAGCAATTGCATTTCAATTTTAATAAATGCCTTGATCCTTATTTCCTTCATGTTTTGCACCTGCACTGTGATAGAATATTTCTGAATTTGGTTTAGGTTGAATTTGGTGAAATTTTTATATTTTTCTATTGAGTTTTTGTATAGTTCATATAAGGGGTGTCAGCACACGAGCACACGTTTTATATTTATTTTAGTTGTTAAAGTTTTTAATTTCTAGTCAAATGTTTTACACATTCTTTGAGTTGGCACTAACTTTGCATTGATGAGACAAATAAATTTGAAAGGTGATTTGGGTAAAGCTCAGTTTAATGTTTGGTTTTATTTTTAATTTCTTTTGTTTCTTTTGAATAATGCTTTTGCTTGAGGACAAGCAAATAAATAAGTGTGGGAAAATTTGATAAACATTATTTTTAGTGTTATTTATATAATCTTTTTATAGTTTATTTGCAATAATTAATAATTAATTAATTAAATAATATATATTTTTATTTATTATTATTTTTAATAGCTTTATTAATTTTGTTCAATTTTAGAATAGTTTTATTAAATTTGTTTAGTATTTGAATTTTGTCCGTCTAATAATTCTTTGGTCTTAATTTATTAATAATATTATTAACTTTAGTAGTACATGTTCAGTAGGAGTTTAATAAATGTAGATTTGTTATATAGGGTCTTTAATAAGGTTATTATTATTATTATTATTATTATTATTATTATATTAAGAATCGCAGACTTCTTCTCCGTCAATGGCTACGATCCGAGTGATGCGGTGAACAGTAGAGTTTCCGATGATCAAGCAATTTTAGAGAGAAATTACAGAAGAATTTGGTTAAGAAAGCAATATAAATAGATGGTGAATTCAAGGAAAGAAGAATCAATTCACCCCGGATCAATTCCGGAGGCGATAAAAGCAAAGATCAGTTTACTCCCAGACCAATTTCGGTTCGGCGGAGGTGCAGTGTGTTCGGCGGCGGCGATTCCATCCGGTGGTAGCTGCGCAACAAATTCCAACAATTTCTGGTTCTTACTTTATTTTATTTTCCTTAATTTGGGCATTTTGGTTTCGTAATTGTTAGCAGCAAGAAAGTTAGTGTGTGTTTGTAATCCCTGTCCCTCTTTCATTTGATCAATTCGGCTAAATTGAGAACTGTGTTGCTACTTAAGCATGGTTATTGTGCTAATTATTGTACTTAGAGTTAATGACATGCTAATTACAATTTCTTCACTGCAATGATTTGCTAATCCTCTTGTTCTAAGAATTTAATGAAGTTACTATGAAAATTCTATATTGATTTATGTTTTATTTTGCATTTGATTCTTAATTAGCTTGGAGTTTTTAAATTGTTTAGTTATTTTAATTTCAAGTTATTAAATTGTCCATCAATTGGTTTATGTTCTTAGTATTTATTCGATCTCTTACTATTTCATTTTGAGGTTATTCACTTGTTTTTCCTGCCTTTATTTTTGTCTGTGTTTTCATTTAGTTTAATCCATGTTAATTATCGTTTAGTTTAATCTATTTATTATTCTGCTTCTTGGTTTAATTTTATTGTTTAAATTTATGAGTTTAATTGATCGTTATCTTTGGCATTTGATTCTCGTACTTTACAATATCCAGTCAATTATTTCTTAAGTTGTAATTAAATTGCAGTGTATCAATTCGTTGTGGGTTCGACCCTTGCTTTTGCACCCTATTACTACACTGACTCGTGCACTTGCGAGGACTTAATTAATTTGTCCATCAAATGTTCACCATTTTGTCGTTGAAGTATTTCGGATTCGGACGGCGTTGGCGTGGTGGTCGACGATTCTCATGGGGATGGGCGAGCACTGCTTGCTGAGATGCGGCCGAGACAGACCCTGCAACTTGTGAGCCACTAACCTCCAGTGTCGGACTCACGGCTAAAGGAACGGGAGCTGCAGGCATTGAGTCTGGGTCCGAGCCCTCAGGAGCTGACGCCGACGTCACAGGTGTCGACGCCGACGATTCAGACCCACTGACCGGAGTCGCTGTGCTGGGCTGCGCTGCCGATACTGAGCCACCAGTCGGTTCATACACTGGCTGTCCGGAATTGGTTGATCTGGATGACGAGAGACTCTGACCTGCACTAGGAAGAGACAAAACAGGCAAAGGATCCATAGCAGAAACTAGTAGTGCTGGAGGAGTTAGTTCAACACACGTAGAGGCAGTTTGTGACACATTCCGTAGTTTAAGAAACGGAAACTCCTCAGACACAAATGAGACATGACGAGACAAATATACACCACCAGTTGACGGGTCCAGACACTTATACGCGGACTGATTCAGAGAATAACCCAAAAAGACACATGCCCGAGACTTGGGGTTTAGCTTACCAGGGAAGTATGGCTTCAACCAAGGGAAACATAGACAACCAAAGGGATGGATTTTATAGAAGTTGGGCTTCTTATGAAACAACATTTCAAAAGGTGAGTAGTGTTGGAGTATAGGGGTAGGCATGCGGTTGATTAAATACACTGCCGTTTGAAAAGCGTATGACCAGTATGAAGATGGCATGTATGCAAAATGTAGCAATGTCATGCCACTCTCCACAATATGTCGGTGACGCCGCTCGACAGAACCGTTGTGTTCCGGGGTGTGAGGTGGGGACGTAAAATGTGAAATCCCAAGCTTATTGAACATTGGAATCAGCTTCGTATACTCCCCACCGTTATCTGAAAACACAGAAACTATTTTATGCCCAAAATAATTCTCAACCATGATTTTAAACTGAAAAAACACCCTATAGACATCTGATTTGAGAATGATCGGAAATAACCAAATATATTTTGTGTAATGATCTACGAAACTAACATAATACTTAAACCCATCAACTGAGACAACTGGCGAACACCACACATCAGTGTAAATGAGTTCTAAAGGCTTGGTGCTCGACATATTATTAAAAGAAAAGGGTAGTTTGTAGCTTTTATTTATACTGCATGAAGTACATGAAAACATCTCAAGAGCGTGGCGATTATATGAAACATTATTACTGCGCAAGATACTCGAAAGGACTTTGTGGTTTGAATGCCCATATCTATGGTGCAACCCGGGAACTGAAGACTTGACACCAACATTGATTTGATGATGACGAGCGGGAAGGGTGTAAACATCATTCACGACCGGACCGCGCACCAGGGTTGTTCCCGACAGTCGATCCTTAACAAGGAAATAAGTGTCAAAAAATTCAACAGACACGGAGTTAGTTTTGCATAGCTTGGAAACAGAAATCAAATTTTTCTGAAGAGTTGGAACACACAACACTTCAGTTAGGGAAAGGGAGCGATTATTAAGAGGGAGTGAAACAGACCCTGTGTGTGAAATGTGGAGACTCTTACCATCACCCAGAACAATCTCATCCGGACCTGCGTAATCTGAAAACGACTGTAGGGACATAGGATCAGTGACCGTGTGATGTGATGCTCCTGAGTCCACGAGCCAAGACTTGGACTGTGCCGGACTGGTCGCGGTGGAATTTGCCACGGGAAACTGCTGGCCTTGACTATGAGAGTCGAGAACAGCAATATTGTTCTCTTTCAGAAATTTCGCGAGTTTGCGACAGTACTTCGCTTCATGTCCGGGATAATCACAAAAGTTGCAGTGCCGAGTTGGGCGATTACCATTAAAACGCCCTTGACCTTGCCTTCCATTCATACCGCCTCTACCGCGGCGATTACTGGGTTGAAAATTTGACTCACCCGAATTGTTTGATCGCCGATGTGTCCAGTTTGCCGTAGGGACATGCACCTGAGTGGAAGTGTCATTGTCGTGCAACAGCCTTTCATAATCTGTGAGAACATCATGCAGTTCCCCAAACGAGATACTACCTGTTCGCACACGAAGAGCAGCTACAATGGAATTAAACTCATCACCGAGCTGAGTGAATATATGCACCACCAGGTCCTCCTCATGAACCGGGCTTTGTGCGAGAGCTAAATCATCCGCAATTGACCGCATCTCACATCACAAAAAAAAAATCTCAATTAATTTGACGAGGTTAAATTGATCAAATTTTTGTTCTCCGTCAACTACATCCAATTTGTGAACGGTAGTAACACGTCACCAAAAGAAAAAAAAAATCCAATTTTCAATTCTTGTCCTCCATCCGTCACATGTCCAAGTTATACCCGGTAGTTACACGTCACCTCTAAAAATTATTTTATAATATTTTTTACAAATTTAACTAATAAAAACATGCCTAATATATATAATTATATGTAAATTTTTCGCGGTTGCTAGTGTTTAAATATAGTATCACGATAACATTAATAGTGATTACACTATTAATTATTAATTTGACCAATGTGACTTCTATTGTCAAAATGTTTTTTTTTTTTTTTTCAAATAAGACATTTTTTTTTTGTCATTAGACAAATTAATTTAACCAATGCCACTATAGTCAACAATATATTTAATATTCCCAATTATACAAACTAATGTCAAATATCTAATTGTTAAATTTGTAATATATCGATCTCATGACATACAAAACCCTTAAACATAAATGTGAATATTGTAGCACATATATCCAATATATGGAACAAGAAGATATTTTAATTGGATCATAAAGTTAATACTTACCAACAAAGTTTGATTCTGTGACCGTCTCTTAAGAAAAGTCACAAAGGTGTAAGGCTGTGAGTACAAAGTGCTTGGCAAGATTTCAATTTTTATTTCCGCATTCAATATATATAAGCTTCATACCATATTAAACAACCTAACGTTAAAGTTGATCCTTTTGTAGAATTGGTTGGAAGGCTCCTTCTACTTACTTAATTGGTTCGAGCACACCACGTTCATGAGGTTAGGGTTTGTTTGGCAGAGTTTTTTATTTTTATTTTTATTTTTTTAAAGAAATTGTAGCGTAAAGATAAGTACAAAATTAATGTAATGAAAGGCAAATTAAGTAAACCTTAACACTAATATTTTATTCTTAATCCGGCTATGTTAGGTTTTGTGAATCAAGGCCCTAGACCTGATACGTTGCATAGAACCACTTTTTTTTTCTTTTGGTAATTACACTATTATTTATTCATTTAACCAATGTCACTATAGTCAATTATTTAATATTCCCAATTATACAAATTAATCTCAATAACCTAATTTTAATGAGGATTTTTTTTTTAGACAAAACTTAGGACAAAAATTACAATTATTTCTACTGACGAATATAGTAAAAATAAAATATAATTGTTACAATAAAAATATCAATCTCATGACGTATTAAACCCTTAAATATAAATATGAATAATGTAGTGCGTGTGTGTGTGTGTATATATATATATATATATATATATATATATATATATATATATATAACTTTTTGTCCTAAATTTTGTCTCAAAAAAATTAGGCTATTGAGATTAATTTGTATAATTGGAAATATTAAATAGTTGACTATAGTGACAATGGTTAAATTAATAAACAGCAGTGTAATTACTAAAAAAAAATAAGTGGTTCTATGCAACGTATCAGGTCTAGGGCCTCGATTCACGAAATCTAACACAGCCGGTTTGAAAATTAAGAATAAAATATTAGTGTTAAGATTTACTTAATTCGTCTTTCATTACATTGATTTTGTACTTATCTTTACGCTGTAATTTCTTTACGTCATGAACGTGAATTGGATCATAATATTAAGACATATATAGTAACAAAATTTTCCAAATTTGGTTTTAAATTAAACTAAATTGGAATTAATGATTGTTACTTTTATTTGCGCATTTAACATATAAGCTCCATACCATATTAAACCGCCAACGTTAAAGTTTATCCTATTGTGGATGGGATTACATAGGTCAATTTTAAACATATTTTATAAATTCATTGTCTTTAGATTTTTTCTAATCTAACAATCGATTTTTTTTCCTATTTTTAATATTAATTTATTTATTTTATACTTTTTAGGTTTAAGCATTATTATTTTATCAAAAAAAATATTAAAAATGTCAATAATTAACAAAATTAAACTCGGAAGAACAAAATTTTATATTGTAGAGTCTAATATATTTTATTCAACACAAAGATTTGCATAAAATGATAAAAGTACGTTATTGTAGAGGTTAAGATTATTGTATAGCAAAAGGGCTGCACGTACGTGCATTCCAATAAAAACCAACAAGAATGATTGTGGGATTAATGAATATTGAGAGAGGAATAGATGAATAACAGATGCAAATTTGTATTGAAGAAAATGAAAGGTATTACAAAAGCCAAGAAGGTCAGGGCAACTGTACTCGTTCCCTTGAGAATTGAAGATAGAAATGAATCATATATGCATGCAGACATATATGATTGAAAATGCAAATACAATGAAGAACCTTAAATTAACTTGATAATAATCGACGACTAGCCTAGATTAGATATCAGTGGGCAACTGAAAACGGCAGAGAGGACAATCATTGTTCCTCTTCAACCACCTTATAATGCAGCGTTCATGAAACACATGGTTGCACGGCATGCGAGTCGCCTTTATCAAACCTTCCAAGCATATCGTGCACGTCTCTTTTGGTTTAAGCTTCACCTTCTCTAGGGCCGCCACCGACGACCTAGCCGCAGGGACTGGCTTATCCTCGTCCTCCGCATCTTCCTCATTTTCGTCCTCGTCCTCGTCATCATCTCCGTCCCAGGGCGCGTGCAGCGGCCATTCCTGGAACATAGGATAGGGAGGCGGGGCCGCCAACACGATATAGGGATTCGGAACAGCCTCCTGGAACACCCGAACGATATCCACCATAACCGGGATCCTCACGTTCGAAAAATCCTCCACCTGTCGGCACAAGGAACGCACCGTGGAATAGATTTTCCAGACAATCTCCGGCTGCGCCGTCTGGGGAATGTTGATGGTTCTGAGCATTAAGGTTATCACATGAACCGCTCTGTGCTCGCACTGGGTCATGTTCTCCGCCTTAACCACAAACCTCCCGCACGGAAGTTGCTCGCCGACCACGTCGTAGTGGTGCACCCAGTCGTAGGTGGCGTCGGAGAAATAGTAGAGCATTCTTCTTTGACTCACAACGAATTGAAAATAGAAGCCTCTCAAGGAGGTGTTTGGGAAACCCCCCATGATTCTGTGCCGGACAGAAACGTCGCATTCGTGCTTCACAAAGACTGGAAGTGAAACCATCACGACCTGATATGATTGATATATGAAATGAAAACAATATAATAATTCAAGTTGTGAGTGATCTGAGAGCGGTGAAATGGGTGAATTTATACTGGATTTGTGCGAAATGGAGTAAAAATACATGCTATATTTATCGACGCGGATTTAGTATTTTATATTGAAAATCGTTTTTTTTTTTTTTTTACTAGAATCACTGTATTAAATATTTCTATTTAAGAGTCTATATTACCGAGTAATTTTTATAAGGGATGGTAAGCTGACTCATATAGTCATACCGATATCATTCTAGCTATGGATGGCAATGGGTCGGGTGTGGATCGAGAAGGGCTACATTCATCACCCGACCCACTTTATATTTTCTCCACCCATCCCCACATTTAACCCGTACTCCATCCCCACCGGGTGGAGGTGTTAATTACGAATACCCACCACTTATCATCTTATTATTTCTTTTAAAAATTAATATTTAAATTACTTACACATAATAAAATAATAAAATGCGATACTAAAACATAAAATAATAAAAATGTTTAAATATAATAACTAAATTATTAATTTTAAAAATTACACTTAGTAGTTTAGATATAAAAAATAGTAAAAAGATCCACGAAGTTATATAAACTTTTATAAATAACTACATACTAGTACTTATTTTACTATTATATATATACACACACATGGTGGGTCGAGTGGGGTTCTAGGCGGATTTTGTACATAGAATTCGAATCCAACCCGACTCACCGCGGGCTTACTTTTTTTTTTAAGACCCGACCCTGACCCACCACCCACCATCACCCAAATTAAAAAACCCGATCTATGCGTCCATGCGGGGTGGATTCGGATGGATATCCGCTGAGCGGATTGAAATTGCCATCCCTAATTCTAACGGTATATACCTCTATTTCTACCACAATAAGATCATTAATTTTAATTTTCTTCGAGTACATCAAATTGACTTTGGTATTAGACTTACAATCTGCTTACTAACGGTCTTAAATTGATACGTCAAAATTAAGTTTGTTTTAATTCAAAAGAATTACACCCTCAATCCTCATTTTTAATTCATAATCCAAAATTGTAATCGAGGTGGAAGAATTCAAATATCCCATTTCTTTTTTCCCTTATGCAAAGATTGGAGAGTCGACTCTTCTAGCTAGTGATACAAATGATATTATGGATTGGAAGACATGCCATATATTTAAGCATAGATTTTGAAATTTATAGTTATTCATGCCAATAATGTATATGTATAGTTGAGTTTATTTTTATATGTAACTAATTATTATGTGAAATTAGGTTAAATAAATGTTATTTTATTTTAAAGTTAATTTCTATTTTTTTGTTATAGATTTATAGATGGGTAAGTACACTTTTAGTCTTTTTTTTTTTTTTTTTTTTTTTTTTGGTTTTTTCAAAACATCCCTTTTTAATTTTGACATACTATTATTGTGGCATAATTATTGTTTGTCATCTATCAACAAAACCGTTTAAATGGCGTTAAATATAATGATATTTTGGTTTATTCAGTTCTAAGTGTTAAACTATTTTTTCTTTTAGTTTGGTTCTAGATTTATGTGTCATTCCATTTTCAGTCCTTTAAAAAAAAAAAAAAAACATTCTTGTTGGTTCTATCATTATTGTGACATGACCATTTTTAGCATCTGTCATCAATAATTATGTTTAAATGATGACATTACACATAACGTTATTAACCACTCAAAATCCTTCTTAGCTTTTTTATTATTGATAATAAAACTGTTATCAATACTACATAAGTCTACTACAAAATTCAAAAAAATGCAATTGAAAAAATCACAAGCCTACTGCATTGAAAATGTTAATTTTTTTTTTTGAAAACCCGTTAATTAAGTGTAGTGCATAAGTTTACTTCATAAAAATCCACAAGACTTGTTGTTCTATTACCAAGCAGAAAAAATGGAGGATTTGAGTTGTTAATAACGTCATTTTTAATGTCATTTAAACATATTTGTTTACAGATGACCAAAAATTGACATGCCACAATAATATTATGACTAGCAGAGATGTTTTAGAAAAACAAGGACTAAAAATAGAATGACACATATAAACCTAGGATTAAAAAAAAATAAGAAAATGACATAATACTTAGAAAATAAACCAAAATTCCATTGTATTTAACATCATTTAAACGATTTTGATGATGGAGAACAAAAAATGATTATGCTACAATAATACTAGTAGTAAACATAAATATTAAAAAACGTACTCCCCGACCAGGCAAATTATATCATGCACCGCGCGTCCTTTTTTTTAAATGAAAAGAAACGGTGTTTGTTTTCCGCCGTTTTGCACTTTTTCGCAAAAAGTAATCCTGTTATTCAGTGTCATTTTGTATACACTGCAGTTTCAGTTCAACACAACTACAGTTTCATTTCGATATAATTATAGTTTCATTCGATATTTATAGACTCAAATATGTGAAAATGTTATTTAATTTTATTTTATATACATTATAGTTTCATTAAAACACAACTACATGATCATTTTGATATAATTACAGTTTCATTGTACAATATACACTCAAATATGTGAAATGTTATTTAGTTTCATTTTATATACACTGCAGTTTCATTTCACTATAACTACAGTATCATTTTGATATAACTGCAGTGTCAGTTTAAATATACTGTAGTGTCAGTTGATGTTTAATACACCAAACAAGCAGACTCCGTTAACTATAACGGTGGGTCGTTTCTTTACTTAAAAAAACGGCGCTGTTTTTCACTGCGGTGCACATACACCGCGGTCTATGATATAACGACCCCCGACCAAGCGTAATTATAAAGTTATGATGGGATAAATCTCAATTCAAATTACACATTAATTACTTTTCTTTCTTTCCACATATTAATGGCTTCCTTATTATCTGTTGCCATGCCAACTTTAACATGCATAATAATCATTTTAAAACGTTCATCTCAAGAAGACCATGTTAGATATACAATAGTCTAACTATAATAAATCATAGTATACGAGAAACCTAAACTCGTATGATAGCGGAAGCGTAGCCGTGTTGATCTCCCGCCATAGTTGATGTTCATGTTGTGTTGCCTCTTCTTAACGGTAGACCGTTAGCCATGTATTGCCTCAGACCTGACTCAGAACCCTGCTAGATGGTGTATTGGTATCTACTGAGCGGTCTGAGTACCGTAACTGAATGTGCTAACATCCATCATCCTGTATCCCATCAATCCAGGATTATATTAGGCACAGAGTTTGGTTGACTAACAACTACTAGTTATTAAGTCCAACCAGACCACTTAATAAGTCTAGTCAACTTGCACCACTTAATTAAGGCCCTAATATATAATATATAATATATATTATTAGGAAAAATCTTACATTCTCCCACACATGAAAAAGAAAAGAAGAAGTGTAAATCTTTCATAAATCATGCAATGTTGACTTTGATCGATATAATAATCGTTAGTTTTTAATAAACACTTATAACAATAGTAAATGTGATAGTAATCAACATATGGATCGACTCTATTCTTGTAGTTATGAAAATATGAATATGAAATTTCATTAAGGGTAAAGCTATGATTTTTATTTGTTTTTACATTTTATAGAGTCTTGAATTATTTTAAACATATGAAAACTGTGAAATTTTTTATTTTTACAGTTTATATAGTCTTGAATTAATTTAAACTAACTTTGTATGAGATTATAGGACTAAAATATTAAAACATAAGCAAATTGTTCACTGTTGCGGCTAAGTAAAGTAAATGCCCCCCCCCCCCCCCCCCTTTTTTTTTGTTGTCTAAAGGGACACAAGATCCGAGAATTAGTAAACACGTTTAATTTAGTAGTCAGACATCTAGTGTCGCTCTCCAAGAGGTCCTTTATGCCATTTGGGGGATAGTCCAAAATTGAAGTCCCTCAATCGCTTAGTTGCCCCAAATTTGAAATATAATCCACACACTAGTTCCTACCTACCACTTAGCTCCGTTCTCAAGAATTGCCTTGCCTTTAAAGTTGTCTTTCCAAGTCTAGGAGGTATCTCCCATGTTATTGGTGTTGTGGAAGCTTTTTGTGTTAATATATTTGTCCCGTAAAACCTAAACCCATAGTTTCTCCGGCAAGAAAGTACTTGCCACGCTAATTTTGCTAAGAAGGTGAGGTTGAAGTCTATATATAGCTCGTGTAAGGCTGAGGCCCCCTAGGTCCCGAGACCTACACACCTCCTTCTAGTTTGTTGCGTGAATTTTTTTGGTATATTCGGAGTATTCCCGAAGAAAATTCCTGTAAATTTTGTCAATATCGTTACAGATACTTACTGACAAGGGCAGAGATTGCTACTTTTAGGTGTCTCTAAACACTTGTTTTTGCAAAATCGGAATGCCAAGATACAGACCCAAGTGGGACGTCAGGGATATAATCACAACTTCTCCAATACGCCATTTAGTACCTACGCAAGTATTATGTGAGCAAAAAAATTGATATTTCAAACATAAATTGAAGACTCATAATATGTTAGCTAGATATTATGTGCTTGCTTAACATATTATGTGTTAATAGTTGATAATTATGTACCTCCAAATTATTTACATGCACTACATAATTAATCTGTTAATTAAATAAAAACACATAATATGTTAATTGCAAATACATAATTCGAATGTCATTTTAAACTAGGATCAACAATATAAAGTAGTGAACTCTAGTCGTCCATGATAATATATATTCATTGGGCTTGTTAGGCTTTCTTCAACTTTGGTCTACTCTTTATATATGATCTGTTTTTTTTTTTTTTTTTTTTAATTAGTTATGATCTCTTCAAAAACACGAAATCCTATTAACCTTAAACCTAATCATCATGGCCTAGGTTAATTAGTTAGCAGCGGGTAACTGGAAACGGCAGACAGGGCAAGCATTGTTCGTCTTTGTTATAATAATATTATTATTAATATTATTAGTAATTAAACCAAGTCAAAGAATTTAATAAAAACAAACATGGGTGAGTCATGTATGTTAATGTGGAACATGCCTAGATTATAGGAGTAGTACATGGAGCATTAGCTTCCTATTTATTAGCTTTCTCTTAGTATAAATATGTTGTGTATTTTCATTTGTTAAATCATCCCAGTGAATAAACATTATTCATTCTAATCTTTCCCTCTCTCTCTTCCTATTTATATATTATTATATATAAATACATAGATATATTATATATAATATATATATTATATTTAATATATCTTACATTTGGTAACAGAGCCAGTCAATTCAACCTTTCAACCCCGAAATATTTCCCGTAGTGAAATATGGCAACAAATTTTAATATTGTATGGTCGGGTCCCAAATTGGACGGGAAACTCGATTACAATTATTGGCAAATTATGATGTCCACACATTTGCAAGCTCAAAATCTTTGGAGCTTTGTTGATCCCGGTCTACCCGAAGGAGCTGATGCAGCCGCTATAGGCGAGATAAATTGGCCTTGGGTCAGATTCACCAAGGTGTTCATTATTCCATTTTTGGGCAATTAGCTCGTGCTCAAACAACAAAACAAGCTTGGGACCTCTTAAAGGTGTCAAACAAAGGAGTCGATCGATCGGGCACAGAAGTCTAAGTTGCAGTCGTTGAGAAGGTTGTACGATAATTGTGAGATGACCTCTACAGAAACAGTAGATGCGTATTTCACTCGTCTTATTGATATGGTGAATAAGATGAGGCTATATGGAGATACGATTGAAGATGGTGCAGTGGTTGAAAAAGTTCTTCGAACTATGCCGATGAAGTATGACCATGTGGTGGCTTCAATAACAGAGTCACACAAAACCGAGCTCTTATCAATTGCAGAGCTGAAAGGTATGGTAGAAAGTCATATTGACAGGATTGCGTCAAAATCGGAACCACTAGCAGAAGAAGCTTTGAAGAGTCAAGTCACCCTTAATGTGACTGGCACTAATCAAAGAGGTGGAGGATCTGGTAGAGGTCGTGGAAGAGGAAGAGGAGGTTCTAGTGGAAGAGGTCGTGGTAACTCCAACCAAGGAAGAGGTGGAGGTAATACCAAACAAGGTAAATTTCTATTTCATTGCTACAATTGTGGCAAGTATGGGCACAAGATTGCAGATTGTTGGTATAATAAGGACAACAATCGTGGAAATCAAGCAAACATTGCTGAAAATACTGCTGAAAAGTCTGGTGAGAGTTCTGAAACTTTACTTTTAGCCAGCGATAGTTTTTCTGCAGATAAAAACATATGGTTCTTGGATACTGGGTGTAGTAACCATATGTGTGGGAAGAAAGAATTGTTTTCTGAACTGGATGAATCAGTCTGGTCTGAAGTGACATTTGGCAATAAGTCAAAGGTGCCAATTTTGGGAAAAGGTAAAATCTCTATTCAGTTGAAGGATGGAACTCACAATTTTATATCCGATGTGTTCTATGTTCCTGAACTACATCAAAATTTGTTGAGTTTGGGTCAGTTGTCAGAAAAAGGATATAAGATACATATTGCTCATGGGTGTTGTATCATTGAAGATGCTAAAGGAGTTTTGATTGCAAAGGTAAATATGTCCCAAAATCGACTATTTCCTTTGAAAATTAAGCATACTCTCCTTGATTGCTTTAATTCTGAAGTTTGTGATGATAATTGGTTATGGCATATGCGGTTTGGGCATTTTCATTTCTCTGGATTAAACTATCTTGCGAGAAAGGAACTTGTTTCTGATTTACCTGTTGTGAATGTCCCTGATCGTATATGTGAGATTTGTGTGATTGGGAAGAAGCATAGAGATCCCTTTCCCGTGGGCAAGTCAAGGAGAGCTACAAAACAGTTGGAGATTGTTCACTCAGACCTGTGTTCGTTGGAGGTTCCCTCACATGGAGGTTGTAAGTGCTTTATTACTTTCATTGATGATTTCAGTAGGAAAACATGGGTTTACTTTCTGAAGCAAAAGTATGAAGCATGTGATGTTTTCAAACAATTTAAGGCTTTTGTTGAAAAGCAGAGTGGTTATGAAATTAAAATCTTGAGAAGTGATAGAGGTACAGAATATATTGCTTGTGATAATTTTCTGAAAGAAAAGGGTATTCAGCACCAAATGACAGCTAGATACACTCCACAACAAAACGGAGTGGCTGAGAGGAAGAATAGGTCAATCATGGATATGGTGAGGTGCATGTTGAAATCCAAGAATCTGCCTAAGCCTTTTTGGGCAGAAGCTGTTGCTTGTGCTGTCTATGTGTTGAATAGGTGTCCAACTAAAAGTGTCCGTGATAAGACACCTGAAGAAGCTTGGAGTGGGAGAAAACCCTCTATCAAATATCTCAAGATTTTTGGATGTTTGGCGTATGCACATGTGCCAGATCCATTGAGAAAGAAGTTGGATGATAAAGGTGAGAAGTGCATATTCATTGGTTATAGTGACGCTTCAAAGGCTTATAAACTATACGATCCTGAAACTAAGAAGGTTGTTATAAGTCGTGATGTCACTTTTGATGAATATGGTGTCTGGGATTGGTTAGCTAAAGATGAAAGTTCAGTTGTTATTCCTGTTGTTGAAAATATTGTTGATGAGCAACCGATTCCAGATAATGTCCAGTCTCCTTCACAGCCAGAACCGTCAGTTCGGCGATCTCAGCGCGAGCGCCACTTACCAGCTCGCTTGCAAGATTATGTTTTGGGTCATGATAATGACCTGTCTGATGAAGAGATTATTCAATTTGCTCTCTTTGCAGATTGTGATCCTTTAACTTTTGAGGAGGCTGCTACAGAAACTCATTGGCTTAAGGCGATGGATGAGGAGATACGTGCCATTGAAAAGAAGGGTACCTGGGAGTTAATAGATTTACCTCCTGGGAAGAAGCCAATTGGAGTAAAGTGGGTTTACAAAACGAAATACAAGTCAGTATATCCAACTTGAAGACGGAGACATTTTTCAAATTGAAGAAGGAAATTGGAATGACCAATACATCCAACTTGGTTTAAAGGAGGCAATGTTATAATAATATTATTATTAATATTATTAGTAATTAAACCAAGTCAAAGAATTTAATAAAAACAAACATGGGTGAGTCATGTATGTTAATGTGGAACATGCCTAGATTATAGGAGTAGTACATGGAGCATTAGCTTCCTATTTATTAGCTTTCTCTTAGTATAAATATGCTGTGTATTTTCATTTGTTAAATCATCCTAGTGAATAAACATTATTCATTCTAATCTTTCTCTCTCTCTCTCTTCCTATTTATATATTATTATATATAAATACATAGATATATTATATATAATATATATATTATATTTAATATATCTTACAGTCTTCAACCATCTAACAATGCAGTGTTGATGGAACAAATGGCTACACGGCATGCGAGTCGCCTTTATCAATCCTCCCAAGCATATCGTGCACATCCCTTTTGGTTTAAGTTTCACCTTCTCTAATGCCGCTTGCCGCCACCGACGACCTGGCCGCTGGTACTGGCTTATCCTCGTCCACGTCCTCATCCTCATCATCCCCGTTCGCATCCTCATCCTCATCCTCATCATCCCCGTTCCCGTTCCCGTCCAATTGCTGCCCGTTCTGGATCAACGAAGGGTTGGGATTCGGAGCAGCCTAACAGAAAACCCGCACGATATCCACCATAACCGGGATCCTCCCTTCCCCAACATGCTCCACCTGTCGGGCCAAGGAATTCACGGTGAAATAGATTTTCCGGACCATCTCCGGCCACACCGTCTCGCAAATGTTGATGCTTCTCAGCATTGTTCTTATCGCAATAATCGATGTGTCCTCGCACCCGGAAATTTCCTCCGCCTCAACCACAAACTTCCAGCACCCATTTCGCACGCCGTCGACACTGTAATGGTGCACCAAATCGTTGTTGCTGCGAGAGAAATAGTAGGGCATTGTTCTTTCTCTCACAACGACTTGAAAGTAGAAGCCTCTTAGGTTGGTGTGTGGGAAACCTCCCATGATGTCGTGCCGGATAGACACGTTGCATTCGTGCTTGACAAGGACTGGAGGTGAATCCATGGCGAACTGATCGATGAAATGATCGAAAACAACAATCAAGTTCTGAGTGAGGGTATGAGTGGTGGAATGTATGATGATGAAGATAAATTTATAATGGATTTGTGCGACATATATGGAGTAAATAATTTCTATATTTGTCATCCCCATATTTGGCATAGTATGAAATGCTAGATATTGGGTTAAAATTTCCATAATAGCTTTACCTCTGTATTTTATATTGAAAATTGTTTTTTTAGACTAAAATCACTGTATAGATGTGATATTGAAAAGTATGCAATAATTTCTACTGACAATATAGTAAAAATAAAGTTACAATAAAAATATCAATCTCATGACGTATGAAACCCTTAAATATAAGTATGAATAATGTAAAAAGTGGTTGTCTAGGGCCGCAATTCACAAAACCCAACATAGCTGGTTTGGAAATTAAGAATAAAATATTAGTGTTAAGGTTTACTTAATTCGCCTTTCATGACATTAATTTTGTACTTATCTTTACGTTGTAATTTCTTTAATGAAAATAAAAATAATAATAAAAAACTCTGCCAGACAAATCCTAACATCATAAACGTCATGAATGTGAATTGGATCATAATATTAAGACATAATAAGAAAATTTGGTTTTAAATTAAACTAAATTGAAATTAATGATTGTTACTTTTATTTGCGCATTTAACTATAAGCTCCATACCATATTAAACGGCCAACGGTAAAATTTATCCTTTTGTAGACGGGGTTACATAGGTCAATTTTAAACATATTTTATAAATTCATTGTCTTTTGATTTTTCTAATCTAACAATCGATTTTTTTTTCTATTTTTGGTATTAATTTGTTTTATACTTTTTAGGTTTAAGCATTATTATTTTGTCAAATAAAATATTAAAACATGTCAATAATTAACAAAATTAAACTCCGAAGAACCAAATTTTATATTGTAGAGTCTAATATATTTTATTCAACACAAAGATTTGAAACAAGGCGTTTGTGGGAAGAACTTGATTTTACATAAAATGATAAAAGTTATTGTAGAGGTTACGTGCATTCTAATAAAAACTAACAAGAATGTTTGTGGGATTAATGGATATTGAGAGAGGAATAGATGAATAACAAATGTAAATTTGTATTGAAGAAAATGAAAGGTATTACAAAACCCAAAAGGTCAGGGCAACTCGTTTCCTTGAGAATTGAAGAAAGAAATGAATCATATATGCATGCAGACATATATGATTGAAAATGCAAAGACAGTGAACAACATTAAATTAACCTAATAGTAATGGACAAACGGCCTACGTTATATATTAGTGGGCAATTGGAAACGGCAGAGAGGACAATCATTGCTCCTCTTCAACCATTTTACAATGCAGCGTTCATGGAACACATGGTTGCACGGCATGCGAGTCGCCTTTATCAATCCTTCCAAGCATATCGTGCACGTCTCTTTTGGTTTAAGCTTCACCTTCTCTAGCGCCGCCCCCGACGACCTGGCTGCCGGGACTGGCTTATCCTCGTCCTCCGTATCTTCCTCGTCTTCGTCCTCGTCCTCGTCCCTGTTCCAAGGCGCGTGCAACCGCCATTCCTGGAACATAGGATAGGGAGGCGGGGCCGCCCACACGATATAGGGATTCGGAACAACCTCCTGGAACACCCGAACGATATCCACCATAACCGGGATCCTCACCTCCGAAAAATCATCCACCTGTCGGCACAAGGAACGCACCGTGGAATAGATCTTCCAGACCATCTCCGGCTGCGCCGTCTGGGGAACGTTGATGGTTCTCAACATTGAGATTATCACATGAACCGCTTTGTGCTCGCATTGGGTCATGTCCTCCACCTTAACCACAAACCTCCCGCGCGCAAGTTGCTCGCCGACCACGTCGTAGTGGTGCACCCAGTCGTAGGTGGCGTCGGAGAAATAGTAGAGCATTCTTCTTTGACTCGCAACGAATTGAAAATAGATGCCTCTCAAGGAGGCGTTTGGGAAACCCCCCATGATTCCGTGCCGGACAGAAACGTCGCATTCATGCTTCAGAAAGACTGGAAGTGAAACCATCGCAACCTGATATGATCGATATATGAAATGAAAACAATATAATAATTCAAGTTGTGAGTGATCTGAGAGTGGTGGAATGGGTGAATTTTATAATGGATTTGTGGGACATGGAGTAAAAATACTTGCTATATTTGTGGCCGCCGATTTAGTATTTTATATTGAAAATCTTTTTTTTCTTTTACTAGAAACATTGTATTAAATATTAATAGAAAATACTAAAGAATCTATATTACGTAGTAATTTTTATAAGGGATGGTAAGCTGACTCATATAATCATACCAACGTCATTCTAGCTGTATATACCTCTATTCCTACCACACTAAGATTATTGATTTTGAGTTTCTTCGAGTATATCAAATTGACTTTGGTATTAGACTTACAATATAATCCGCTTACTAACGGTCTTAAATTGATAAGTGAAAATTAAGTTTGTTTTAATTCAAGAGAATTACACCCTCAATCCTCATTTTTAATTCATAATCCAAAATTGTTATGGAGATGGAAGAATTCAAATATCCAATTTCGTTAATCTATTATGCAAAGACTGGAGAGTCGACTCTTGTAGGGATACAAATGATATTATGGATTGGAAGACATGCCATATATTTAAGCATGGATTTTGAAATTCATAGTTATTCATGCCAATGATGTATATGTATAGTTGAGTTTATTTTTATGTGTAACTAATTATTATGTGAAATTAGGTTAAATAAATGTTATTTTATTTTATTTTAATGTTAATTCCATTTTTTGTCATAGATTTATAGGTGGGTAAGTACACTTTTAGTCTCTCTCTTTTTTTTTTTTTCTTCAAAACATCCCTCTTTAATTTTGACATAGTATTATTGTGGCATAATCATTTTTTGTCACCTGTCAACAAAACCGTTTAAATGGCATTAAATATAATGATATTTTGGTTTATTCAGTTCTAAGTGTTAAACCATTTTTTCTTTTTAATTTGGTTCTAGATTTATGTGTCATTCCACTTTTAGTCCTTTAAAAAAACCATTCTTATTGGTTCTAGCATTATTGTGACATGACCATTTTTGTCATCTATCGTTTACAAATATGTTTAAATGATGACATTAAAAATAACGTTATTAACCACTCAAAATCCTTCCTAGCTTTTTTATTATTGATAATAAAACTGTTATCAATACTACATAAGTCTACTGCAAAATTCAAAAAAATGCAATTGAAAAAACCACAAACCTACTTCATGGAAAACGTTAATTAAGTTTAGTGCATAAGTTTACTTCATAAAAATTCACAAGACTTGTGGTTCTATTACCAAGCAGGAAAAAATTAAAGGAGGATTTGAGTTGTTAATAACGTCATTTTTAATGTCATTTAAACATATTTGTTTACAGATGACCAAAATTGTCATGTCACAATAATCTTAGGACTAGTTGGGATGTTTTGAAAAAACAATGACTAAAAATTGAATGACACATATAAATTTAGGATAAAAAAAGGTAAATGACATAATACTTAGAAAATAAACCAAAATTCCTTTGTATTTAAGGTCATTTAAACGATTTTATTGACGGAGAACAAAAAATGATTATGCTACAATAATACGAGAGGTAAACCGGTATATTTAAAAAAAAATGACTAAAAGTGAACTAACACTTATAAATTTAAGAAAAAAAAAAAAAAAAAAAAAAAACCACCCGCAAAATCGAAATCTCTCGCATACTTTGAAGCAAATTGATTTTACTTTTTATTACACGAAATCCTATTAACCTTAAGCCTAATCATCATGGCCTAGGTTAATTAGTTAGCAGCGGGCAACTGAAAACGGCAGAGAGGGCAAGCATTATTCTTCTTCAACCATTTAACAATGCACTGTTGATGGAACAAATGGCTGCACGGCATGCGAGTCGCCTTTATCAACCCTTCCAAGCATATCGTGCACTTTCCTTTTGGTTTAAGCTTCACATTCTCTAACGACACCACTGACGACCAAGCCGCTGGTACTGACTTATCCTCGTCCTCGTCCTCATCCTCGTCCTCGTCCTCGTACTCGTACTCATCCTCGTCCTCGTCCTCGTACTCGTACTCATCCTCGTCCTCGTACTCGTACTCATCCTCATCATCCCCGTTCCCGTCCTCGTCCTCATCATCCCGGTTCCAGTCCGATTGCTGCCCGTCCTGGATCAACGAAGGGTTGGGATTCGGAGCAGCCTGACGGAAAACCCGCACGATATCCACCATAACCGGGATCCTCCCTTCCCAAACATGCTCCACCTGTCGGGCCAAGGAATTCACGGTGGAATAGATTTTCCGGACCATCTCCGGCCACACCGTCTCGCAAATGTTGATGCTTCTCAGCATTGTTCTTATCGCAATAATCGCTGTGTCCTCGCTCCCTAAAATTTCCTCCGCCTCAACCACAAACTTCCAGCACCCATTTCGCACGCCGTCGACACTGTAATGGTGCACCAAGTCGTTGTTGCTGCCGGAGAAATAGTAGTGCATTGTTCTTTCTCTCACAACGACTTGAAAGTAGAAGCCTCTTAGGTTGGTGTGTGGGAAACCTCCCATGATGTCGTGCCGGATAGACACGTTGCATTCGTGCTTGACAAGGACTGGAGGTGAATCCATGGCGAACTGATCGATGAAATGATCGAAAACAACAATCAAGTTCTGAGTGAGGGTATGAGTGGTGGGATGGATGATGAAGAAGATGAATTTATAATGGAATTGTGCGAATAATTTCTATATTTGTTGTCCCCGTATTTGGCATAGTTTGAAATGCTAGATATTTGGTTAAAATTTCCATAGTAGCTTTACCTATGTATTTTATATTGAATTTTTTTTTTAGACTAAAAACACTGTATAGATGTGATATTAAAAAGTATGTAATAATTTTATACCTAATGGTATATTGACTCGCGTGATATTAAAAAGTATGTAATAATTTTTTACCTAATGGTATATTGACTCTTACCAATATCTCTATCCCTATCATAGTATAACATTAAGACTAATTTTGATTGATAGTAATTAGTAAGACTAATTTAGATAATTCTCTTGGGGTAACGTCAGCAAAGTTGGACTATGGCCGGTAGACTTTAAACTAGGGGTCGACTGGACTTCTCATGAGAACTTTTGGGCTTGTATTAAATTTAATTTTTGGCCCACGGCCGGCACTAAATTTAATTTTTGGCAGAATTGTCAAATAGTTCAATCTACTATTTGCAGGCAATTTATATTGTGCACCAGGACGCACATTGCAAAACGACGTCGTTTTGCACTTTTTTTTTTCTTTTCCTGAAATTCCATTTTCTATGTCAATTGTTAACTTCTTTAAAAAAAAATCTCATGTTTAAAAAATATACATATAATTGTATAATATAATGTACATAATTGTATAACAGAATACAAATACTCTTTTTGGAAAAGATAATACACATAATCTAACATAATACATAATACACACAAACTCTTAACTCTTAAAAAAATCTTCTGTTTCGGATGTACATAATTGTATAAAAGAATGTACATAACTGTATAAAAGATGTACATAATTGTATAACAGAATGTACATAATTGTGTAATATAATGTACATAATTATATAACAGAATACACATACACTTTGTCGCGTCAACTCCCCACATAACTTATTAACAAAATGTTTTGGAAGGCGCGAGGCACACATTGCTATGTGCGCTGTGGTGCACGATATAACGATTGCTATTTGCAAGTGCTCAATTAACCTCTTGTTCTATAATAAAATCTAATTGGCCACATTTACTTTTAAAATTATGTTTGCTTAGCATTTTCTCATGGTTTCCATTAGGTAACCATTCTATAATGCTGACATGGAATTTAAATACAAATAAGTTGATGACTTGTTTCATTGTTGACTCATTCAAACTCAAAGAAAACCACTTTCTCCCTCCTCATCCTCTCCACCATCATCTGCGCTGCCAATTTGAAAACTAAAAATAGTTTGTTGCCTCCCACTTGTTACTTGTGTGCCCAAGTAATCCCACAGTATCTTTAGTATGGGGTTGCTAAAACTTTCTATGGTTGTATGATATTTATATGCCTATTACCATGCCCTTTCATGCTTTGCTGTAGAGCTCATTGGCATCCCTTATGAAACTCTTCACCACATAATTCCTGAATATGCTTAGAGGCAAAACTTATTCATGACCTTGCGCTCCTAGTCACAATTTGGAATTTCATTTATCATGTTTGCTTTAGTTGTCTCGGTTATGCATGCACCAACTATAAAATGTCTTATAATCTACGAGGTGTTTGAAATTTGCTAAGAAACTTTGAACTGGACAGTCAATGAACGCATATATTCTATTCATTTTGAATGTGCAGAGTGTCAATAGTGCTATCACTCATCAACCTGTCACGAGCACACAAGGGAGAGCCTAAATGGTTGTGCAAAGCCAATAGAAGTTGCTGTTTTTGTTTCTAGATCGACAGTTGCGAGGATGGTGATGAAGAGGTAGAGAGTAGTGATTTTCTATGAGTTTCAATATGAAACAAGTTATCAAATTATTTTTATTTAAATTTCATGTGAGTATTACGGAAGGATTACTTGACTCGACAAGAGTCAACTTACCATTCCTTACAAATATTAGTACGACTTTTTAATATCGAATACAGTAATTTTAGTTTTTAAAAATTATTTTCAATAATTTAAAAAAAAAAATTAGTTTCAATATACAATACATAGGAAAGACTATTACGAAAATTTGAACCCATTATTTATGTAGCATCTGAATTCATACCATACCAAATTAAATCGGATACGACAAATATAGCAAGTATTTACTCCAGGTTTCCAACAATAAATACATGCTCCGTATAAAGAAAGAAATGTAATTAATATGTGTGTAATTTGAATAGTGATTTATGCATTCATAACTCCATATATATATATATATATATATATATATATATATATATATATATATATATATATATATATATATATATATATATATATATATATATATATATATATATATATATATATATATATATATATATATATAAAATTATGTCGGGTAGGGTGTTGGAGCCTAAAAAAATGATAAATAATTATTTTGGTCAAGTGTAGGTCTGAAAATGAGGAATTTTGTCATTTGAGAACGATAAAATGATACACCAAAAAATATAGAGAAAGAAATGCAATTAATATGTGTAGTTTGGAATGCTTTACCATTATTTTTTTATTTTCTTTCTTGAGCTTTTCATAATTAAAAGAATAGAGTTGGATCTATATGTTGATTAGAGTCGCACTTATTGCTGTTATAAATGTCTAATAAATATTATTATGTGAAGTCAACATCGCATGATTCCCAGAAAATTTGACATAATAATATTTATTAAAGGACATTTAACTATGCCATGGAATCGTGTTCACCGAGAATGGTGAATACAAGGCAAAACGACGTCGTTTTTAGGCCAAAAAAAAAAAATTTCGCGGATGTGGAGTTAACGGCGCGCGTTTGATCAAATTATGAATTTTCTGTTATGAGATTATGAATTTTATGAAAATTCATAATCTCATAACAGAAAATTCATAATCGCATAACAGAAAATTCATAATCTCACAACTGAAAATTCATAATCTCATAACAGAAAATTCATAATCTCATAGTTCCAAAGTGAATGTGTAGGCATGGTTCCAAAGTGAATGTGCAGGCATGGATTCATAATTTATGAATGTCCGTGATTTCGGACGGGAATATGTAGGCATGGTTCCAAAGTGAATGTGCAGGCATGAATTCATAATTTATGAATGTCCGAAATTATGAATGTAATGAAAATTCATAATCTCATAACAGAAAATTCATAATCGCATAACAGAAAATTCATAATCGCATAACAGAAAATTCATAATCTCATAACTGAAAATTCATAATCTCATAACAGAAAATTCATAATCTCATGGTTCCAAAGTGAATGTGTAGGCATGGTTCCAAAGTGAATGTGCAGGCATGAATTCATAATTTATGAATGTCCGAAATCTTTGTTCACCTCAAATTAAAGTGAAACCGCAAAATGTGAAAATAAAGAAAAAAAGTCACGCAATTAATTTAAAAATAATAATAATAATAATAATAATAATAATAACGGTATACTAACACCGTTAGAACCGTGTTCACCATGAATGGTGAACACGGTTCCATGGCATAACGTCTGATATATGGCTAAAAATCTAAAATGTGCTTTCTGTTTGGGAAGAAAAAATCTAAAATGTTGAAACATATGCAAATTGTTCACGGTTGCATAAATTAGGTAAGTGATGATTAGTTCAAAGTTTTTGGGCTTCTAACCAAGCTTGGACAACCTCTCATTCGAATAGTTTTTTCTTTTTCAAGCCCAATTAAATAAATTTAGGCAATACATCTATATTAGGCTTATTATGCTTTCTTCAACTTATTGGGTCAACTTTTCGATCCATTCCTTTTTAATAGGCAATTTATATCAGAGCGCTCTGATGCAAAATGACATCGTTTTACATAAATGTATAATAAAAGAATACACATAATTGTATAAACAAAATACACGTAATTGTATAAAAAAATACACATAATTGTATAAATAAATACACATAATGATATAAATAAATACATATAATCACGTCAATTTCCTTCCGCGCCTCCCAAAACGACGTCGTTTTGAGAGGCGCGGAACGCACAGTGCTGCGCGCGCCGTGGTGCAGGGTATAACGATTGTTTTTAATATATATGCGTTTAAGACTTTAAGATCAATCATTATGTCATAGATCAGCTGAGGATTTTGGTTTATGTGTATGTGTTTTGTGTTTAAATTTTATACTTTAAGAATATGAATTCTCTATCTTGAACAACTTAGTAATTATGTCGTATGTTATGAATTTATGTATCTTGTATTGTGAAATGTTGTACATATGAACACAAATTATGTACCTAAATTGATTATATTTAAAAAATAAGTAAATACATAACATGTGTATGTGTTTTGTGTTATGACTTTTTATGTTTTGTGTTTTGTGTTATGAAATTATATACCTTACGAGTATGAATTATGTAACTCGTTTAAATCCAAGGATTCCAAGTCAATAATATTATGTGTTTTGTGTTATGAAATTATGCACTTTACGAGCATGAATTATGTACCTCATTGTTCCAATTTAGTGTTTATAATGCTATGTGGATCCTAATCTATGATATAAATTGCTGTTTAACTTTTCTTTTTATTATTTGGATGGATAGGGAAGACATGCAACCCACGAGACATTGGTTGGGCCAGTCTGGCCTCTTTATCGAACCCTTAATCTATAATTAAGGAAGGATGAATGTATCTTTTCCACTCAACTACATCCGAAATTAATAATGTAAATTAGTCTTAATAGTCTATAATTATTCAATTCAAATTAAAAAATCAACTCTTAAAATCTTGTGCATTATCAAATTAATTGTATTGTACTTTAAGCTCCTACACTTTTTTGTTTCTTAATAAAAAGCTCCCACAAAAAGTTGTTTACGATTCTTCCCTCAATTCTTCAACACCCAGGGCAGTCCAATTCTGTGATTGAGAAAACTCTGGATCGAAGATGGCCTATTCATGGCGACCTCCACCACCCCAACAGCCTCCATTGCAAGGCGATCGATGTCCGGTCTGCTCATACTCTCACTTCCCCTTTTGCCCTCCACCGCCACTGTACCCTCCCAACCCTAGACTGCAATATCAGCCACATCCCGGCCAGTTCTACCATGGGCACCCACCGCCAGTTCCGCCGCAACCGGCTTACGACCCCTTCGTCGATCACCATACCGGGCCCCCCCAAGTACCTCCTCACCGTCCATACGTTGATGGCTACCAAGGTCTTCGCTCGCCGTGGAATCAAGGTGCTAATTTTAACAATGATCCATATGGGAATTCGAATTCAACCGCTAATTTTAGTCACGGTAATGGTGGAGCTAAGAGAATGCGTACAGATGATCCGAGCTCAGTTATGAATGAAAGTTGTGCGAAATCAGCTAGGTTTTCGGTTGATGACGAAAGGAGATTACAATTGATTCGTGATCATGGGGTACCAGCGGGTCAGGAAATCAGTAGTCGTGGAGATCATGGAAACTCTGAAGGATATGGAAACGGTGCGAACAACTTTCATGACTCGGGATGCGGCGATTTGGACAGAAAACAGGGATATTATGAACTGCAGGCTAGTAGTGAAAAAGTTGATAAGAATTCGCTTCAGAGTAATGGCTATGGATTTAGCAGTTTTCCAGCTAATAATTACAATAATGTAGACCAGGGGCGGAATACAATACAGCATGAACAAAGTGGTGGTCTTGGTTTTGGCTCAGAAAATCACAATTTTGATAGTTCATATTCTGATTTTTACCCAGAGCAGCATTCTTTAGAGCTGAAGCAAAACCAATATGGTTCAGCATTAACTAGGCAAGGAGCCTCAAACCCGAGAGGCATGACTATTGGTCTGGGTCAGGGTTCACGAGCATTCCCTGGCCAGCCTCCACTTCCTGCAGGAACTCCTGGCCGCCCTTTCTTAGAGCCAGTTGTTTCATCATCACCATCAGGAACAACCTCTTCATTATTTCCCATTCATAATGGTACATCAGCTTCAATGCCTTCCTATCCTCCAGCCACTGAAGCAGCTCAAGCCTACTACCATGCCAATGGCAATTCAAAGTCTCCATCTGGCTTTCCTATGGAGGTATACTTTCAATTTAGATTTTATTCTTCAATTTAATAATTGATTCTGTAGAATTATTTGAGAGTATTAAGCATTTAAGCCTATTAGAGAGGGTAATGTTCCTCTTTGCACCTGCATCATATGCTATTCATTCCAAAGCTTTGGTGTAATGGGTTGGACTTTATAGCCAAAGCAATTAGAGTAAAGAGTCTTAGGGGAAAAATAAGACTTCCTGAAATGCATGAATGGAAATGCCTTTTGGAGTTTTTTTTGGGTATATTAGACAAACCCAATTGAAATTGTGAAAGGCAGCATAGGCTATAAGTTAACAAGCATAGCTAGTTTATAGGACCATTATATCTATCCATTTGAAGGGAATGCATATAGCTTCCTTTTTTTCCTATCAAAATGATAGTAATGTCCAAATTAGTGCTAAAGATTGCAACTTACAGGAACTTCGGACTTTTCACTATGCTTCGTCAAGGACATGCTCAAGAGAAAGTGAACAGTATCCTGCGAGGCATCCATCTTCTGAGAAGCCTAAGATTTTTGATGCTTCTCACATTTTAAAGCATCCACATAGATCTGCCCGACCTGATCATATAGTTGTAATCCTTCGAGGGCTTCCAGGTATGCTTATGTCTCTTTTAATGCTGCATCCTTTTTCTTGTATTCTTCGTATCTCCTTTAAGTACTTATATTTGTGAGTGGTTGGCAGATTTTACCTTTTCTAGTGGCTTCTTGTTGACTAACTTTTGGGTCATTGTCATTCTGTGCTCTTATTGCACAATAATGCTTGCTCAGGAATTGCAATTGAGAGCTTACAGTAATTTGTTACTCTTTCAGGGAGTGGAAAGAGCTATTTGGCAAAAATGTTGCGAGACCTTGAGGTTGAGAATGGTGGTAATGCCCCAAGAATTCATTCAATAGATGATTACTTTATGACTGAAGTTGAAAAGGTCTTTGTATTTTCTACTAGTTAATGGTCTTTTTTAAAACAGGACTTTAACTTATTTTGTCTACTTTCTTACTGTTAACTACAAGAATATTCATCCCCATAGATTTTGTAACAAATAAGAATATTGTTCAATATGCAGGTTGATGAAAGTGAAGTTTCAAAGTCTGTTGGCTCTACCAAAGGGAAAAAAACTGTGAAAATGGTCATCGAGTATTGCTATGAACCTGAGATGGAGGAGGTGATAGAAACTTTCCTAATGCATCTTTTTATTTGTTTGCTTTTGTCCACGTATTCCTGTATTAACACAACTTCCTTCCAGGCTTATCGGTCAAGCATGTTGAAGGCATTTAAGAAGACCCTTGATGAGGGGGCTTTCTCCTTTGTAATTGGTATGGTTTTGGGCGTGAAATTTTTATGTCTCTTTTAAATGTTTTAATTTTTTAAATTTCTCAATGATCTTGAAGCCATACAGATGAAATGCTTGCCTTTCTGAAAGATTCTGTGGATTCCTTTGAAATTGTTCGCTGAAAGGAATATCTCAATTCACATTTGCATTCCATTTTTTTTATTGCATCAGCAGTAGCTCTTATGAAACATTAGCCTATGCCTTGATTGGGACCTGCGTGTGCGAAATAAACACATAAATTTTTAATAAAAGTGTTAAGGTTAAACTTTAAAAGGTGTACCTTAGGTTCTCTCAAGGTTCACTGGAAGTTGGTTCATTTAGTTGTGCTAGATTGTCAACTTAAAGGTTCAAAGATAGTTTAATTTTAGATTAAGTGGTGATGCAGTGCCTATGCACTGCCTTCAGTTTACTAACAACAGATGCAGTTTTGTTCGGCAATTGACTCATTTGTTGCTGGTATTTGTTCCTCATCTTAGTGGATGACCGCAATCTGCGGGTAGCTGATTTTGCTCAATTTTGGGCAACTGCAAAGGTATACTCTCAATTCTTGATTTCCTACAAACAGTGCATGTGTTCTGTTCTTGGTATATCTGTTTGTGGGATGCTGTGAAGGTCTGTGTTTTCTTGCCTTTGGGCGTTGCTTTCAGTTTTTTAGTGAACTATACATAGTCACCACTAGTGTCCATGTTAAGTATTGAACTTGAAGCTTAGTTCAAAACTGTTCCACTTTGTGTGAGGGAAATTAGCATTTGAGCCTTTTAGTGATGGACAAGTTGGACAATGTGCAATTCAGTTTTCTTGGCTTGCTTGCTTTGTGATACTTAATAGAATGCCTTTCATTTGTCAATGCATTTTTCTTGTCAAATATATTGAATACATGTGTGGTTGTTGGTAACTGTAATTTTCATTTCCCCTTTCCGGTGCATCCTCACCACTTCCAATCACCTTCCCATGAAGGGCTCCAAATGTTGGATCTAAGAGAACTGTAGGATAAATCTTTTATGGATATGCTGAAAGTAGCAATGATATTCGCTTTATATTTGTTTTATTTTGATATGCTATTATTAGCTCTCTGCGGATTGATTTTAAGATGCTTTATGAGTTTATGGTAATGTGAAGGTAGGCGTGATCATTCTATCCTTCTCTTAAAGCCCCATCAGGTTGGCTGACTGGGGTTTCTTATATCATTTTTGAATGTTCAACATTGTTCCAGGCATATAGCTGATTAATTTCCTTGTTTAATATTTGGCTGGCAGTCTGTAATCATTTTTATTTTTATTTTGGGTGAATGACCATTGTAGTCAGTTATTCCTACTACCAAGTGTCCCCATATGTTGATTTGAGATTTGCATAAAATTACTGATAACAGTTTTTCTGCAATTATGGATGTTCAATCCGCATCTGTCAACCACACAACTAAAAAGTTCAATGTCATATATATGGATTCTTTTGCTCGACATAACTTCAGTATGCAGAGTTGTGAAGCGTTTGGAACATAGTTTGTATTTATGTTTGGAGGGAGCATAGTTTTTGTTACATTTGCTCTACCTGTTTCAACTACTTTTCAAGTTCTGTATATATTTATTTAGATATCTGAAAAGCTGAAGTTTATATGCATTTATTAAGTGTAGTATTGGTACTTTTTTACTCATTCAGTTGTTTATTATTTCAGAGGTCGGGGTATGAAGTGTACTTACTAGAAGCTCCGTACAAGGACCCAGCGGTAAGTTAACCCTCAGTCCATCATAAGTTTTAACTCAGTCGTGAGGTTGTAGATGTGCACATAACCCAATGTTTTCTGCATGGCATCCATGGGCTGACTTATTTAATTGAATATATTGTATTTGGTGTTCTCCTATCCAATATTTTAATGGAATGGAATAAGGAACTCTGCAGTGATTTTGGTTTTCTTCTACCGTTTTCCCCTCAATTATGGTATGCTAATCCTCTTAATGGATTCCAGGGATGTGCAGCAAGGAATGTGCATGGTTTTACACTGGATGAAATACGGAAGTTGACTTGCCAGTGGGAAGAAGCTCCATCCCTGTATTTGAAACTGGATGTTAAGGTCTGTTCTATTTATAAATGATTTTTAGCTTGGGCCAAACAAGCTATGCGCTATTAAACTTGTAAGCAATTGGGTGGGTGGGGGAAGACAATCTATTCAAGACCGCAATTTTGGCTAAATTGCTTATTGTTGTGTTGGCCTTGACATCTCTGAAAACCTAGTTAATGTTTAATTGCTCAAAATTGGTATTTTTGGTGTTAGTATCACATTAGTTGCGGTAATTGAAACCTTGACTATTATATATGGAGTATAAAATTTGCATTCTTCTTAAACATATATATATTTTTTTTCAGTCATTAATTCATGGAGATGATCTTGAGCATGGTGGAATAGAAGAGGTAATTTCTTCTAGCTGATGTTTCATTAAGTATATAAACTATGTTTTGACAAGGTAAAACATTTAATTCACTGATTTATCAAACAACTGCTAAAAAAAGGAATGCATAAAACATGGGCTGTACGCCTGTATCTGCTTATATATAATTTTTTACCCAAAAGCTTAATGCCAGAGGTACTTGACTATCTGATACTCCTGAAATAAATTTTTCTGAAGAATTATTTCATAAATTTTCCAGGTAGATATGGACATGGAGGATGGAGATTCAGCAGCAGAACCATCTACTTCTGAACAAGGGAATACCGTGAATGCTGTACTACCTGCAACAGATATCACTTCTGATGGTATGTTGTGAATGATGTTTTTATACTAGTTAATACTATGCACTATTACAACCTTAAACCTCCAATAAATTCTGCAAATAATCAATTTACGAAATCACAATGTCCAAGAATTCTATTAAGTGGAAGTACATGCACATGCCCCCAGAATGGTGGGAGGTCAAACCCTGGTAGTCCTATGTTACAACTTTCAACCATTTTTACCCCCACCTGACTTGGTTCTTTATTTGGTTTCCCTCCTCTTCATCACCAATGTTTTTTGTTAATAAATAAATAAATTCGGTTAAATTCTTAGAAGCATATACAACTGACTGTTGCGTTTCCTGCCTTTATGGTTGATTCCAAAGACATGCTTCCTGAAATTGTTCTCTAATTGTATAGATAATTCTAAAGGTGATTTGAGTTGGGATGATGAAGCAGAACATCATATTGATTCAGTGAAGGATTTGGGAAAGAGTAAATGGTCAACTGATTTGGATGAGGATGACATCCAAAAAGATGAAAATACTAAAAGGAAACCTAATGCCCTCTCTGGTTTAATTCAATCTTACAGAAAAGAAGGTAAAACGGTACGATGGGGGGATCAGGTATGTAGTTCAAAGTGTTCTATAGTATTTATAGTGTCATTCCTTCTCTATGACACCACTGTAATTCTCTTCTTGCAATGATTTGCTATCATTCAAGGTTATATTCTGTATAATTTTGTTTTGCTACTTCTTTCCCTAGGCTGTTAAAGCAGGATTTTCAATAGGAGCAACAAAAGCCGCTAATGTATCATTAATAATTGGTCCTGGTGAAGGGTACAACTTGGTAAAGTTCCGTCTATGCTTTGTTTCTTCATTATGATTCGCACTCAGTTCCATTTTAAGATTGTTTTTTTTGGTTTAAACATTTGCAGAAATCAAACCCTCTCCGGGAAGAAGAAAAAACAACATTAGTTAATGGCAGCCAAACAAAGAGGCAGGGCGTGTTCCAAGAACAATTACGTGCTGAGCATGAGTCCTTCAAGGCTGTTTTTGACAAAAGGCGACAACGAATTGGCGGCCTTGATGCCGAGGAGGAATGATATTTGTCAGGAGATATAGCAAATGCCCAATTCCTCCCTCTACCCTTCCCTTCATCTCCAATCTCCTGCCTCATAGATTATTGGGTTCCCAACTTGTGTAATATCGTCATTTGTTTATATGAAGCTGTGTGGGGAGGGGGGCCTTGAAGTTGCCATTTGTAAACTGTAGTTTCATTAAGAAGCATGAGTTTCTAGGGCAGAGATGGAGATGATAACAGATGACTGTTCCAGATACTTTGTATTACTAAAACAATTTTGAGGGAAAATCCTTGCAATGCAAAATTTTGTTGTCTACCAATGTTTATTATAGTAGTGGTTCCATGGCCTGCAGCCAGCATTAAAGTGTTGGCACAGATGAAAGTTGCTCCGTTTATTCTTGGCAAGATTTGAATTTTTTTATAATCTTATTGGGTCAGAGTATGGAACATTTGTGATGAGAATTTTGACGAGAATATTGCTTTTTGTGAGAAAGATTTGAATATTTTGCTTTTGTGAAAAATTTTATAATGCTATGATGGCAATATGGTATACTTCAAAAGTATTGGAACAATTGGTGGCTAAGAGGAAAAACAAGAAGGGATTTCTTTGATGGTAGTCTCAACAAAGGTCATTTTGTTTAGGCAAAGGAAAGGATAAACTCTTCCCTTCTTCCATTTTCAGATACACAGAATAATAATAAGCAGGATCTTGCAAGAAAAGCTTACATCAACTTGAATGTGAACATCAAAGCATAATAATACACACTGGTTTAGGCCATCTGATTCTTGATTCTTGAATCCCTTTTGCTTATATAAATAATAAACATCACATTTGATTAGAACATATATAATCAGCTGAATCAACCTGTGTTCAGGCGAAACAAGAAAGATCGTGCTGGGTGACTCGACAGACTGTTGTTGGAACTCAAATTTCATCAATGGCAAATGCAGCAGCATATAAAGAGCTCACACCTCCTTTCTGCTGGACTGAGGATTCAAGCAGTCATTGTCTCATTCTTGATCTTCCTGGTATCGGTTGTTTCTGTTTTTTTTTTGTGTTTTGGTTCTAAATCTGGGTAGTTATGTAAGGCAAACCTATAATCTCATATCTTTCCCATCATGCTTCTTCATTCAAGGTTTCAGAAGGGAGGAAATAAAGGTTGAAGTCGATAATGAAGGCCATATAAACATAAGTGGAGAGAAGAAGATGAATGAAAGCAAATATATCTTCTTTCAGCAATCTTTCAAACCACCTGAGAATTCGAGACCTGAAACTGCCAGAGTATGGCTTGAAGAAGGTATTCTCTACGTAAGCATCTCGAAACAAGCAAAACAGAAGGAAGGCAAAAAAATTCCACCCGGGAACCCTGTTCAAGAACAGGATCAGCAAAACCAGTCTAACACATCAAGTGATGAAATAGATTCAGAACACGAAAATGACAGAAACAGATACGACAGCTGTTGTTCATCTGATCAAAATGAGAGCACAAGTGAAGAAGATGAAGAAGAAGAAGAATTTCATGACGCGAAAGCAGTACATAACCTGAAAAAGGGGACAATATTGCCAATGGTAGCAGATAAGCTGAGAAGGAACAACATGATTGTAATAGTCCTTATCCTGGCAATTTCTTTAGGTGTGTTAGTCATTCATAATAAACCCACTGCAATGAACTATGATTGAATTCAACAAAAAAAAGGTGCCATTTTCAGATATATATATTCTCATCATCATGTAAAGGATGCATAGCCAACAAGTTCTGAGCCTGCAATGAACTGAAGATAATATTTTATAATTTTATAAATTCTTGGGATGTTCCTTATTGTTCAAAAAGATCAAAAGACAATCCTTTAAAATATTACTCTGGCTAAACACAAGTGAAACAAACAATTTTCCTGGAACTAAAGACTGATTAATGGAGAAAAATGGGAGAAAGAAACCTAATTGGTCCAATTGTTTGTCTGAATGCAACTACAGACACAGATTCACCTGTACAAGAATCAGTTCAAAACATCACTTTGTTATCTCAAAAGGATCTGATACGATAACAAAGGCCATCCACCACTTTAGAAAAGGTGCAACTGTGCCTAAACATTGTTATTCCACCACCTCTTAATGGGAATGGATGAGGCTTCTTCATATTTATGTCTGTAAAAGGTGAGGGTGAAGAAGAAGCCAGAAAGTATAAAGGAACAGATCCCTATTTTTACATCATATTTCTTCGATAAGAAAGTTCCCATCAATCTCTAAAAGGTCTTTTGGCCACTTCCCAGTTCCCTCTCATTGCAAACTCAGACATACACTAAAAACTCATTTCTAAATAACTCTAATTTAGAGCCAAATACCATAGTGGGATTTGTGGCTTTAGGATGTCATGCTACATAAAGTTCACTTTTTTTTATGGGGTTTGAAGTTGTAAAGTGAGAATTACACACTAAACTAAGGGCACAGGACAGAAACAGTAAAGTGAAGATTTTGAGGTTTGTGTTCTAACCTAAACCCAGCAATTTCAGCAAATCATGGGCACTTAGGCTCTAAACTCCATAATAATCCTAAAAAGCAACCACCACATCCCTGGTTTTCCACCAAGAATTTGAAATCTTGGGCTTTTCAGTCAGGCAAGCCACAAGTCAAGACTGGGCAGTGTATACATGACAGCTTTGGTGTTGACAATAGATGCTGAAGAATAGGGCCCTGGAGAGAAAAAAAAAAAAAAAGTTGGGTGCTTTTGTTTCAAATGGTTTTCATCAAGTGCTTTTGACAAAAGGGAAAGGGTCCAGGCCATAGATGGGAACCAGAATCATGCGCCTACAAAAAGCTTCCTTCTGCAGTGGGATTGTTTAATCAACCTTTCTACACTACCATTTGGGAGATGATATCAGAGCACATAGGAAACAAACCTACCACTAATCGCGTCAAAACGCTTTAAAAATTTCCTACAATCCGAAGGGTCACTCATCTTTATAAAAAAGAACGAGTAAAAATTTTCTTTAAAAATGATGACTTTCTCAGTTGTTAGATACAATATAATGATCGATGTTGGTGTTAGTAGATTTAGCGGCAGGAAGAACATATATAGATATTCAATAAATTTTCAGCATTCTAGCATCTATGATAACTTGAGACAAAATCCATGTTGTAATGAAAATAATTAGCATAATTTACTATAAGTGGTTATGTGAATGGGAAGTTCTGGAGATGTTAGATTTGGGAACTCAAAAAAGTAGGGAGAAATTTTTTAAGAAAAAAAAGTATATGAAAGAAAACTTCTCAAGAGAGATTGGAATCTAATTCCTCTTCTTCCAAAGCAGATAACAATAGAATTTTGTCTAATCGTGATTAAGTGATATCAATTTATAACTTTAAATTATATTTGAATTTTTGTCAAATCTCATTTAGTGATTCAAAACAACTCTTTCTCACATTGTTGTATAAACATAAATTTAAACAGTTCACCCGCATGGGAGCTCAACTGGTTATAGAGGTGAAACTTTGAAATAATGACCAGGGATCAAGTCTCACTAGCGAGAGTATGTTATAACTTAAAATAATTTATAAATTTTTAAATAAGCTCTTACAAATCAACCATAAAGTTAGAACAGGAAAATAAGGAATAAAAAAGTGTATAGATACAGTAACTAACCGAAATCAACAGGTAAAAGTAAAATTCGAAACCCAAGAAACCAATTTATGAAAAAGGGGTCACGTAAAAAAAGCAAAGAACAAAGAAGCAAAGCATCAAAATAAAAGAATTCATAACAAAAAACTTCTTCTCCCCTTTTCTCTCTCTCTCTCACTCACAACAGTCCTTTACCGCCTTCAACGGCCACGCCCGCATAATGAAACCATGACGGCGTCATCAGAGCATCCGGATCATCCACCGCCGCCGCAGCAGCAACAACAGCAGCCACCGCCGCCGCCGCCGCAGAAAGCGCCACAAGCGATCCGAAAGCTTGTGATAGAGGTGATCGACGCCCGGAATCTCCTTCCCAAGGACGGCCAGGGAAGTTCTAGCGCGTATGTGGTGGTGGACTTTGACGGCCAGAAACGGCGGACGTCAACCGTTTGCAGAAACTTGAATCCGGTATGGAACGAGGTGCTGGAGTTCGTTGTGTCGGATCCGAAGACGATGGAGTTTGAGGAGCTGGAGATTGATGTGTACAACGACAAGAAGCTGAGCAATGGGAACGCGAGGAAGAATCATTTTCTCGGGAGGGTTAAAGTGTACGGAACGCAGTTCGCGAGGCGGGGAGAGGAAGGATTGATTTATTTTCAGCTGGAGAAGAAGAGTGTGTTCAGCTGGGTCCGGGGCGAGCTTGGATTGAAGATTTATTACTATGATGAGCTGGTTCAGGAGGAGGAGCCACCGCAAGAAGAGCAGCCGCCACCTCCGCAGCCGCCGCCGCCGGAGGAGATGATGAGGAAGTCACCGACGGTTGTAATGCTAGACGAGCCACGGTCAAGGATTATTGAAATCCCTGCAGGTTGTTCGGACGCTGCAATGGATGCACGAGAATCGTCTCCCCCGATTGTTACGATCGAGGAGTCTCCTCCCCCGATGACTGGCCCGCCGCCTGAGCAGCAGCAACATTATGGTCCGCCGCCGCATGAAGAGGTTCCACCTGGGATGATGAATATGCCTCCGCCGGCGGAATATCCTCCGGAAGTGAAGAGGATGCAGGCAGGGAGAGTTGGAGAGGGCGCAGTTAGGGTATTGAAACGGCAGAAAGATGAGTACTCGCCGAGAGTGATTACCGGGAAATTCGCCGAAAAATCAGAGAAACCGTCGGCGTTTGATCTCGTTGAGCCGATGCAATACCTGTATGTGAAAATTGTTAAAGCACGTGGACTCGCTCCGAGCGAGAGTCCATTTGCCAAGATCAGAACATCCACCGAACATACCCGGTCCAAAATAGCCATGTTCCGACCCGGACCGCCGGGGGAGCCTCCGACGAACCCAGAGTGGAACCAGACATTCGCACTTGGCTACAATAAACAGGAAACAGCGAATTCCACTTTGGAGATTTCAATATGGGACGGTGCATCGGGCCATTTTCTCGGCGGGGTTTGTTTCGACCTCTCCGACGTGCCAGTCCGTGATCCGCCGGACAGTCCATTAGCTCCACAGTGGTACCACCTCGAAGGCGGCGGTTCCGATGACCAGCACAAGGTCTCCGGGGACATTCAGCTTTCCGTCTGGATTGGAACTCAAGCTGACGATGCCTTCCCAGAATCATGGAGCTCCGACGATCCATCGGTGGCTCACACCCGGCCGAAAGTGTACCAATCTCCGAAACTCTGGTACTTGAGAGTGACGGTGATCGAAGCTCAGGACCTCCACATAGCGCCGAATCTGCCGCCGTTGACATCGCCGGACGTGAGAGTCAAGGCTCAACTGGGGTTCCAATCCATACGCACTCGCCGCGGGCTAATGAACAACCATAGCTCCGCCTTCCACTGGAACGAAGACCTCATCTTCGTCGCCGGCGAGCCGCTGGAAGACAGTCTGATCTTGCTGGTGGAGGACCGGACAGGTAAAGATCCGATGCTTCTCGGGCACATCATAATTAACGTAGGGTCAGTTGAACAGCGGCTCGATGAGCGGCTAGTGGCAGCTAAATGGCATGGATTGGAAGGTGGCGGTGCTCCCGGTGGGCCCTACTGCGGAAGGCTACAATTGCGGATGTGCTTGGAGGGAGGATATCACGTGCTGGATGAAGCGGCGCACGTGTGCAGTGATTTCCGGCCCACGGCTAAGCAGCTCTGGAAGCCGGCTATTGGGATTTTGGAGCTGGGAATCCTCGGAGCCCGCGGGTTGTTACCCATCAAATCCAAGGGTCCGGGAAAAGGATCCACGGATGCTTATTGTGTTGCAAAATACGGCAAAAAATGGGTCAGGACCCGGACCATATTGGACAGCTTTGACCCGCGGTGGAACGAGCAGTACACGTGGCAGGTCTACGACCCATGTACGGTTCTCGCCATCGGCGTCTTTGACAACTGGCGTATGTTCGCCGACGCCGGAGAAGAAAAACCCGATTACCAAGTCGGAAAAATACACATACGGGTATCAACGTTGGAGAACAACAAGGTATACACTAATTCATATCCTTTATTGGTTTTGTCACGGGCCGGGTTGAAAAAAATGGGCGAAATTGAGCTGGCGGTTAGATTTTCCTCCCCGTCATTGCTACCAGACACGTGCGCAGTTTACGGGCAGCCGTTATTGCCACGTATGCACTACCTCCGCCCCCTAGGGGTGGCGCAACAAGAGGCATTACGAGGAGCAGCCATTAAAATGGTGGCGGCGTGGTTGGCCCGGTCGGAACCGCCGCTAGGATCGGAGGTGGTGCGATACATGCTGGATGCGGACTCACATAACTGGAGCATGAGGAAAAGCAAGGCTAATTGGTTTCGGATCGTGGCGGTTTTAGCTTGGCTTGTCGGATTGGCAAAATGGTTAAACGATATCCGGCGGTGGAGGAACCCGGTAACCACCATTTTGGTCCATATTCTTTATTTGGTTCTTGTATGGTACCCGGATTTGATCGTCCCCACCGGGTTCCTATACGTGTTCTTGATCGGAGTTTGGTACTACCGTTTCCGGCCAAAAATCCCGGCGGGTATGGACACCCGGATTTCCCAAGCCCTGAACGTGGACCCGGACGAACTGGACGAGGAATTCGACACCATACCCAGTTCACGGCCGCCGGAAGTGGTCCGGCTCCGGTATGACCGGCTGAGAATACTGGCGGCAAGGGTGCAAACAGTGTTGGGTGATTTTGCAACCCAGGGTGAAAGAGTGCAAGCTCTGGTTAGCTGGAGAGATCCGGCGGCTACAAAAATGTTCATTGTGGTGTGCTTAGTGATAACCATAGTGTTATATTCAGTGCCGCCGAAGATGGTGGCGGTGGCCTTAGGCTTCTACTTCCTCCGCCACCCCATGTTCCGGGACCCAATGCCACCTGCTAGCCTCAATTTCTTTAGAAGACTTCCAAGCTTGTCTGATCGTTTAATGTAGTAGTACAGTACTTCTTACTAGTAGCAGTAAAATAATAGGAAGAAAAAAGAAAGAGAAATTAGAGTGACCACCAATTTTTGCTGAAGATGTGGCCTGTGCTGTGGGGGATCCAAACAAAAAAAGTGGAAATTTGTTCTCACAATCTTGAAAAAGATGTCTTTTTTAATGCAAAAATAACGTTGGGAGAAGTGATGATGAGCAAGAAAATGCTGTCCTGGACTATGGGCAGATTTGAAACGACAGGATATTATAATCCTGTCGTCAAAAGTATTGACATTCATTTGCCCATTCTTACAATTTATTTATTTTTAAAAGTGAATGATCGATCGTAGGATTACATCTTTCTGTCACTGCTGTGCTGTAATGAAAAACTTCTTCATCTTCCTTTTGACTGCAGTTTTCCACTAGTTTTCTGTAGCAAATCTCACACAAAAAGTGTATGGTAATTCATCTTCTTGTTAACTAACATTCACAATCTTCTTCCAACACCAATATAAGTTGATAATAGTATTGACATTTCACAATCTCCACACCTAGTAAAGTAAACACACAATCGGAAATGGTAAAAACGCGTTTATACAAGCCTGAAAAAAGTCTGAAGAGTTTTGAGAGTATTTAGTGAGGATGGTCAGACTGGGAAGCCTGAAGAAGGCCATCACGGATCTGGGAAGCCACATCGCGAACCGCCCCAGGGCCATGGGGGATGAAGACAGTGGATGATTTGTTGGCAGCGCCAATTTCCTTCATCGTATCAAAGTACTGAGTCACGAGAACCATGTCCATCACATCTTTGGCTGTGGTTCCTGGCACGTTCACTGAGAATCCAATAACGCTGTCCCTAAGCCCGTCCACGATGGCTTGGCGTTGGCGGGCAATACCTAACCCTGAGAGGTACTTCGCCTCCGCCTCACCCTCAGCCCTCTTAATCTGCAAAATCTTCTCAGCCTCGGCCTTCTCGTTAGCAGCAACCCTTAGCCTAGCAGCTGGAAAAGTTCAAAGACAAGACAGAATTATATTTTTTCTATAGCACATTTGCATGGAAAACCAAATTGGAGAAGCGAGATATTGTTACTTTACCAGCATTGATTTCATTCATAGCTTTCTTAACATGCTCATCTGGTTCTATATCAACAATGAGTGTCTGAACAATTTCATAGCCGTAGGCAGACATAGCCTGTGATCAAACACGAGAATTAGCAAACAATTTCGCTCAGTAGTGACAAAGTAGAAAGTTAGTTTCTAGAAGCTATTAACCTTCTCAAGTTCATCCTCAACAGCCTTGGCAATTTCGGTTTTTTGCTCAAAAACATCGTCAAGGTTGAGTTTCGGAACACTAGCTCTGATTACTGGATAGATATAATAAGAATGCAAATCAATTTCAGATAATATCCCAGTAAAGACAACATAACTATGGCATAGGGTTCTGCGGAAACAATATTTAGCTTAGGTTTGTACCATCAAAAACATATGCCTGAATTTGACCCTTAGTGTTGCTTAGTTTGTAAAAAGCATCATTTGCCTTGTCAGCCAGGGCACGGTACTGAATTGAAGCAACAACATTGACGAACACATTGTCCTGCACATTCATAATAAACGAATATCAATAATATCTGACAAGAAAATAAATACTAAAATGGACTAACAAGCCAAATTTCTTCAGTGCAAACTATAAAATAAGTAGAGTCGTTTTATGATACAATCCTAGTGGAGAAAGGACAGACCTTTGTCTTGGTCTCACAGCGCACATCCAGTTGCTGCAGCCGGAGGGTGAGATGACCAGCCAGTTGACTTCCAAGGCACCAAGGCACACAGTGGCATCCTGGCTCTAGCACATCTTGATACTTGCCAAAACGTTCCTTAATTGCAACAGTGGATTGATCAACTTGGACACAGCAGAACAGATTTCCCATCTTCTCCGAGGAAAGAACTGAAACACACAAATGTTAACAGTCCTGTCTCAGATTCCAAGAGCCAAGTGTATCTCTCTTACAGTAATAATTTGTTATGCACTATAAATATGGAACCAAAAAACCAAACCAATGATACCAAAATCATCCAGAGCCAAAATATACCAGTACTGATCATACAATCCAGTGAATATACAGAACACTCTTGCTAAAACTCCACAAAATAATAGCTAAATACTTACGAATTTCCTCCAATAAAGGAAAGTCTTTGCTTTTCCCACTAAATCACAAAATAGGCATATCAGGCACAGAGGATTTGAGTTTTCTGTCAAAACCCTAAAACTATACACAGATAGGTATTCACTTAAACAAGACAAAAAGAAACAATTTTTAACAAAATCTTCATGAGATACAGTAGAGCTATTTAATTCAGTAGCGTGGTTTCAGAAACCCCAATTCAGTTTCACCCACGACGCTATACACACAATCTATAACAGAAAAAAGGATGAATTTTGCAATCAGATCCACACACACACTGACACACACACACAAGTGTCAAGGTTAAACAAAAAAGGGTCTCTAAGCCCAAATCGAAACTGCAATCACTTTCCATAATTCATAATTTGATTCCATATGTATTCCTCAAACATGCAAAAGCATACAGAGATGGTGATCGTTGGAAGGAGAGTAGGGGTATACTGGGGCCTAAGTAGAGATACGGAGGGAGAAGAACTTACAACGATGAAGCAACCGCAAATGGCGTCAAGCTGGAGAGAATAACTAAATTCAACTAATTCTTTCACGAATCTATGATCTATAAATACCCCGAGAAGGCAAGACAATGGCCGAATGATGGCTCCCTCTTTCCTACAATGTCATTGTCCGTAATTAAAGCTAATAGTATATTCCTAGTGATATTTTAAGATATTTTATAAGATAAAATTAAAAATTATTTTTAATTTTTAAATAATTTTTAATATTTGTTAAAATAAATATTTTATCTCTAGGAAAGTTGTTTTATATAAAAGAGGTGCCTACAATCTAACGAGAGGATTAGTAACTGTGTTCGATGGTGGAAACTCTAGGTATACTAAAAAAAAAAAGTATTTTAATTAAAATTTGTAGTTTTTTATTTAAGTAATTAGTCCAAAATGTATGAATATCATGGCATATATGGTATATATATAAGTGTGATGGGACTGGTTCCCTAAGCAAGAATGCCGAAATTTGGAAAAATATTGATAGTTAACCAAAAAGTGTGATTCTTATCAAGTTTTTGCTCATGTAAAAATATTTTGCATCATCCTTTTTATGTTATTACTTTGCTAATAAAATTATCTTTACAATTTTTTTGAACTAAACGCAATAATTCAATGTATGTTGAGTTTGTGAACACAAAATTATCAAAGAAATTTAAAAGATTGCATCTTTAAAATAAAAATGTATTATTGGTAAATATCGGGCTAGTACAATTTCAAATACATAACGTTGGTATGGTACTTTGTTAAAAAAAAAAAACAAAAAACAAAAAACGTTGTCATGGTACAACATTAATATTAAATATGATAGCATTCATGTCTGGTCATGGGATATTTTTTTATACCCTGATGATAGCAACATTAATAGTATAAAAATCATATGCAAAATTGAAGCTGGCTTAACAAGAAATTACATTGAAATTATCAACTTCGTGGTTAGCTTAACAATTAAAAATAAGGCTATATATATATATATATATATATATATATATATATATATATATATATATATATATATATATATGGAAAAATGGTGGTTTTAGTCTATTAATTATACTTTTATGGTAGACTCAATTTATGAATTATTGCCATATACAATTTTTTCTCTTTTTAAACAAAATTATATAAATAAAGAATAACTATGGTGTCTCTCAATAATTTATATAATTGGAACGAGCTTTTCTTGAATGGCAAGTAATCTTCATTAGACTTTGATCGAATAAAATATATATTTGTAATAATCTGTACCATTTACACATAGTTAAATAAAGACTTTATCATTACATAAAATATCACAAATCAATGTATTTCGTTATCATGCATAATTGCATATGAACACAATCATTTTAATTTGTTGACTAAAAACTTTGGAGTTAATATAAAATCGTGTTGTGGTTGGAGAAATTAGGAGTGGTATGTCATGTCTAGCTAATATGAACAAGAAGTCAATAATATTAGGATTCTATGTATTTGAGTAAGATTATGATTCTTTATCCTAGTTTCTCAGCTGAGACCTCTTCATCATATATACCTGTAATCTGTATAATTGTAATCTCATCATATATACATGTAATCTGTATAATTGTATTTTAAAATTATACAGATTACAAGTATATATGATGAGGAGGTCTCAGAGAAATTGAGATAGAGAATCATAATCTAACTCAAATACATAGAATTATAATAAACAACATAGGGCTGATGAACAAAAATTCCATAGTGAGTGGTTGCGTGCGTTATCTATTTCATGGTCATAATCCTATCCATTTAAATATTAGATAGGTATTCAAGTAATTCTTTCAGGATCTATGATTTATAAATACCCAAAGAAGGCAAGACAGTGGCCGAATGATGGCTCCCTCTTTTCTACAATGTCATTGTCCGTAATGAAAGCTAATTGTATATTTCTAGTGATATTTTGAGATATTTTATAAGATAAATTAAAATTATTTTTAATTTTTAAATGATTTTTATATTTGTTGAAATAAATATTTTAATTAAATTTTGTAGTTTTTTTTTTTTTTTTAAGTAAAGAGTCCAAAAGTTATGAAATTTTTTAAAGCATGGTATAAGTGTGATGGGACAAAGGACTGGTCCCCTACGCAAACAATGCCTAAATTTGGGAAAACAGTATAACATGTTTGGTTCGCTGGAAAGTATTTGGAAGGAAATAGAATTTTGTATGAAAAATAAATTTTCGAAAAATGGAGTCTATTGTTTGGTTGGTGGAAAAAAAAAACTATTAAAAATATAAATCATATTGTTTGGTTGGATTTAGAATTCTAAGGAATAATGAGTATGAAGATAATTATAATCCTACACAATAATAACAACAACAATAATAATAATGGTAATTAAAAAAAAAGTTAATGAGGCCATAATTGTCCTTCTTATTTTCCACAGAAAAATATTTTTCATGAAAAATAAAATACCAAGGAGGACCAAGAAAAGTGTTTTCCATTAAAAAATATTTGTCATCCAACTAAACAAAAAAGAAAATCTAATTTTCATCAAATTCAAGAAAAACATTTTCTTTGAAAGACATTTTCCATCCAACCAAACACCTCCTAATAGTTAACTAAAAAACAAGTGTGGTTCTTATTAATTTTATGTTCATGTAAAAATATTTCACATCATCCTTTTTTATGTCATTATTTTAATTTTTAATATTATCTTTACAAATTTTTGAACTAAACGCAATAACTTAATTTATAGTAAATTTGAGAACGCAAAATTATTAAAGAAATTTAAAATTATATTGCATCTTTAAATATAAAATTACTATTTGTAAATACCGGGTTAGTACAATTTCAAGTACCTAATATTAGTAACTTAATGGGGTAGCTCAAGTGGTTATTGAATTTTTTTTGTTGGAAAGAATTTCAGGATAACTCGAGTTCGATTTTCACAAGTGATGATTTTCCTAGGCCAGCTCCTGTGCCCGAACCGTAAAACAGGAAAAAAAAAAAAAAAGAAAAAAAAAAGGCTGATCATGGGATTTTTTTTATACCCTTAGGATAGAAACATTCAATATTATTTAGTATTAAAATAATATGCAAAATTGAAGCCGGCTTAACAAGAAATTACATTGAAATTTTCAAATTTGTGGTTAGCTTAACAATTAAAAGTAAGTGTATATATATAATGAGACTTTGTTTCATGCTATCTTGTTTTCAACATCATGTTACATGAGAATTGGTTTAGCCTCAAACGATCATAGCTTTTTACATAGATTTGTTTGTTTTGTATAAATTAAATTTATAGCTGATTATAATTATTGAGAAAATAATGGTTTTAGTCCATCAATTATACATATATTGTAGATTTGGTCCATGATTTATTATCACACACACATTTTTCCCTTTAATTATATGTAAAGTGGCAATTTTAGTCCACCACTAACAATTATGTTAATATTAATAATGCATTTTAAATTTTCAATTATTGAGGGACACCTTAATCATTATTTATTTATATATATTTGTATTAAATAATGAATTAAACATTGAGTACAAAAAAACATTGAGTTTGACAGACTTTTTTTTCTGTCATGTAGCTAAAAATTCAAAATTGTTTTGATTTATAAGTTTACTAAATATTACTAGTTGAAATAAATATTACGAATTTATGTACGTTGTTGTTTTCATGTCAATGAGTTAGAGTGAGTCTTCAATCTATAAGCACTTTCAATTCATATGTGATGGGTAAATACGCATATGGACTACCCGTGAAACTACCCAGTCAGTCCGTTGAGAACCAGCCGCAAGTGACCGATTGCGTCGCTCGTTGTGAAGATTAATCTTAATGATGGTAATAACTAATAACGCTCCAGAATTACCCATGAGGTCGCCCAGCGGAGCGCCACCCAATCGGTCTGCTTCATTACTCACTTCGCAATTTGGAGGACTTAACTTACACTACAAATAAAGTAGGTCCACTTGCGCCTTATATACAAGTAAATGAGCTCTTCTTGGATGGCAAGTAATATGATTTCATTGGACCTAGTCGAATAAAATATATATTTGAAATAATCTATACCCCAGTAACACATTACACATAGTTAAATAAAGACTTTATAATTACATAAAATATCACAAATCAATGTATATCGTTATCGTGCATAATTGCATATGAACACAAACATTTTAATCAGTTGACTGAAAACTTTGGAGTTAATATAAAATCCTGTTGTGGTTGAAGAAATGAGGGTGTGTCATGTCTATCTAGCTAATATGAACAAGAAGTCAAGAGCTGATGAACAAAAATTCCATAGTGCGTGCGTTACGTTATCTATTGCTTGGTCATAATCCTATCCATTTAAATATTAAATTGACTATTATGTGAGGCCATCTCACGAATTTTTATAAGTGAAATGAATCGAATCAAAATAGAAAAGTACTATTTAAATTGAAAAATATAATATTAATTTAATAAGGAGTAAAGTGTTTATTACTTGAAAAAGTATAATACTTTTAGAAAAAAATGTACGGAATAATATTTTTAAATCAGAATATAAAAGTATTACATTTTTCTTTAAAATTATTATATTTTCTCTTATGAGTAGCAAACACTTTATTCCTGATTAGTATTGTAATTTCATATGGACCCGCCCATCTCACAAATAAGGATTCGTGATACGGTCTCACACAATATTTTACTAAATATTTAATATTCGAATTTGTTAAGGTATAGTTGTGCATTTTGTCAACGAAGATATTTTAGGTGGATGGACCAATAAATTAAGCAAAGTAATTTCTATTTTGTATAATATTAATTATTAAATAAAAAATGCAAGATTTTAAGTAAATTTTAGCGTGTCAAAATTATATGTTTGTAAGAAACAAATTCTTGAAAAATTAGCTCTAAAACAGGTATTCGAGTGGCTGGAACAGGTTGTCATATTTGAATATTAGGAATTCTATTTTTGTAATTATCTTAACGGCCAAGACTATAGTTAATCAATCATTACTCTTTCCCGCAAATTATACTGTGCAACTGAATGCACCTTGCAAGGTGCATACGATTGTAAAACGGCGTCGTTTTGGTTTAAAAAACACGCGTCCCACTTAAAGAAGAAATCAGGTTCGATTCCCGACAATAGTATTTTTATATATCCAGAAATTCATAACTATATATCCACAAATTCATAACTATATATCAACAGTGAATGAATGAAGTAAAAATCCACAATGAATAAATGAAGTAAAAATTCACAATGAATGAACTAAATATCCACAATGATTAAACTAAATATCCACAATGAATGAACTAAATATCCATAAATTCATAACTATATATCCACAATGAATGAATGAAGTAAATATCTATAATGAATGAACTAAATATCCATAAATTCATAACTATATATCCACAATAATGCTATTGCCGAGAATCGGACCTGAATTTTTTTTTTTAAAGTGTGATGTATCTTATGCACCATGCGCGCATGGTACATTCGGTTGCACAGCATAACTATTGAGCTCTGACACTGTCGCTGTTGGTGAGAGTCGATCCCTAGTTATTCTTTCCAAACTTCACATCTATGACCAATTACTCATGCGAGCTAATCAATCATTATTGTAAGGACTGTGATCGTTGTGTGTACCACAATCTAAAAACACATTAAACATATTATTCTAACTTATAAAATATATTATTTTACTTCAGAAATTTTATTATTCTAATATATAAAGTGCATTATACATTATTCTAAATCATAAAATACATTATTCTAACATATAAAGTACATTATTCTAACTCATAAAATATATTATCTTACATCAGAATGTTCATTATTATAATACACAAAATATTCTTTTAACATTAAAACGATATCGTTTTAATCCGTGGTCTAACGTTCCACACAATAATTTGCCATAGGTAATAACATTGCATGACTACTTGTTATTTTCCTCGGGGTTTACAATGCACATGGAGTTATGGTGGATCCTGATCCACGATATACAATCATTATTGTGCTAAAGGAAATGGGCTCACCTAAAGAGGTTTCTTCCATTTTAACCCATTCGACCTAATGGGCCGATTCTTGGCCCACACACAGCAACCTTTCACGCATAACCCATCAATCTAATCCATACCCAGAAGACTGTCCACCGTCCTACAAGTCCAACGCCTAAAATGCGTCGCCGGAATTTTTCCCATTTGACTGCCGGCAGGGCTCTCCTGTTTCATGGCAACGGAGCAACAGAACACTTTCGGGATTCTTGAGGTAATCCAGTCGGACAACAACACCGGAATCTTCAATATGGATCTGCCTCAGCCCAATCCATCCTCTAATTTGCAGGAGTTTCAATTTCTTGGTCGTTGCAGTTCTGGGAATGTTAAACTAGACGTACTTTCATTTTTTTTTTTTTTCAAAAAAAAAAAGACAAAGAAGACAGCGACGTAACCCCACCTGCACGCGATGAGATTCTATAAACAATTATTCAACGAATCTTAATTACCTTATCCTGGACAGTACTTCGTGACAGGACCTCTCTATCAGGATCTATGTAAGACCAAAACCAAACAAGAATAAAGAACCATCAATAATATAAATGTTGTAATCTTTTTGGTGCATTCAGAACCATCAAATAAAATACTGCAGAATAAATTAAAGAAGTTGTTCTTCTTCAGAAACATATATACATCCTTCACCTCCACTATACTGCAAATCAGTATCGATCCTTGCTGTCACTCTCCATACCTCTCTATGTTGCAAAAGTTGTGTCTACCTTATTTATACTGGCAATGATAACAACCCACAATCATAGTGGCCTAAAAGATTCGATCTTTATTACTTTCTTATATAACCACCTTCAAATTTCCATTTCTTGTGTGTGAACTGAGGCAAGAAGACAACTAGCCATGGGGGAGACTCAATCAGAGGTGGCCACTAGGAAAGATATCAAGTACAGAGGTGTTGTCCCCGAAGGTAGCCCTTTCAAGAGTGTTGCTCAGGTCTTAGTGGCCGCTTTCAAGAAGAGGCGCCTGGATTTGCCTCAACATTCACTCTCACTTTTCCACCATGCTCCCTCCAACTCTCTCAATTCTAGGCTTCCCTTCACAAATCAATTCAGGTAATACTACATTATTATATTTTCTGTGTCAATTCACTTGAGAACGAATGAAATTAATGGTGAGGAGGGTTGTGATTTCAGATGTTTAAGCAAGGCGGCAATAATAAGAACAGCAGAAGACGCAATCAAGGAAGATGGTGCTGCAGAAAATCCATGGAGGCTTTGCAGCGTTCAGCAGGTGGAAGAAGTGAAATGCTTACTAAAAATCCTCCCAATATGGGGAGCTGGAGTCATCTACTACATCTCCGTCGTCCAAGCTCAAAACTTTGTAGTCTTCCAAGCCATCCAGAGCGACCGGCGTCTCGGCGGCGCCACCTTCCAAATCCCACCGGCATCCTTCATAGTATTCGCAATGCTAAGCATCACCATCTGGCTACCCATCTACGACCGCTTAATACTCCCAATCCTCCGCAAACACACCAACAAAGAAGACGGCATTACCCTCCTCCAGAAAATGGGAATCGGGATATTCCTGTCAGTGATCACCATGGTGGCATCCGCCATAGTTGAAACCAGAAGAAGAACCTTAGCCGCCGAGAACGAGGTTTCTTCCATGTCTGCGCTGTGGCTGATTCCTCAGATGGCCCTGTCGGGGCTGTCGGAGGCTTTTGCGCTGATAGGCGAAAACGAGTTTTTCTACCGACAATGCCCGGAAAACATGAGGAGCATTGCCGCTTCATTCTTGTTTGTCGGGCTAGCAGGGTCTAGCTACCTTAGCAGCTTCTTAACATCAGTTGTTCATAGGACAACAGGGTGGTTGGCTCAGGATTTGAACCAGGGGAGATTAGATTACTTTTATCACGTAGTGGCAGCATTAGAAATGATCAATCTCATATATTTTCTTGCGTGTGCAAAGTGGTACAAGTATAAAGGAAACACAAATACCCCATAGTATCCAACAACACCAGAAGCCTCCAGTTTGATTATGTTGGGGGTATTTGGTATATAGTTGTTAGCTGATTGTGTTAGTATGTTTGACTAGTTGATTGTAGAAAAATGTTTGATAAATTAGCTGATAACTGATTACATGCAAAATAACTTTCTCAAAAAGTTAATCGAAAATGCTACTTTAAGCGGCTTTTAAAATTTTAGTATTTTAGAGCAATAAGTTGTTACGAAAAACTAATTAATCAAAATTGTTTAACAAAATTAAACAGCTAATAATGATCAATTAAACTAAAATTAATTGATAAGCTAACTATGTTACCAAACAGGGTCTATATTATATTAGTGGCAGTAGAAAATGATAATTAAAATCAATTGTAAAAATGTTTTGCATGCCATAATGCTGTGTTAACTAGTTGTTGTGGTTTTTGTATGATAAATGATGTTATTGAGTGGTCCATCATATGATGACCCCCACTGAAACTTTGATTTCAAACTATAAATTGAATGGGCAGTTTGATAGTGGCGCAGCACCAATTAACAATGGTGGCAGACTGGCAACTTGTCCTCCTGCAATTATAATACCCCACAACACAAAAGTGGAGAGTACGTGGTTTACTTTGACCGCCATCAGTACAATATGCATTAACTCTTGAAAAAAACCTCCACATTCCCTTGCAATCATGCAATTTATATAGATGAACAGGAGTTGCAAGATATAATATATGCATGCAATTCTAATAAGTTGCTAACTTCAATCTGTTTTAATAACTAACTAGTATTTTCACCCGTGCGATGCACGGAATGGAATTGTTGTAATATATTAAGAATATTTGAATCTATATATAATTATTTAAGACTAGGACTATGTGGTTTAATGGTATCCGGGTTGGACTTCCATTTGGAAGATTATGAGTTCAAGCCTTAGTGGAGGCGTTATTGGTTCTTTGTGTTTCAGTAGGTTGAGAAAGTATATGAACAGATACTACAATGTAATAGAGCCAGTTGATTTCACCAGAGGTCGTTTATCTTTTCTGACAATTCCAAATTTAATTCTAGACTATAGTTATTAATTATTACAATTTATTCTATGTTACAACTCTTACGTTAATATTCTTACTATTATTATTAACACTTAATTACTTTTAGATATTATTATTACCACTTATATTATTATTATTATTATTATTATTATTATTATTATTATTATTATTAGTTTCTTTTCAAGTACTGTTAGTATATAATGGTCGTGAGGCACAATAATAATATAACCATAATTAAATATTCTTGTATTGTATTCCGGAGTTAATGCCATTTTTTATCCTAGACTTATTGAGGCATTGACACTTTTCATCCTCCATAATAAAAATTGCCACTTAGTAGACACTGTTATTGGCCGTTGGACAGTTTTGATCCTCCGTCAATGAAGTCGTTTGTTGACCGTGAATTAGAAGGGCTTTTCTGTCTTTTTATGTCTTATTCTTCTAATCTTGTTTAGACCAGCGCTGCTGTGACTCCTGTGAGGCGAGATGGCGAGACTTGGCGGCTAAGTAGTAACCGTCAATAGTGAGTAGCAGCGAGGTTCTTCTCCGGCGAGTTGTGGGTACGGCGGCGAGCATACGAGGCAGTAACTCCTTTCGGCGACGGACCAATAAGGCAGATCTGGCGGTGCAGCAACAGATCCGGCGAGGTTGGGGCCTTCACCGGTGGTTTTTGGTTCCGGTGAAGCAGAGAGGGCAGCAGGTCGGCGAACCCTCCTATGGTAAATAGCAGTTGTAGTTGTAGATGGCGTGATGTAGAATTTGCACATGTAAGTCCTCCCTTCCATATTGACCACAAATATCCTTCCCATCTCTCTCTCTCTCTCTCTCTCTCTCTCTCTCTGACCACAACTACTTGGTGTACAACCTCAAAAACTCTGTTATTCTACCTGAAATTCATTGAAGTTTCAAGCTGAAAATGTGGAATCTGCCGCTCCCCAAAAATCGCATTGTCTGAGGTGTTGGAATGGCCGGTGTTGACTTCCTGGCTGCTGTAGCTTCATTCCCCAACCCGGATGATAAAATTCGGAGCACCAGCTTTGAGGTTCAAGGAGGTGGTAACACTGGCAATGCTTTGATAAAACCCGGATGATAAAATTCGTCTTGGTCTTAATCCAAGGATCATATCTAAGGTTGCTGATGACTTGCATGACGAAAGAATACTTGATGAGCTTGAAAGGGATGGTGTTGATACATCTTTTATGGTGGTGTCCAAAGGAGGAAACTCACCATTCACATATGTCATTGTTGACAACCAAAAAAAAAAAACTTGCACGTGCATTTTCACTCCAGGATTTTGTTTTTATATATACTATAGATTGTATTACACTATTTTATACTATTAGAATCGAATTTTATTGCAGAATTATTGTACGAATGGGAAAGTAGAAATCAATATATTTTATAGGAAGAGAGAGTTTTAGGAATTGGGCGGAAAGTTAAAATTTCAGGATTTTGTTTTTATATATAGTATAGTTACACTATTTTATAATATTAGAATAAAATTTTAACGCAGAATTATTGTACGAATGTGAAAGTAGAAATCAATATATTTTATTAGGAAGAGAGATGTTTTAGGAATTGGGCATGAATTTAAAATTTTAGGATTTTGTTTTTGTATATACTATAGATTGTATTACACTATTTTATAATATTAGAATTGAATTTTAACGCAGAATTATTGTACGAATGGGAAAGTAGAAATCAATATATTTTATTAGGAAGAGAGATCTTTTAGGAATTGGGCGGGAAGTTAAAATTTCAAGATTTTGTTTTTATATATAGTATTGATTAATCTCACATTCCAACGAATTACCACCCACATGCCCGAGTTAACCTAACTCGATCTACACACTTCGACGGCAATTTATATCCTACACCACGGCGCGCGTTGCACTATGCGCCCAGATGTAAAACGACGTCGTTTTAATTTTTTTTTTTTTAAATTTCCCGCCCCAGTGAATGGCAGTAGTTTTTTCTTTTAAAAAAACCCCGCTGTTCAAGAATGTACATAATGTTATACTAGAATACACATAATGTTATACATGAATGTACATAATTATATAACAAAATATACATACTCTTTTTAAAAGATAATACACATAATCTAACATAATACATAATAAACATAAACTTTTAACATAATACACATCAACTCTTAACATAATACACACAAATTTTCTGATTCTGATGTACATAATTGTATAAAAAGAATGTACATAATTGTATAAAAAATACACATAACTGTATGAACCAATACACATAACGTTGTGAACAAATACACATAACGTTGTGAACAAATACACATAATCTCAGCAACTTCCTACCGCGTAGAGCTGTCAAAACGGGCTTAGCCCGCCGGGCCGGCCCGCCCCGCCCCTATTTAGGTAGGGGGCGGGTTTTGAAAATAGAGGCCCGTTTAGGAGCGGGCTTTTTTGGCCCGCCCCGTTTAGGCCCGCGGCCCGCCAGGCCTGCCCCGCCGGGCCCGCGGGCTACCCGCCATTATTTTATTTTATTTTAAATAAATTATTTTTATATAAAATATGCTCATTAAAATTATTTTTATGTGTAATATTTTTGGACTTTGTAGTTGTGACTAGTTTGATGTTTGATAAACTATGAACTTTGAACTTAATGTAATATTTAATGTTTGATTATTATGTTTTATGTGAGTTATGACTTATTATCAATTTATTTTAATTAGTTAGTTGTTTGATAAACAATTTTTTTTTTTTAAAAAAAGGGTTTTGGCGGGGGCCCGCCTAGCCCGCGGGCCACTAGCGGGACGGTCCGGGCCTATCAAACCCAGGACCGTTTAGGAGCGGGTTTTTTTAGCCCGTCCCGTTTAGGCCCGCGGCCCGCCGGGCTTTGACCCGCCCCGCCCCGCCAGCCCGTATTGACAGCACTACTACCGCGCCTCCCAACACTACCCCAAAACGACGTCGTTTTGGGAGGCGTGCGGCGCACAGTGAGATGTGCGCCGTGGTGTAGGATATAACGATTGATGTACGTGATACATATAGATCAATGGTGACAAGAAAATATCCGTATAGTATATATATAGTATATACCCCGGGCCCGATCCATATATATATAAGTCAACAGCACATGTATATATGTTTAGATGATGTTATATGTTTTGGCCTTGTGGGACATACACCAAAGAAGAAAATCAGTCTAGCATGCATGGCTATTGGCTTAATGATATAATCCAATTTCCAATAATCATAGAATTTTCTTAAGAATACTACAGACTACTATACAGTAGTACACGGATGAAGAAGCACTAATCAATATGAAAATGGTTACTTGGTGGGAAAACTGGGAAGTGGTGACCAATCAAACTACGTGTCTTAAATCATTGGCACAACACACGGACAACATTATATTCAACGCTGCTTTCTACTTTGGACTCTCAACATACAGAAAAACCTATTAAAAAAAAAAAAAGAGTAAAAGCTTTCTCACTTTCGCACTTTTTCCTTATTTTATTTTATTTTTTATTTTGTGTGCCAATGCTCATTTAGTTTGGTTCATCCTGAGCATCATTAGCACTCATTGCCATCCCACCACTTGCACCCTGTGTTTAAGGTAAGCCGAGGTGGGTTGTTGGTTGGGTGTGAATTTTAATCGTGAAAAAAAGAATAATATTAAATTTACATTTTTTTTGAATGATATTAAATTTACTTAAAAGAGTGTTTATTAGAAACTCAATTGAATTAGTTTTATTCTATGAAACAAAATAATAAATATATTAGTGATGGAATTATTGGATAATGAGTGCATTGTAATTCTCTATGTTGAGCATATATAACTATTGATGTGCAATCCAACTATCAACTTAGGTTTTTAGTTGAGATGGAACACATGCTTCAATTCTCTAGTCATGATGAGGTAAATTGTAATGAACATACATAAGTTGAAAATCTAATATATTAAAAAATGTGAAACTATAAAATTATGGGGTATGTTAATCTGGCCGACATTACATAACTCTTTGGTTTGTGTACCATGGTACAACTAATATTTGGTATTTCTGTCACATGACTGTAGTGTTTACTTTTGCAACTAACTAAACACATACAATGTCTTTTATATGTTTAGGCCGGTCCATTATGTTAGTTTGCTAATAGAGGTGATGATTAGCCTGCCCAACCTAGCTGCGGCCCCCACTACTGCAGTTTCATGCTGTGTCGAGTCGAAGTGCAATCGTTATATCCTACACCACGGCGCACATAGCACTGTGCGCCGCGCGCCTCCCAAAACGACGTCGTTTTGGGATAGTGTTGGGAGGCGCGGTAGGAAGTTGCTGAGATTATGTGTATTTGTTCACAACGTTATGTATATTTGTTTACAACGTTATGTGTATTGGTCCATACAGTTATGTATATTTTTTATACAATTATGTACATTCTTTTTATACAATTATGTACATCCGAATCAGAAAATTTGTGTGTATTATGTTAAGAGTTGATGTGTATTATGTTAAAAGTTTATGTTTATTATGTATTATGTTAGATTATGTGTATTATCTTTTAAAAAGAGTATGTATATTTTGTTATTGTTAGTGATATTAATATTTCACGTTTATATTATATGCTTTAGAGTCTATGGATGTAATATAGTCAAATAGTCCTAGCCTTAATAATAGGAGAGTCTTCTGTTAACTCTCCTATAGGACTCTGTAGTTCTCTCTCTCTGTATTCGATTGGTTCATTCTATTGAATTTGTAATTCATCGTCTCATCTGGTATCAGTTGTGATAGGATTGCGATTCCGTTTCCTTTTTTTTTTCTTTCCGCTTCTTCTCTCTCGCAAAAGAACGACGATGTCGTCCGGCTCATCTGAACGAACCATCACCACCTCCACCCCCACTGTTCCGGCCACCCCTAACCCCCTCTCTGCAGCTCATCATTTTGTATCGATGAAGCTCACCTCAAGGAACTATCTTTTCTGGAGGACTCAGCTTCTCTCATTCCTCCGTGGCCAAGGCTTGATGGGGTATATTGACGGCAGTTTTCCATGTCCTCCGGCAACTGTGACCGTCACGTCCGGTGACTCCACGACCACCGCAACCACCACATCGGCGAACCCTGCTCATGCGGCCTGGGTCCAACAGGACCAAGCCATTCTATCCATGCTAATCTCATCCTTCTTGGATGAGGTTATGCACCATGCACTCGGCCGGCACACCGCCAGAGATGTGTGGGACTCCGTCACTTCGGCTTTGGCGTCCACCACTCGATCTCGCTGCCTGAGTTTACTCGGGCAATTCCAGACGTTACGCCAAGGGAGCCATTCACTGGCCGAATACCTGGCCAAGGCGCAGACGATCGTGGAAGCACTTGCACTTGCCGGCCGGCCATTATCCGAGGACGAACAGGTTTTGTACGTTTTGCGTGGGCTTCGACCGGAATTCCGGGTGATGGCAAGCTCACTCACTGCCTCTGGCCACTCCGTCTCTCTATCACAACTTGCGGATCACCTGCAAGCACAGGAGTTTATTCACTCCGATGATTTTGCAGTGGACTCTGGCGCAGGTGGTTCCCCGTCGGCCTTCTTTGCAGGTCGCGGCAGGCAGAATGGAGACTCAGGTGGCCGGTAGAACTCAGGTGGTCGAGGCCGGCAGGGTCGTGGCAGAGGCGGCCGAGGGCGCGGTGGTACACCCCGTTATCAAATCTGCAGGTCGCATGGCCATACGGCCGTTTACTGTTATAAGAGGTATACAGATCGACCAGCACCTCATGCCGCAGGCCATGCGAACGTTGCTGTAGCCAATGAGCCGCAGATGCATCCGGTTGCCGATGCCTGGTATCCGGACACAGGGGCCTCTTCTCACGCGACTCCAGATGATCAGATGTTGCATCACTCCGAGGCCTACAACGGCGGGGACGTGCTCACAGTCGGTAATGGCACAGGTTTGGGTGTTTCCCGTGTGGGTCATGCGGTTATCCCATCCCACTCTAAACGTTTAACAATGTCTAATATTCTCCATGTTCCAAACTTAACTTTGCCATTACTGTCGGTTTATCGTTTTACTAACGAAAACAACGTATATTTCGAGTTTCATAAAAGTTTCTTTCTTGTGAAGGATTGCAACACCCAAACGGTTCTTCTTAAAGGATCCACTTCGGGCGGGTTGTACAAGCTGCTGGTCCCGCAAACTCATTTTGCGTTTCTGTCTGCCCGTGCGTCGTCACATGTGTGGCATCAAAGGTTGGGTCACCCGCATCATCAAGTTCTTCAACGTGTCCTAAAGAAGTGTCCAGTTGTGCCAAATAAAACCACTTTGTCAAAAGTTTGTACTGCGTGCCAGCTTGGAAAATCAGCACGTTTTCCATTAGATAGAGTTGCAAACACTAGCCATAATGTTTTAGATTTATTGTATACGGACATTTGGGGTCCGTCGTCTGTTATTAGCGATTCGGGTTTCCGTTATTTTGTTCTCTTTGTAAACGACTACTCGCGGTTTTGCTGGTTTTATCCGCTAAAATTAAAATCAGACATATATAAAACATTCAATTTATTTCGGGCAATGGTGGAACGGCGATTTTCCCGTTCTATCAAAGCCATCCAGTCCGACTTAGGGGGTGAATACCGTCGGCTTCATAATGTTTTTGAGTCTCTCGGCATAACTCACAGGCAATCATGTGCCTATACACACGAACAAAATGGTCGTGTTGAGCGTCGGAACCGACACATTGTCGAGACCGGCTTAGCCTTACTAGCTGAAAGCTCAACTCCGCTTCAATATTGGGATTATGCGTTTGAAACAGCTGCCCATTTAATCAATTATTTACCATCTTCAGCTATTGAGTTTCAAACACCATATTCACGTCTATATAATACTCAACCGTCATACAACTTCTTCCGGGTCTTTGGGTGCCGCTGTTATCCCCATTTACGGCCTTACAACTGTCACAAAATGGAATACCGGTCGGCACCATGTGTGTTCTTAGGTTACCCAGTTTCTTATAGGGGATACCGCTGCTTAGACTTAGCCACGGGAAAGATCCTTATCTGTCGTCATGTCCGGTTTGACGAGTCCACTTTCCCCTTTTCTATGCAGGCATCTATGCAGGTCACTACCAGGCAGCCTACCCCAGCACCCTGGGGTTCCAGTCCTGTGCTTGTCAATACTCAAGCCCCACCACGGGCAATGGAGTTACCTTTGGCACAGGAACCGCCTCAAATAGCTATAGAGGCTGCCCCGGCTCCAACTCGTAGACAACGGAAGGCTATAGCAACCCAGAGTGAAAGTCATGTAATGTGCACCCGTCGCAAGACTCGTGGGACAGATGAGCAGTTTCATGCGCTCACCCCCACCACAGATCCCACGTGTTACTCGCAAGCAGTAGGGCATCCGCAATGGCGGGATGCCATGGATCAGGAGTTTAATGCGCTTCTGCATAATAACACCTGGAAACTAGTCCCTGCAACACAAAACATGAACGTCATCGGCTGTAAGTGGGTATTCCGCACTAAGAGTAAAGCTTATGGCTCGATAAAGCGCCACAAAGCACGCTTGGTGGCCAAAGGGTTCAACCAAGTAGCTGGTGAAGATTTCTTTGACACGTTCAGTCCGGTTGTTAAGCCGACCACTGTTCGAATTTTATTTTCTCTGGCAGTGTCTCGCAAGTGGACCATGCGACAGCTAGATATCCACAATGCCTTTCTAAATGGGCATTTATCCGAGACTGTTTACATGAAACAGCCACCGGGATACGAGGATCCCACTCATCCAGATCACGTATGTCACTTGCAGCGTTCCCTTTACGGCTTAAAACAGGCCCCGAGGGCGTGGTTTAAGCGTCTACATGAGTTCTTAATATCCACAGGATTTCTGGCCTCCAAGACTGACGTGTCATTATTCCACTACACCGACAGTGATTCTAGGGTGTTCTTGCTCGTCTATGTCGACGACATTATCATGTTCGGCAATGACTCGGCGTTAATTGACTCACTCCTCCGGCGACTATTGTCTACTTTTAAAATCAGGGACTTGGGCAAGCCTACCTTTTTCCTAGGCATCGAGACTTTGGCCAACGATGGTGGCTACCTCTTGTCTCAACGCAGGTACATGGCGGATATCCTATCCCGTGCAGGTATGACAGACTGCAAAGCCTTGGCCACACCGGCATCAGTCACTCAACCAGCAACGCCAACACCGGAACCGTTCGATAATCCGACTCAGTACCGCAGGATTGTTGGAGCCCTTCAGTATCTGACTATCACTAGGCCAGATCTCTCTTTTTCGGTAAACAGACTCTGCCAATTCATGCACTCGCCCACACAGGATCACTGGGGTCTGCTAAAACGGGTTCTTCGATATGTCAAAGGAACCCTTGACTACGGGTTACGTCTTTCTTCCTCGACATCTACTGCTCTACATGCCTTATCAGACTCGGATTGGGTCGGGTGTCCTATAGACCGGAAATCCACTAGTGGCTATGCAGTCTTCCTTGGGTCTAATCTCATATCCTGGCTTTCTCGCAAGCAACGCACAGTGGCACGTTCCTCGACTGAAGCTGAGTACAAAGGGCTCGCTGACGTAGCAGCTGAGGTCACCTGGGTCGTCTCCTTACTCCGGGAATTAGGCCTACATTTTGGTAATCCTGCAACATTATGGTGTGATAATCTGGGGGCCACATATTTAGCGGCAAATCCGGTGTTCCATGCCAGGACAAAACACGTCGAGATTGATTTTCACTTTGTTCGTGATAAGGTGGCTTTAGGGGACTTCGTTGTCAACTTTGTCTCAACCAAGGATCAGCTAGCAGACATCTTCACCAAACCTCTGCCAGCTCCGCGTTTTCATGCTCTTAGGGACAAGCTCAATGTGGACAGCATCCACCCTTGTGCTTGAGGGGGTGTGTTAGTGATATTAATATTTCACGTTTATATTATATGCTTTAGAGTCAATGGATGTAATATAGTCAAATAGTCCTAGCCTTAATAATAGGAGAGTCTTCTGTTAACTCTCATATAGGACTATGTAGTTCTCTCTCTCTGTATTCGATTGGTTCATTCTATTGAATTTGTAATTCATCGTCTCATCGTTATATAATTATGTACATTCATGTATAACATTACGTGTATTCTAGTATAACATTATGTACATTCTTGAACAGCGAGTTTTTTTTTAAAGAAAAAACTACTGCCATTCACTGGGGAGGAAAATTTCAAAAAAAAAAAAAATTAAAACGACATCGTTTTGCATCTGGGCGCATAGTGCAACGCGCGCCGTGGTGTAGGATATAAATTGCCCACGTACATTCACCCAATTGAATAGTATATTCAAAGCATGATTGATTTGAATCCGTGTTGACTGGTGCAGCAAGTGGATGGTTTAGTTTTCTTCCCTGCAATCCGTTGGCGTTACTTGTAAAATTTCCAATCTTTAATTTAATTTTGTCTTTATAGCCCCATACTAGTCCAACGATCAATCTCATAACCATACGCATCAGATCATTATTAGTCCGATCCCCTCATTGATTGCACCAGGCAGTTAGAGAGTTATCCTTGTAATACGGGTAAACGAGGACCCTACTTAATTACACATTACGTTACAATATTCAGTGTTTTGGGTGAAATATGTCTTGTTACTTTAATGCAATTGACAAAGGATCATAAGAAGATAAATCAATTATAGTGGACTAACTCAAATCAAGAATGTTACGTTAAAAAACAGTTTTCATGAAAGATTGAACGTAAAACATTATAGTTGCTAAACTAATTATGTCTGACCAGTTTGGTTGGAATTATTTCTAACTCAATTATTCTATATTGGTGAAACTTGAGTAGGCGAAAATAACACGTACCAGTATTTTTAAAATTGGTATGTCAGAAAATGAATGTTACGGTACTCCTCGTTTTTACATATGCCTGAGCTAATATTAGGTGAGGCTTTCAATTGCGCCCCCACCCAAGTACCTGCCGTTCCTAAATCAGAACAATTAATGATAAATTAATGGACCATCCACCACATTCTTGTCCACACACAGTATGTTGAGAGAGAGAGAGAGAGAGTGAGCAGTGTCTGAAATAATCTTGAAAAGTTGCTTCACGTTCACACTTCAATTCACCTTCAATAATAGTTCAATCAATCCCCCGCCCAACAACTATATACTTAATTGAGAGAATTGAAGTGTCCTTTTTTAAAAGAAAACAAAAATTAAATTGAGTGAAGACATAAATGGGAGTGGAAATGGAGGATAATAAGCATGGAGGAGAATCTCCGGCGAAGGCGGAGAAAACCACAACAGTAATGAACGGCCATGATGAGTCGTCGGTTATTGAAGAACCGGCGCCCAAGTACCGAGGAATCAAAGCCATGCCCTTCATTATAGGTAGGTTTTTTACAATTAATTAATAATTATGATTAGCAGTACTACGTATGTATAGTATACGAGGTTGTTGATTTTGGGTGTTTAATTATTTAAGGGAACGAGACATTCGAAAAGCTGGGAGCAATAGGCACGCTGTCCAACCTGTTAGTGTACCTCACGACAGTATTCAACTTGAAGCACATAACGGCGGCGAATCTTCTCAATGTCTTCAATGGAACCACCAACTTCGCCACCATCCTCGGCGCTTTCATTTGTGACACCTACTTAGGCCGCTACAAAACCTTGGGAATCTCCACCGTTAATTCTTTCCTGGTACATACTAATTAAATCCCGCTTAAAATAAGATATAAGTTCTTAAATAAGTTCTATCAAACAGAGTCATAACACTATGTTTTTGTTTTGAAGGGATTAATGATGATAGCATTGACGGCAGCAGTGAAGAGTCTGCATCCTCCGCGGTGCACAAAAGGCGGCGGGGAGTGCGTGGAGCCGACGAGGGGGCAGATGGGGTTTCTCCTCTGCGGGTTCGCCATGTTGACGGTGGGAGCCGCCGGAATCCGGCCGTGCAACTTGGCATTCGGGGCGGACCAGTTCAACCCGAAGACAGAATCAGGGAAGAGGGGCATCAACAGCTTCTTCAACTGGTACTTCTTCACCTTAACTTTCGCGCAGATGATGTCGGTGACGCTGGTGGTTTACATTCAATCCGAGGTTAGCTGGCCCATCGGACTGGGGATTCCGGCGCTGTTCATGCTGATTTCATGTGTTGTGTTCTTCGTGGGTGATAGAATATATGTGAAGGTGAAGCCGGAAGGTAGCCCCTTCACTAGTATAGTCCAAGTTCTGGTGGTTGCTGCTAAGAAGAGGAACTTGAAATTACCACAACACCCTTCTCTCTCTCTCTTCAATTACATCCCTCGCAAGTCCATCAATTCCAAGCTTCCCTATACAAACAAATTCAGGTAATTAATATATATAATATAATTATCCTAGTTACTAAATACTCACATTATGTTTATTAGTTCTAACATTTTAATGTGAATCAAAATTAAAATAAAATTAAACAATCTGATCTTTTGAATTGGTTGTTCTAACAAGTAACATGCATTGATTCATCGATATATCTTACTTCATTTAGATTTAAGCATACATTCATGCATACACTTTTGCTTCCAACTTTTTAACTAACACGCTTCACGCATGCAACATGACACAATGTCATTGTGATTTAAAATTAAAAATTATTCACTTTTATTCGTTTTTAAAGTAATATAATATATTTTTTTTCGTCACCTAAGATAATGCAATAGAAGTTTCTATTCAATTCAACTTGCATCACATTAATGAAGTCAAAAGTGGTTGGGAAATTAAACTTGCAAGGTAATAACATCAACCTAACCAATTAATGGTGTAGCAGCGGTCCAATTAGGTTAAAGTAGCTAATTGCTCGAGGTGATGATAAATTAGTATACTAACCTTTTGTTTGTGTCGTCCACATGAGCACATGCATACATGAAACCAACGACACTGACAGCTAGCCTAGCTAGCTTTTTCAACCTAATTAAATCACATGATAACAATGTGGGATGTTTGGTAAATAGTTATTAACGGAAAATTGTTAGCTGATTGAGTTAGTGTATTTGATTAGTTGATAATATTAATTGTAGAAAGATGTTTGGTAAATTAACTGATAGTTAATTTGCATACAAAATGATTTTCTCAAAAAATTTATCAAAAAAAACTGATTTGAGTAGCTTTTTAAATCTTAGTATTTTGAAGTAATAAGTTATTACAAAAAATTAATTAATAAAACACTTATATTGGTTGGTTAAACAAATTAAAATTGACTAATAGGTTAACTATTTTACCAAGTGCATGTATGGTTGACTATAAGTAACATTATTGTTGTGTTTAAATATTTCAAGCCGTGCATATTTGACTATAAGTAACATTATTAATATTTTGCATGACATTAGCTAGTATGACTAACGTAAAGTTTGATTCAAATATGTTTACGTTAACTGGCTTGATTGACGTAAATAACTGTGCACTCCCATCTCTTAACAGAGGTTGAGGTATGAAAAACCAATTTGGCCAGCACTTTATCCTGACCCAGTGCAAATATTAGTCTAAGTATGGTAAGGTGTCTCCTACTACTCAGGAAGATTGACCAAAAAAAATATGTTAATATTGGCACTTTACAATTTGCGTCTTTGACTCGCTAATTGTGTGTTTTGACCAGCCAATCACTGATCTGTCGCAATTAACGCCTGCACTTTTATTTGGTTTATTAAAAAATAATACGTACAGTAAATATTAATTTGCAGTTGTATGTTTTCTGCAGATTTCTTGACAAGGCTGCTATAATGACAGAAGAAGACAAAGTGGGAGAAGATGGATCATCAGCTTATCCATGGAAGCTGTGCAGCATGCAACAAGTGGAAGAGACGAAATGTGTGTTTAAAGTGATCCCAATCTGGGCAGCCGCCATAGTGTACCATGTTGCCATTTTAGAACAGCAACAATATGTCGTGTTCCAAGCGCTGCAATCCGACAGACACCTAGGATCCTCCTCCTTCCAAATTCCGGCCGCCACCTACACCATTTTCTCAATGCTCAGTCTCACTCTCTTCCTCCCTATCTACGACCGAATCATCGTCCCGTTTCTGAGAAGATACACGCGGAAAGAGGAAGGCATCACTCTTCTGCAGCGCATGGGGATCGGCATTTTCCTCACCGTGGTGGCATCCTTCATCTCCGCCTTCGTGGAGGAGCGCCGCCGCAGCGTCGCGCTCAGCAGGCCGATGCCCGGGGTGACGTCGAAAGGCGCCGCCATTTCTTCCATGTCGGCGCTGTGGTTGGTCCCCCAGCTCTCCCTGGCGGGGCTGGCGGAGGCGTTCACGGCCATCGGACAGGTGGAGTTTTACTACAAGCAGTTCCCGGAGAACATGAGAAGCGTCGCCGGGTCCTTTTTCTTCTTGGGGATGGGGGCCTCCAGCTATCTCAACAGCTTCTTGATCTCCATTGTACATAGAACCACAGAAAACGCCAAAACTGGAAACTGGTTGCCGGAAGATCTCAACAAGGGAAGATTAGACTACTTCTATTTCATGATCACAGGCCTGGGAATCTTAAATGTTGTGTACTTCCTAGTATTTTCCAGGTGGTATGAGTACAAGGATGGAACTGAAGGAGCCATTAAAGATACTGAAATGGAACCAAAGAATCTTGACAACAAACATGCAGTTTAGTTTAAGATGGCTGTTGGATTCTGGTATAGGATAGTTTGAATCTGACAGTTAGTCAGTTATTGTCCCTTATCAAATGAGGATCTCTTATTAGGAATCATCATCAAGATTCCATTCTTAAACAATAAGTGACTTTGTTAGGATAGAACTTAACTATCCCATGTAAATTCTATTCTAACAAAATCACTTGCTGGTTAAGAATGGAATCTTTATGATGATTCCTGATATTATGTGCATGTCACCCTGTATTAATAATGAATATTTTATTATGAGAAAATGGCATATTTATTCCTGAGTTGTATTTGAGGTTGACAAAGTGGTGTTTGTACCATAACTTAACCTGTTACATGATAATCATGAAAGCAGAGAAGACAAGTATAGGCAGACAATAAAACTACTATATTTAATGTTAAATTGTTTTCCACTTCAGGGCATTGTTGTTATGTTCTGGCCCTTCTGGGTGAAGGAAATAGCAGGGGGAGATGGGATGAAAAGTAAATATACTAAATGAAACCAGAGAACTAGAGCTAGGCCAACTTGATACATGGCGGCTTACGTCTTCGTTCTAAGCTCGCTCGCTATCACCTTAAACGGTGTAGGCTTGCTGAATTGTCTCTATATCAAGACCTTTCAGTTTCACCACGGATTCCACGTGACCTTTTAGCGTATGCAGTTCGCGTAATCTGGACAGAATTAACAGTTCACGCGTTAAATCAAATCAAAGATTCAAAGCAACTTTTTTCTAAACATCAATTAGGTAGGTAATAGGTATAAGGTACCTGGCAATTTCAGCTCTCCTTTTTGCTTCCTCGGCCAGCTGATTAAGTTCACTGAAATTAGTTGCCTCGTTAAACAATTTGGTGTCGGGAACTTGCAGGCCATGAAGTGTCCTCTGCGCGTGCGCCCATTGCAGTTCACGTTGTTCTTTGCCGAAATCCTTTTTCCTGGTGAAAGCAATCTGTGGAACAAGAAAGCCACCGGATGAGGATAGACTAGGGTAAGAAACAATAAAAGTAACTAGATTTATCCTTCTCCAGCTTGAATCGTACCCTTTGTTCAAGAACCAAATCCCATGCCTTCCCACTAAGGGCATAGCGGGTGAAGAACTTAATGAAATCAAGGGGGATGTAGAAAATAAGATTGTAAAGCCAAATAACCCCAGCCCAACCCCAACCAATGCCTTCAATCGCCGCAAAGCTCCAATTCGCGTAGACAGCAATTAGAGTAGCAACCTGTTAATGATGAAGTATAAAGATAAGGGTGTCCGAACTGTTTAAATCAAAAGAGAATCAGGATAGATAGGTTGCAGAAGAATAGAGCAAATGGCTTACTAGTTGAGCAATCACAAATGCAACAACAAGAAATACACCAGGACGTTCAACAAATGACCAACTCCGTGATCTCGTGACAAATATCAGTGCCTGACTGATAGTGCTAACTTGAAGGTAGATCGCAGATGCAAGCTTCCTAAAGTCATCAGTAGCCGTCTTCTCAAGTGTAGCCACGCCAAATGTTCTCTGGCCATTCACCAAAAATGGTCACTTTTTCGTTATAAACTTAGCAAGATAAACATATATTTGAAAACAAGGGTAAGAAATGAAATAAATTATATATATGAAGAATGTTTATACGTATACTTTGGAGGTTCAGTCTGGCCAGAACAAAGCCATTAACAGCAACTAAATGATTATGGAAAAAATTATGAATGCATTTAGTAACCACAATTTGAAAAGCCCAGAGTATTTATATTGATAAATATAGGTTTGCTCACCGGGAAGAAGTTGGTTTTATACGCTACCCAAAAGAATATGACAGTCATCATTGCCAAGTAACCGCCAAGAATAACTCCGGTAGCAAAAATCTCAGCCAGCTTCCAACTGTCAGGAAGAGGGGATGGTTTCACCCTGTCTTTTGATATTGTCATAATAGTACCTAGACAGTAATGTGCTAGTCAGAGGTCAAAAATACACTGCAAAAGTTGCTGCACAAGACATACATACTCGTTTATGATTTTTACTTGTATATCACATGATGTTAAATAGTACAAGTGCTCAACTGTACGGTGAGAGTTGAGACACAACCAATGCTAAAAGGGGCTTTAGTATCATATTTAATCTTTTTGAGAAAAGTCAAGAGAGAGAACTAACCATCATTCAGAATAGCAATGATAAGAACCATGAATGGTGGGAAATCAAATCTCCATATTAGAGCCAGCAGCATGAAACCAAGCTGTCATATCAAGTCATAAACTTATAACAGAAAGAAATCAGAAAAGTGATTTAATGAATGACATGCAGATAACCTCCTCCGGTGAGATGTGTAAAGAAAAGGAAGAAAATAAGAAAGATGTCTAACACAACATACCACTATACGAATTGTGATAGAAACAGCATAAATCTGCCCAAAAAAGAGAGATAGTAAATGAGCGCTAGCAATAAGCATGTAAGTCAACTCAGAAAGCACTTAAAAGCTTATTTAAGAGCTCAAGACAGTCATCAAATTCCACAGCACAATGGCCATGTAGAAATACGTTACTTTCAATTACGAATCATATGACTACCAAAAAGCCAACAGCTAACCGTGTAGTTTTTCATCCTCTGAAAGATTGCTCGACTGGTCAAAACAGCACTGATGATGACACTGAGACCAGGTTCAGTAAGAACAATATCAGATGCACTGCGTGCTGCATCAGTTGCATCAGCAACAGCTATCCCTATATCAGCCTTCTTTAAAGCTGGAGCATCATTGACACCATCACCAGTCATTCCACAGATATGCTTCCTTGCTTGCAAGCGCTTCACTATCTCATACTTGTGCTCTATATCAATTATCCAAGACAACCACCAAATCAGCAAACGCAATTTAATCACATGGACCAAGTTATCTGGTAGAATGTGCAATAAATTTTGCAATCAAGTTGACAAAAAAATGTACCGGGGAAAACACCAGCAAAACCATCTGCCTTCTCTATCAGTTCATCAATAGGTAATGCAGCAATTGACTCATCCTTACTCTGTCCCAGCAAAGAAGATGAAGGATACATATTTGTACCCATTCCCAAACGCCGCCCGGTTTCTTTTCCAATTGCTAGCTGATCACCTGTCAAATATCCAAGCATTAATAACAAACATGCAGAAGAGTCACCACTTTTCAAATTTGGTATATTAACAGTTTAAGATGCCAGCTTTTGACATAAAATGAAAATCAATTGAGAAAAAATAAAGTCGCAATAGCGATGTAGGATATATTAATAACAAATAAATTATGTATGACTGTATCACATGCTATCGTTCTGCCAAAACTAGTGATATTTACCAATAATGCAAAATGTATTTCATCATCAGGTTAAAAACTTCCAACACACAACACATCATGCTTCATGACCTAATATCACAAACCATAACTCACCAGTAATCATTTTAACATTAACTCCAAGATTCAAAGCCCTCCTGATGGTCTCAGCACTATCGTGCCTTGGTGGATCAAACAAAGGCATGAGTCCAATGAATTGCCAGGGTCCTCCAGCACTCTCTTTCCTTCCATCAGGAACCTCCTGCTCACAAATTTAGACAATATTAAATGAACAAAAAGTCACTGGGGTGTAAAATATTCAATTTGTATAAAGCATGAAAGCAGGTGAAATGATAACTATAGCCCAAAAAGGGGGGAGGGTTTACCTGATAGGCTACAGCAAGTGATCGCAAGCCTCGTTCTGCAAACTTATCAATCACGGTATGAACCCTGCGCTCTATCTCCGATCTGTTGTGTGCGAGATTTAAAATCTAGAACACAATGTGGTGAAAAGATATTAGGTAATCAACTTTAGAGTTACCAACATAGAAAGAAATTTATCCAGAATAATACCTGCTCCGGAGCACCTTTGCTGACCCTGTGCATTTTTCCTTCACTGTCAAGATAAGTAAGTGCTGTTCGCTTGTCGGTGGGGTTGAATGGAAGGAAATGTATTTCTCGAATGCCAGCACGTGCCTATTTATAGTAATTATTCAAGCCAATTTTGTAGCTAGAGAACACAACCCATCAACACAATAGACAAGGTAGAACAACCTATAGTTACCTCCTTTGGATCAGCAAGCATCCCAACAATAGCAGCATCAATTGCATCTTGGTTTTCCGTTCTTGATGCTCGAGCTGCCATCAGAACAACAGTATCTGGATCGACTCCCTTGGCAAACACCTGATCATAGAATAAAAGTAATTATGATCTGTTTCCAGAGTGGACCCCACCATCAGCATTGATTGACACTCGCATTCTAACCTCAATAAGATTCTTGTCAACAGTAAGCTTGTTCAATGTCAAAGTTCCTGTCTTATCACTGCAAAGAACATCCATTCCAGCCATCTCTTCTATAGCTGTCATCCTTTTTGTAATAGCTCCCTGCACAATTAATCATTACGAGAGAGCTGTAGAATTACTGAGCCAACGAAACTCATAGTAACCAAGGATATTAACAAACCTGTTGAGCAAGACGATGCGAACCAATTGCCATTGTTACTGAAAGGACAGTTGGCATGGCAATTGGAATTCCACCAATGAGCAGTACAAGAAGATTGTCAATCCCAGGACGATACTTTCGGTGTTGGATAGGATACATGACAATAATCTCTATAATCATGCCCACAGCAATAGAGCAAATGCAAAAGTTTCCAATTGCAGTTAAAACCTGATAAAAATAGCAAAGTTCCATTTTGATATATTTGATTTGGAAAAAAGCAAGTAAATAGCATATACAAACTAAACCAATATGATATAATCCGGTAAACTTGCCTTTTGGAAGTGGCCCACTTGGTTGGTAGAATCAACCAGGTGTGCGGCCTTTCCAAAAAAGGTATGAACACCCGTAGCAATGACAATGGCCTCAATCTCTCCTTGTTTGCAAGTAGAACCAGAGTAAACACCATCTCCAGGACCTTTAGTTACAGGAAGAGATTCACCTGTCAATGCAGACTGCAAATTTCAAAGGAAATATTAGATGTATATTTCAATAGTAAAAACAAAGAAGGCAGGTGAGCAACCAGCCACTATCATAAAAGCATAATCACCTGATCAATTTTCAATGGATCTCCTTCAAGTAGACGAGCATCAGCAGGAATTATATCTCCCAGTTTAACACTGACAATATCCCCAGGCACCAAAACAGCAGCATCTTCCTCACTCCATCTTCCATCTCGAAGGACCTTCAACAACAAAAGCAAACAGTCAGAAGACCAGCATAGCTAGGAGCATAAAATAAATAGCTGATTAATTGTTCTCAAGCTGGATTAATCACCATAATAATGAGTATGAGACTAAAACAAATTACTAAACTAAGACCATAGACTATTCTATGACAAAGAAAGTCAATTTATACACTGTATCCTTACCTTGGCTTTTGGAGCTAGACGAGCCATGAGAGCTGCTGCTGCATTGCCTGCATTGTTCTCCTCAATGAAACTAATGGTGGAGTTTATCACCAGCAATGTAATAATCCCAACAAAGTCCTGCCAATCTGGGGGCTTTCCCTGCAAAATTGAAGATATATTCCAATGAGTCCAAACCAACAGTTTAAATAAACAACCAATTCAACTAAATTTGAACAAGAGCCTCACCCCTCCATTTGCAAGTGCGATTGCCATAATTGCTGCAGCTTCCATCACCCACGAGAGAGGATTCCACATGAAGCCCAAGAATTTCAGGAATTTGCTATCCTGGGGCATAACAATTATTGCAACAGTTAAATTGACACAGGGATCAATGATAAGTGGCTACTGATTTCCAGAGCAAATAAGCAATTTAAAGGGTAAATTGCATACACACACAAAAGGAAAGAGAGAAGTAAGACCATCTGATTTGGAACCAAATACGCAGCCATAACAAACGGCAAAGGTGGAAATAAATTAGTCTCCAAAAAAGAAGGTAAACTATAAAGAAACATAACTCCACAATCTGAGGTGAACACTAAATCTTAAAAACCAGAGACATAAAAGCATATATTAAAGCTGAAAAAATGAAACACAGCATCAAATATACAGTTCAAAAGGTTAATAAACTGTAAATGATGAGGAAAACTAAAGTATCTGAAGAAACGCCGTTTGGCACCTTCTTCTCCTCAAGCTTGTTGTGCCCAAAAATGGCCAACCTCTCTTGGGCTGCCTGACTAGTAAGACCCTCCTTTGTACATCTGAGATTCTCAAACACCTCCTCAATGGGTATATTTTCCTGCAGCCAACCAAACCAGAATTGCAAAAAAATATCAAAAACCAAACGGAATTTAAGCCACCCAGAGCACGAAATCGAGATAAAAAACGAAGCTTTGCAGATCCATTACCAAATCAACCGTTTCCTTCAGCACAGCGTCAAGAACTTCAGGCTTCTCCGCCATCTTCCTACTCCCAATCTATCGGCTTCAGCTTTCTTTCCGTCTACCAAAACGCTTCCTTCCGGATCAGAACCCAGGATGCAGCAGAAGCATGAGAGCACACACAATAACACTCTAGAAAACCAAACGTTTTGGGGATTTTCTTTTGGATATGAAGGCTAGAGTTGAGTAGTCGGCCCACCAACACGAATTCACCAAACGTACAAAAGCAGCGGAATTGCTGGCAGAAAGATCAGTGAGCAGTTACGCATACAGTCCGTACAAGTGTAGCATTATTAATACTCCCGCATTACTCCTATATCCTAACAAGTAACATATGTCACAGATTTCGCTCTCTCACCCAGATCCCTATTTACTTTCGGAGACTCGGAGTATATACTATAGATTAACCACAATTTGCAATTTTAGCCCCTGAAATTGTAGAGTAATAATGAATTGAGAGGGTGTATGGTAAATAGTTTTTATTTTTTTGAATGATACTGACTCTATTATAATATAGTATTCTACTGAGATTTAAACTCACAACTTTTCGTATGAGAGTCTAATTTTGGTGCTATTAGATCACAATGTTTTGGCTGGTAAATAGTTGTTAGTTGATTGGATTAGTGGATTTGATTAGTTGATAACATTAGCTTATTGTAGAAAGTTGTTTGGTACATTAGTTATTAGCTGATAGCTTATTAAATGTAAAATGACTTTCTCGAAAAATTGATAGAAAAAAGTTTTTTTGAGCAACTTTTTTTAATTTTAACATTTTAATTGTTACAAAAAGTTAATTAATCAAACATTTATATTGATTGTTTAATCAAGTCAAACAATTAATAGTGATCAAATACTCTATAAACTAACTATGTTAGCCTTCCTCTTTTGTTTTTTTGTTATAAGTGTTATCTTTTTTTTTTCTTACCTCTAAGTTGTCACTAAAGCCATGTTTTCAATTATTTTATTAATGATTTTATTAATATTTATCAATTATCAATTATTTTTCAATATTATTAGTTGATTATACTATTAATAAAAATAAAAACTCACATTTTAACTTTCCGTCCAAAACAGTCCCATACTATAAGGTTTGCATAATATATTGTAAAATAGTGTAATATAATTCCTAATGTAATATATTGTTTCATACTTTCATATTCGTACTAGAATTCGACATTAGAATTCTTATTCTAATATTGTAAAATAGTGTAATAAAATTCCTAATATAATATATTGTTTCATACATTCATATTCGCACTACAATTCTACATTCAAATTTATATCTAATATTGTAAAATAGTGCAATATAATTCCTAATATAATATATCTTTATATTGTGAGTACATTTAATTTATTTAAAATCCTATGTTGTATCTAATAACACAATGTTTTATAATATTTTGTTGGTAAAATATTGTGACGATCAATATAAACAAACAATTCCATATTGCAAGAGAACAAATATTATATTTCACGGTGAATTTTGAGGATTAATGTTTTATGCCATGCATCACACTGATGGAATATATATATATATATATATATATATATATATATATATATATATATTCAATTATTTGTAATACAAATATATAACTTTTATTTATTTACACATTTTTAAAATTAAAACTCACTTTTAGAAAAATAAGAGAATTTGCATTTCACTCTAATTAGAACAAAAACGAAAACAAAAAAAAAAATGATTTGCATTTACAAAAATAATAACAATTTTGAAACACTATATTTATTAACTTTAATGTGGTTTTCAAAAATGTATGAGATACAATAATCTTTCTTCTCGTCAAAACCAAAACAGATAGATGGAAACAGACTGAGAGCAATTACAAACATTCTATTCAAATACAAAAAGAAAATGTTGAATTAAATATGGACAACATTATTCGAATTATGAAATGATGAGACAAGAAAAAAAGTGGTGAGATTTAGTGCTGAGTGTGATTTCCTCAATGTTGGATTTGTTCTGTCATGCCTATCCATTTATACTTTTTTTTCTGGACTGTCGTTTTTCTTGTGATTCAACTTTAGATTCCATTTGGTACGACACTTTATCAATTTTCTAACCACTACCTAAAGTATCACAGTATTATAAAGATTAGTAAACAAATAAAAAAAGTTTAGATCATTGTTTATTAGTTAAATGTTTTGAAAAGCATTACAAAAGGACATATCTTTGGCTTCCTTTTTACTGTGCTCTTGCTTTTTTTTTTTTTCTTTTTTTTTTTTAAATAAAAATATCTAGCAATATTTTTATAAAAATTATGATTATAATGTACAGAATATCGGTTTTGATAAAAAGGAAACATTTTTTCATTCTAAACATATTTTTTTTTTCAAAGTTCACATAAATAGATCAAAATCATTTTACACGGGTAATAGTTCACCATCACATGAATTTATCTGAAGCAAAACAAAACACGCCCATATTATCATATACCAAATTTGGTTAATTTGAGGGATGAGAAAATAATAACTTATTTTATGAATCTAATAAAAAAATTGCATTATTTTGTTATTAAATTAAATAAACTTTTTATAAGTAATAAATAATATTTGATTTATTGACTTATTCTTTATTTTGCCAATCGGGCTAAGATTTATTATTTGATTTTATCGTTTAGTTTTATTGTGTTGATGGGTTACCAACTTTAACGCAATTGATTAATATATTAATTTGATGGAATTTTTTGAGTATGCATCATGCATACTAATTCCATGATCTGAATGATAAATGAATAATAAATTTACTTGTCTTATTAGATTGTTTATTTGGCTTCTAAATCAGGTGTTCTGTAGTTTTTTTAAGACTTAATGAGTTTTAATTGTTTGAATACGTGTCATACGCATTGAACAATTAAGAGTTTTTTTCTAAAATGGTTCCTCGACTATCGCTCATTCTCAATTTTGCATTTCGACTTTTAATTGCACCCAATGTGGTCCCTTGACTTTTAAAAACTCTTTCAAATTGGTCTTCCGTTAGAAATTCCGTCTATTGAGTGTTAAAATGAAGGGCATTTTTATCTATTTACCTATTATATGCCTAATATACTCTAAAAAATACTCGAGGGACCATTTTGGGAACAGTCGAGGGATCATTTTGAGAAAAACTCATTTATTTATTTCCATTTTTTAAGACTATCAAATTAGAATTTCTATACATTTTTTCTTACAAATATAAATAGTTTAAACACAATCAAACCTCAAAATTTTAAACTTTTTCTACAAATTTTTCACACTCACACCCACATTGTGTGTGTGTGGCATACTTTTGTATGTGATTTAACTTGAAATTGATTGAAAATATTTTGAATGAAAATTGTATTTAATATATATATATATATATATATATATATATATATATATATATAAAGTTAGGTACAAATTCCGGACATCCAAATGTACCCATGTGTAAAAGTGCGAAGATTGACAAAAAAAAAAAAAAAAAAAAAAAGAAGACAAAGTTATATGAATTCCAATAGTTAGGTACGGCGTTTTGCAATTAAATTAATATGAGTATTACGTCTTTTCCAAAATTATACCCTCTCACTTTTATTTCATGATATGACAAACAAGGATTGACTATTTTCATCACGTGGATCTCATAAAATGTGTCTACATCAAAAATTTGTGAGAGAAAATACAAATTGAGAGTAAAAAATGAGAATACAGATAACATTTTCCAATTAATATTTATGTTCTTTTATTGTTGAAGTACTAGAGCAGTAATTAATTTTCACTAAATTCCTAGTTTGTATAGTACGTCCTAAATTTTCATGAAATTGCATAACAGTAGGGTGGGCAGTGGCCTACTGAGCTAGTCATGAAGGCCGCCGGCCGGCCGGCACGCACGACGTGTTACAGCTACAACTAACGGTAGTAAAACATGAACATCATATATTAACGTGTTTAAGTCAAGACATTTAATAAAGTGTTGATTGTTTGTTTATATAATAATAACATTAATTAATATTAATGTCGGGACCGGAAATGGTTGTGGTCCGAACTAGAATAATGGCTCTGCTTAGACCACGATTTGAACATAGCTTTCTATCTCGATCTATCTCGACCTTTAATTTGGAGTTATGCCCAAGTTGAAAGAAAAATGAATGGTGGAGATGCATGTGTTGAAGTGGTCCGAGCGACATTAATCCCCATATGGGACCACTTCGTAATATAAGAAATAATTAACTACATATTCCAAATAAAAAATAAACAATTAACTATTAACTACATAAACTGAAGCACTTGGTAATAATAATAATATAATAAGGGTCAATGTTGGTAAGGTTATTACATTTACATAGCCTGAAGCAAACATGTAATTTTATATTTTCAAATAAATATAACCTTAGTTATATAACTCGAACTAAACACCCAAGTGTAAATACATATTGTGACCCTAGCTAACATAGGACCGTAATAAGATAAATTGATATAAATTACCTATAGTTGATCGGCTTCAATCATTATTGTGTGGACTATGATTGCACAAGCTGTGTGGATCATGTTTTGTATATTATAAAATAACGTACATTTAATACAAAAATAATGTACTTTTAATATATTGATAATGTATATTGTATTAATGGAAAATATATTATTTGAGTATTGAAAGTATATTATTTTATATAATGTACAGTCAGTACACAAATAATGTACATTTAGTATATTAAAAATGTACTTTTTGTTATGGTTCACACAACAGTGTGTGGACCAATAATTTGCCGGTCGGACTCAATTGATAATGTCATTTAATGTACGATCTTGACGTGACAACTCTTTGCAATCGTTATACCTTACACCACGGCGCGCCTCCCAAAACGACATCGTTTTGGGAGCCGCGGTAGGAAGTTGTTGTGATTATGTATATTTATCCACACAATTATGTATATTTGTTCATACAATTATGTATATTTGTTTATACAGTTATGTACATTTTTTATACGATTATGTACATCCTTTTTATACAATTATGTACATCCAAATCAGAAAATTTGTGTGTATTATGTTAAGAGTTGATGTGTATTGTGTTAAAAATTTATGTTTATTATGTATTATGTTAGATTATGTGTATTACCTTTTAAAAAGAGTATGCATATTTTGTTATATAATTATGTACATTCATGTATACAATTATGTGTATTCTAGTATAACATTATGTACATTTTTGAACAGGGTTTTTTTAAAAGAAAAAATAACTGCCATACACTGGGACGGGAAATTAAAAAAAAATAAAATTTAAAACGACGTTGTTTTGCATCTGGACGCACAGTGCAACGCGCGCCGTGGTGTAGGATATAAATTGCCAACTCTTTGATAAGTCTTATAGCCCATGATTGATTGACTGGGCAGGTAGGCCCAAGCATTTGCATGGGCAGAGCGGTTGGGCTTAAGTTATGAGTTTTCATTAATAAGGTTTCTTGATCTTCAAGAAAGAGTCACCAGACGCATTAATGAAAATCTCGTAAACAATATCTCCCAAAAGTCAAAAATCGAAGTCAGCAAAACTATTCATGGTAATAAATAAATAAATATTATTAAAGAAAAATATAAAAGGAGTACAAGAGGACTAGAGGAGTGATCCAGCTACGTGCTTGTCAGAAATGATGCGTGAAGGCACAACCACGTAGCACCTATTACAAACAGAAAAATATTTCCAACTTGTGGTAACCCAAAAGCATCTAAAAAGTTAAAGTCTTACACCCTTACATGAGCTCGTTACATTTTGTTAAAATATTATTGATTTTTTACTTTATATTTAACAATAGTTAATAGTTAAATTACATACTTCTATGCATATATCCTTTTAAGTTAAAAAAATTATAAATAAATTACAATTTGCAATAAAAAAAGTTCATACAATAAATAATAACTTAGGCAAAGTTATAAATAATTTATCACAAACTAATATTGACGTAATCTTTCATATTATATTGATCATTCACAAGATTATAAAAAAGTTCATTATAAAACAATTCTATAGTAACATGATGCCAACTGATAAATCAACCATAATAATTTTTTTTTTTTTGTTGGTCTCCCTTATTAAAAAAAAAAGAAGAAGTTATGATGGAGGAATTAAACTCTTTTTTGAAGGGTAAAAAGAAAAGAAAAGAAAAGAAAGTTCTTAAAAGAAAAAGAAAGTCAGTCATTCATACTCCAAGAGTCACCACACGGGGCTGCCTGCACCCAAATTAGTTGGAAACTCAAAAGGGGCGACGGCATCGGGAGGGAGTCAGAGAACAGCCGCCCTCTCTAACCTTCTCTCTCGAATCCAAATTAGTTTTAATTTCTTCTCTTCACCAATCTTCGTTTCCGGTGGCTCATATATACACCATCTCAGGTACTTCCATTTTTTTGTTGACTCTTCTTCTTTGACTTGGTTTTTCGTTTTTCTGGTGGCTGAATTTCAGCTGCTACTGTGGCGAGTTTCTGGCCTCTTGGTTTTAATGCATTTATAATGGGTGATGGGTTTTGTCTGCCGACTCTTCTTCTTTGACTTGGTTATTCGTTTGTCTTGTTGTTCAACTAGTTCTTGGTTAAGCTGCGTATGCTTTTTGGTTTTTGGTTTTGGTATTTGCAATTTTGAATGTGGGATGTTTTTATTATCTGCTGAAACCGATAAAAAGTGGAGCTTTTTTGTTTTTGTAATTTAGAATGTGGTGATTTCCTATCGTGTATTGATTGCAGCAAAGATTAGAACTTTATGTATTTTTTTTTTTTTTTTTTTTTTTTTTTTTTTGTTTTTCTGGAATCAGATGTGTAAAGGTTAAAGTTTTTCCTAGATTTTTGTTGTATCCGTAGATGGAATGGGTAATTTTTCTGATTACATTAAAGTGAGCTGCGGAGTTAAGCCATTAATCATTATCTGCTTCTAAAGAAAAAGGCCATTATTGAGTATCTTTTTTTCTGCTCTGCCGTGTGTTTCTCTTTACTATACATATCTATCTATGATCTTCTATAAATTGGAACGACTTAGACAAGTATAATTTTGAGGATTGAACTTAGATCAGGCTAGACTTGCAGAACAAGGCTTCTCTTTACATGTCTATAACCTTCAATAAACAGAAATTTTCTGATTACTTGTCCCTGTGAACCACGTATTAATCATGCACTAGTTGATTATGTCCTCCTGGTATGGTAATATAACTATCTCTAGCAGTTTATTGCTGGGCAAGTTTTGTGCTGGCAATTTATTTTTATTTCATCTAAATTCCCTCCAATGCCTTCACATCTTGTATGGTTGATGAAGTAAACTTTGTTGCCTTAGGATTGTCATTTTAATGACTAAGGTTTCAATGCTCTTGCTTCTTGAAGTGCCAGAGTTTTTTTGGTATTACTTGCTGTAGTGTTAACTGATAAATATTTAAACCTAACAGATGTATCTTTGCTGTTTTAAAATTGTGTTTGCAGAGTATGATACGTGCAAAGCAGCTCGGCACCTTATCCCAATCTGCTAGGTCCTTCATCTTAAGTGGTTCAAAATCCAGTGTAGCAGATGGTTCATGTTCTTGTTCTGAGGATGAGAGCTCTATTTCTAGAAGGCCTCAGACAAAGAACAATGTTCGACATCTGGAAATCTCATCCACCTCAGTTTCGAAATCATCTGGAGGAGTAGGCTCCTTGATTTCAAGAGATGGTGTAAAAGGTGTGAACTTTCAGAAAAACGAGAAGCCTAACTACTCAGTTTCTGACCCACAAATTATACCTTACACTAATTCATCAAAGAGAGCAGATTGTGTTAGTTATGGCAGCTTGGAAGCTTCGGAGATTATGCATTCGTCACCTCCCATTTCGGACCAGTTTGTTAGGGCAGGTATTGCAGCAGTCAATTTTTTATCAGATTTGGTACATTATAAAATCCCAATGTCGGATGGCAATGAAGTACTTAAATCATCACCAAATTGTGTGGTTGAGCGCACAAAGCCAATTTCTACTGTGAAACCCTCAACCGTAAAATCTTTCAGAAAGGACCAGGTTTATGGAAAAGCTCCTGCCATTACACCAGCAGCATCAAGCTCTGTAAATAATCCCAGTGATACAGGAGGCAGAGTTGAGAAATATGGTTCAGTGAAAGGCACTAGTTCTGTTCCAAACAATAGAATGGGAAATTTTGTTGAAGATAGACATGCATTTGCCTCGGATTCGCATGACAGAAAGAGGACAGTCCCTCCAAAACCTAGACCTTATTCAGCCCGTTTCAGAACATATGGTCAGGCTTCCCATGGAGAGCGTATAAATGAAAGGCCAGAATGTTTATCCCGGCCCATTCGAGAGACTAAAGTTAATACCGAAGTTGCTACAAGGTCCAGACAATTTTCAAGTTCTGCCTCTCTTGTAGATAGAGTTTCTCACATTTTACAACATATGAGTTGGGGCCCCGAGACAGAAGATGCTCTTTATAAACTCAATCGTCCATTGGATGCCTATCAAGCAAACCAAGTTCTCAAACGACTCCAAGATCATTCAGTGGCACTAAGCTATTTTTACTGGTTGAAATCCCAACCCGGATTCAAGCATGATGGTCATACTTACACCACCATGGTTGGCATCCTTGGACGTGCTAGGCAATTTGAGGCAATAAACAAATTGCTTAGACAGATGGTGGGTGAAGGGTGTCAACCAAATGTTGTGACATATAACCGTCTTATTCATAGTTACGGACGAGCAAACTACTTGAACGAAGCATTGCGTGTCTTTAACCAAATGCAGGAAGCAGGGTGTGAGCCTGACCGTGTTACCTATTGTACCCTCATTGACATCCATGCGAAGGCCGGATATCTTGATGTTGCCATGGACATGTATCAAAGGATGCAAGAGGCTGGGCTATCTCCCGACACATTCACTTACAGTGTTATTATTAATTGCCTTGGAAAAGCAGGCCATTTGGTTATTGCTCATAAGCTATTCTGCGAAATGGTTGATCAGGGGTGTGTGCCAAACTTGGTGACTTATAATATTATGATTGCCTTGCATTCTAAGGCAAGGAACTACTCTAATGCATTGCAGCTTTATCGTGACATGCAGAATGCTGGGTTTGAACCAGACAAGGTAACTTATAGCATTGTAATGGAGGTTCTTGGCCATTGTGGTCATCTACAGGAAGCAGAGGTGGTGTTTTCGGAGATGAAGAGGAAAAACTGGGCACCTGATGAGCCTGTATATGGCCTCCTGGTAGACCTTTGGGGAAAGGCTGGTAATGTAAAGAAAGCGTGGGAGTGGTATCATGCCATGGTTAATGAAGGTTTACGTCCAAATGTGCCTACTTGCAACTCCCTTCTTAGTGCTTTCCTTAGGGTACACCAATTGTCAGATGCTTATAACTTGCTTCAAAGCATGCTCAATTTGGGCCTAAATCCCTCTTTGCAAACCTACACCCTTCTCCTTAGCTGCTGTACGGAAGCCCAAACATCATTTGACATGGGATTTTGTTGTGAGCTTATGGCAGTCACCCGTCACCCAGCTCACACGTTCCTGCAGACCATGCCATCTGCTGGACCCGATGGGCAGAATGTGAGGGACCATGTTACCAGCTTCTTGGATTTGATGCACAGCGAGGACAGGGAGAGCAAGAGGGGGCTTGTTGACGCGGTTGTTGATTTCCTGCACAAATCAGGACTCAAGGAGGAAGCCGGGTCTGTCTGGGAGGTAGCTGCACTGAAGAACATCTATCCAGACGCATTGAGAGAGAAAAGTTCCTCTTACTGGCTTATTAATCTTCACGTGATGTCTGAAGGAACTGCCGTGACTGCTCTGTCAAGGACACTTGCCTGGTTCCGGCAACAGATACTTGTCTCGGGGATTCACCCTAGCCGCATTGATATAGTAACCGGTTGGGGGCGAAGGAGTAGGGTGACAGGGACATCACTAGTGAGACAGGCGGTGCAGGAGTTGCTCGACATATTCAGGTTTCCATTTTTTACAGAAAACGGGAATTCTGGGTGCTTTGTCAGCTGTGGAGAGCCCCTCAATACATGGTTGGTCCAGCCATACGTTGAACGGATGCATTTGCTGTAATCTATATGATGTCTAGGCTTCTTATTCTAAGAGGAACTAGCATTTAGTTAGTTTATTATTCCTATTATTATTATGTGCTGAACTCAAGTTAGGTTTCTTGCTTTCTTGATCTTGCTGGCATGCAGTTTCTGCTATGTATCCTTCAAGGTTTGTTGGAAGGATTTTGAATGCCAAAGTTTTGAATGTTAATGTGTGGAGTGTGTTGAAGATGTGCAGCCCAACCTGTTGACAACAAAGTGTGACAACCTAATTAGCATGATAATTAACTTCTATATCTATGTGAATTTTTTTTTTAGTGTAGCCCAGTGTTTCTACCGTCAAACACAATGACTAATCTCCTTGTTGAATTGTAGATACTTCTATTAGGTGGGACACTTGTCCTGAAGATTTAAGGGTGCTCCATACCCAAAGTCGATGATTGAATTCATAACTTTTTGTTAAGGATGGATGAGTCTTTTTCACTCAACCACACTCTCAGGTTTCTATATGTATGTCGTCAATTATGATATAAAATATCTTTTATTATTGATGATAGATTGTCAATTATGATGTAAAAGTTCTCTAATCGCTAATGACACATTACCAATCATGATGCAAACGCTCTCTTATCGTTAATGACACATTGTCAATCATGATGCAAAAGCTCTTTTATCGCTTTTAAGTTTTAACATATGCAAAGTGAGTTTTTCTCGTTCCTATACTATTTAATTTTTAATGTAGTTATCAATTAACATTTTTTTAAATAAACGTTAAAATTGATTGAGTATGCACTTTTAGGGTCTTTATTCTTTATCATCAGAAAAATAAATCACACCTTAACCACTCCATCTTTTATAACGTTTATAATTTTTTGTACCCGCATTCAATTTAATGTCTAATTTAGATATTTTGTCATTTTCGTATATTTTTCTATAAATGAGAGATTTTCCTTTTTAGTGCAAAGTGGTCCTGCTGTCACAAGTATTTTGTTTTGATAAATTTCACCAAATCGATTATTAGTATACTTCAATATACACGCTTTATTAAATTAATCAGCAAAAAGCTTCACTAAATATACAACATTAAGAAAAGTTGGTCCAACCGTCCAACAATAATATTTAGGCCAATTAAACTAAAGATGTGGTTGATTTGTGAAATCAAAAGCTTGAATCTTTTTGATTGAAAGTAATGTTTGTAACTGTTATTTAAAGATGTATTATACAAAATTTATTTCTAACAATCACAATTCTTTAACTTTTTTTTTTTTTTTTTTTTTCATTTTAAAATGTATAGACACAAATTATCCTTAACAATCACGTAGCTTTATTATGATTATTTTAAAACCAATCATGTACCTTTAACTTAATTCCATGAAATTCAAAACGTTAAAGTTGAGCAAAAGCAAGAGAATGCTTTAAGCAAAATATATTATAATACATTTAATTTAATTTCTAGCAAGTATTTGCATCACATACTTTATTACAGAGTATTATTATTATATTTATTGACGCTCACTGTACAATAATAACAATATTGACTAATAATACATTTTGGCAGCCATATTCTAAAAGTATGATAGTGCAAAAGATACTAAAAATTTGTTACAAGTATATTTTAGAGATTATGGCCCTGTTCGGTAAAATGGATGTTAGCTGATAGCTGTTTGCTGTTAGCTGATTGTGTTAATTAGAGAGTATAAATAGTTGATATTAGTTGATGGTAGAAAAATGTTTGGTAAATTAGCTGTTAGCTGATAGCTGTTTGATATAATTTATTTTCTCAAAAAGCGAATTGAAAAAGTTACTATGAGTAGCTTTTTTAATTTTAGCCTTTGGAGTTGTAAAAAGCTAATTAACCAAACATTTATATTGATATTTTAACCAAATCAAACAATTAATAGTGGTCAAATCAGTCAAAATTGACTTATAGGCAAATTTTTTACCAAACTGGACCTATATCCAACAAATAACTATAACTTATTTAGTTTATTATAAATGTGACGGTTCAAACTATAATATTTTAACATGTAGTTTGATTTTGAAATTGTTTAATTAATCTCTTTTATATATATATTAGATATTAGATGATGATGAAAACTTATAATTATATTCATGTGTAATAGCTCGTAAACTACATATGAAAGATATTCACACTAAAAAAATTATATGTAACGTCTCAACTAATATGATGTTAGTAAGAATCCTTTTTTGGCAATTCGTTATTATTATTTTATTATTATTATTATTATTATTATTATTATTATTATTATTCCGTAAATTTTTGGTGTAAAAAATACACATGCTTATATAGTAAATTTAGTTACAGACTTAGAATTGAAATTAAATATTTAAATTAAATTGTATAAAAATAAGGACAAAAATGGTGGTATAATAATGAAATGTGCTGTATTAATCTGGCAGCTGCTAATCAATCTTGGAAATTCCCATTTTGCCTTCTTTCTTACTTTCTTGGCCAACACAGTGCTTCAAACTCTGGACTCCCCAACTGCACACCTTCCCAGAACTCAACCACCCCGCCGGTTTGGTGTGATAGATAGATACAGAGGACGGCGGTTATAGTCGTACTGGATATATATACGGCGGTGCTCCGACTTCCCGATCGATCATCTTCTTGCTTCCGATTTCCTCTGCTGCTGTCTTTCTTCTTCTTGCACTTGTGAGTCTTTATCTTCTTGATATCGCATTACGCATATCTCTACGTACACAGACAGTTGTATAGATGCATGTGTAGAGTTTATGCAAATAAATTGATATAGAACAAATTGATGGGGCGCAAGAAGCGAAGCGTCGTTACTCACTCTAAACCCTCAGGTTCGCCGGCGGCGGGTGCGGCGGCCGCCGACGGACGAGCGCCGCCGCATGCACCGCTCGAATCGGAAACTCTAGTTGAATCGGAAGGCATTGCCTCGAAAGTTTATGCTAATATCAAGCTTGAATGCGAGCGGGCTCTCAACTCCCTTCGTATAGGGAACTATAACAAAGCCCTAAGGGTGTTGAAGGACTTGAGTTTGAAGCACTCTAGCTCACCTTCTGCTGCTCTGATTCACCGTATCCATAGCACGGTTTGCGTTAAAGTCGCCTCTATATTTGATGATCCCAATACGAAGCAAAAGCATATGAAGAATGCCATTGACTCAGCTAAGAAAGCAACAACAATGTCCCCAAACTCAATTGAGTTTGGACATTACTATGCGAATTTGTTGTATGAGGTGGCAAATGAGGGAAAAGAGTATGAGGAGGCTGTTCAAGAGTGTGAGAGGGCATTGGCAATTGAAAACCCTGTTGATCCTGGAACGGAAAGCGTAGTGCCGGAGAGTCAGCTGATGCCACCCACTGCGCAGAGTCGGATTATGCATGTGCAGAATGATCTTAGGAATTTGATTCAGAAGTCCAACATTGCTTCTATTTCTACTTGGATGAAACATTTGGGCACTGTGGACGAGAAGTTTAGGGTAATACCAATCAAGAGGGTGCCTGAGGACCCAATGGCAGTACAGGCAAAAAGGCCTAATGAGATTAAGAAGGCAACTAAGACACCTGATGAGAGAAGGAAGGAGATTGAGGTTAAGGTGGCTGCAGCAAGACTATTGATGCAGCAGAAGTCAGAATTGTCCCGGTTACAGAAGGATGGAGATAAGGGCTCACAGGAGGATGGAGATAAGGGCTCACAGGAGGATGGAGATAAGGGCTCACAGAAGGATGGAGATAAGGGCTCACCGAAGGATGGAGATAAGGGCTCACCGAAGGATGGAGATAAGGGCTTAGATCCGTCTGCAGCATTAGGGCAGAAAGGAAGTGAGAGAAGGAAGAGTGGTAAAGTCAGGAGGAAAGCATCTTCCACAGAGAGAAGGGACTGGGTCAAGACTTACTGGAATTCAATGACTATGGATATGAAGAAAGAATTGCTTAGAATCAGGATTTCAGATCTCGAGAGTCATTTCAGTTCATTGAAAAATGGCTTGGCAAGGGAAGTGCTATCTGAAGCTCTACTGTTTTCTGAAGTTAATAAAACATGGAAATTTTGGACATGTTGCCATTGTGGCAAAAAATTTGCAGACCCTGAACTGCACATTCAACATGTCATAAGTGAGCACATGGGGAGTTTGACACCTAAACTCCAGACAGTTCTGCCTCAAAATGTTGATAATAAGTGGGCCAATATGCTTCTAAACTGTTCTTGGAAACCATTAGATATTAATGCAGCAGCAGAGTTGCTTGAGAAACAGTCAAAACCTCAGGAGCGTGGTCCTCTTCATGAAACTTACAAAAGGAATGAAGTGGATCAGTCTAAAGATGATTTTTCTGATGATGAATGGGACCTCTCACCTAGAAAGAAGAAATTGGATGATGGACACAATGGTACTGATGTTGGGGGCAGAGAACATGTGGAGACCTCAGATACTGAATGGATTGACTTTGATAGTAGTGGGGGCACCAAGGATTGTTTTCTCCCTGCCTGCTGGCCTATATCTGATGACCCAGAGCGTGCCAAGCTACTGGAAAGGATATGTAGCGCATTCCAAGCACTTATAAAAAATAAATACCTTGCTTCAAGTCATTTGGACAAGGTTATGCGTTTTGCAGTGGAGGAACTACAGGGTGTTGATAATGGTTCTCAGCTGCTTAACTACAATATCAATCAAACTCCCTTGTGTATTTGCTTTTTGGGTGCCCAAGAACTTACCAAGGTACTGAAGTTTCTAGAGGAGCTTTTACAAAGTTGTGGAATAAGTAGGTATTCTGAGAGAAATAATGATATAGAAGACACAAATGTTGTGACTAAAGTTGCTGATGCTATGGAGAAAATAGTTTTCAGTGAAGATGGTTCATGTTTATTGTTTGATGAGCATTTCCTGCCACTCAAGCTTTCTCCTGGCAGGCTTCATGATGTGGTTACTGATGATAAAATTGCAGCAGTTTCTTCTAATATACCTTATGATAATGGAGTTTTACTTGATTCAGATGCATTTTTGTCCTGGATATTCATTGGCCCATCAAGTGGGGAACAGTTGGAATGCTGGTCACAGTTAAGAGAAGAGAAAGCCCGACAAGGTACAGAAATTCTTAAATTACTTGAGAAGGAATTTCATGACCTCCAGGGATTGTGTGAGAGAAAATGTGAGCATTTAAGTTACGAGGAGGCAGTGCAGGCAGCAGAAGGTCTCTGTTCAGAAGAGGCTAAGAAAAGAGAGCATGCAACTGACTTTGTCCGCCAAAGCTACGATGTTGTTTTGAAAAAACGGCGAGATGAGCTCATTGAAAATCGTCATGATGATGCAAATATAAGCCATGGGATTGAGGTGGATGCCATTACAAATGTGCTAAATGATGCGGAGTCTCTTAATGTCAGTAAGTTCGGGTATGAAGAAACTTACAGTGGTACGGCATCTCATCTCTGTGATTTAGAATCTGGTGAAGATGATGATTGGAGGGTGAAGGATTCATGTGTAGAAGTTGCAATTCAGAGGCAGAAGGAACACAACTCAGTTGAGGTTGATCATTAATTTTGGCTTCCCTAACTATTTTGACAATAGCATGCTCTTTTTATTCTAACTTTTCCTCAATGCAGCTGAGCAAAATTGATGCAAGAATCCTGCAAGTTGTTAGTGGGATGCGGCAATTGGAAATGAAGCTTGATCCTATATCTGGCAATGATTATAGGCGTGTTTTAGTACCCCTAGTGAAGTCATTTCTGCGGGTTTGTAAATGATTTTATCTGCATTTATAGCAGTTGTTTACTTGCTCCTGGAGTGATTTATGTTTCTCTCCCCCTTTTCTTTACCTCTTTATTCACACGATGATAGTTCCTTCAGGCCTACTTGGAGAATTTGGCAGAGAAAGATGCTACGGTGAAATCTGATGCTGCAAGAGAAGCATTACTGGCAGAACTTGATCGTGATTCAAAGAAAAGCTCTGCTGGGGGAACTGATAATGTAAAACATGTAACTGAGAAGACAAAAGATAAGAAAAGGAACAAGGACCATCGAAAAAACAAAGATTCAAAGGTTAACTAGTAGTATCAAACATTTGTTTATTCTTTTTGGTGGAATTTTATTCTCTTGCTGTTGCAAAGATGATTGATTCTGTTACCTCTTATCTTTTTCAGGCTGCTGTTGGGAATGTGCTACCCATTCAACACCATGAGACTACCAAATATGTGTATGTCTCTCTATAACCAAGAGAACATTTTATTTTTAAAGTTTAAACTTTCTATAAGAAGATTTGAAGAATACTGTAAACCACCTTTAATATTCTGCAAATTTCTGTGCTTTGACAGCTCTTTTCCAGATCCTAGTGATGGAGAAAATCAAGAGGATGAACCTGTTGATGCCGTGAGCAAAGATTCTCCAAGTCAGGAGGAGTACAAGCGTAAAATTGAACTTGAAGCAGAGGAAAAAATGCTTGAAGAAACATTGGAGTACCAAAGACGAATTGAAAATGAGGCTAAACTCAAGCATCTTGCTGAGCAACATAAGAAAGCTGTTACAACACTTCCAGAGAAGATGCCTGCAGAAGTAACACCTGATGCTTGTTTGAGTCACGAGGAAGATCAAGATACCAATGAGCAACAGGAAAGTACTAAGAAGGTGATTGCTTTTCTTCATTTTTATATGTTGTACACTTGTACTAGACATGACTTTTTTTCAACTTTTACCAGAGTATGTGGCTTTGAATGATCTTTTTGTTCTCTTAGTAAGATCACTTGATAATTTTTTGGCTCATTTTAAGAGATTGTAACATAAGCCGTTACAAGTGTAGGAGTCAATGTTGCCAAAGAATGAATCTCCTCACATTTCAGAAGGTCTTCTAAAGAACACTGCCAATGTTGATGTAAAGAGAGCTGGTATAGCTCTTAGCCAATATGAGAAAAACTTTACTGGACTGGGATGATGCTATTACAAGTTTTAAATACCTTTCGTCTTCTCTTTTTCAGAGATTCATGATGGAATGCCTGAGGATAATAGTCATAATACTCTGATTTCTGATCAAGGGACTGGAAGACAAAGCAGGCGTCGGAAGGGCTTGACAAAATCTCATGAAGGAAAGCGTCAACCTGTTTCTTCCGGAAGGGAGAAGAAAAGAGCTGGTGCACTGATATCATCAGACCATACGCAAGGTCAGTAGAAATGTAAACTTTAACATATTTATATTTTCAACCCTTCTTTATGATGAATCATATATTTCAATTTAAAAACTCTATTTAAGTGACTTTAAGAAGAAACACTATTTAAGTGGCTTGTAGTAACTTGTGCTTGTACATGGTATAATCTAGTTTACCGCTTAAATTTAATGGTATGGTTGAAAGTGGCAGGACCAATGAAGTTAAAGCTTTAATATGATACATTGAGAATATGAATGCCTCTGTATTGTAAGCCGTTACCCTGACATAGAAGGATAATATAAAAGCACAATATTGGTGCATTTGTAATGACATGGCATGTGATTTTTAGTTGGGAGCGAAAGGGTGGTCTTCCAGTATCTCTGTGGCTTGGGGGTCAAGAAGAAAGGAAAATCCCCATATTGGTTTTTGTTTGTTTGTTTGTTTTTTATTTTATTTTTTTATGAGGATATCCCCATGGGATTTGAGTTAAATATGGTAGAGAGTGGCTTCCAAATGCAAGATTTGCATCAAAAGGAGTGCTTATAAAGTATGGTATCTGATCTGGTAGGAAATTTATCATAATTGCATCGACCTATAAGTTGTTGGTCATTGACTTGAATGATCAACTAGAAAAGATCTATTTTCAACGTTTTGACTATTCTTATCTTATTTGTCAGACACATTCCATGCACATCAAAAGTTGCCCTCTGTGCCTCGTTCGGGGATGCCATCAAAGATGTCCTCGGAAATGGACAATTCTAGAGTTTCACCAAATGAAGTGTCCACTGGGAATGTTCCTGGAAGTAATGTATATGGGGCTGGGCTACAGAATGAAATCGGAGAATACAATTGCTTCCTAAATGTCATTATCCAGGTGTGCAATAACAAAATATGTTGAACTATTCAGTATGTGATAACGTGATGGATTTTACTTGTGTTTCTTATAACTTGCACATTCTTCTTAGGGGCTGTGGTCTCATATATTTATTTTGCTGTTATATTTCAGTCATTGTGGAATTTAAAACGCTTCCGAGATGAATTTTTGAGATCATCATCAGAGCATATTCACGTTGGCAATCCTTGTGTTACATGTGCTTTGTATGATATTTTTACTGCTCTGAGCATGGCATCTTTGGAAACACAAAGAGAAGCTGTTGCTCCTACTTCCTTGAGGATTGCCTTGAGTAACCTGTACCCTGATAGTAACTTCTTCCAGGAGGTAAAATCAGATTATTTCCTTTACCTTCGGTTAAAATTTTCACTAGTTTTTACTAAGAGATTTTAAACCCATGGTCTAAAGTCAGTGTCAACATGGTTACTGTCACCTACAGGGGCAAATGAATGATGCTTCTGAAGTACTAGGTGTAATATTTGATTGCCTTCATCAATCATTTGCTTCAGCTTTGGGTGCTTCAGATAGGTGCATTGGCTCTTGGGATTGCACAAGCAGTGCTTGTATTGTGCATTCTCTTTTCGGAATGGATATTTTTGAAAGGATGAACTGCCCCAGCTGCAAATTAGACTCTAGACATCTGAAGTACACAACTTTCTTTCACAATATTAATGCCAATGCCCTCAGAACGACAAAGGCATGTTCTCTAGAATACTGTTTTAATAATAATAATAATAATAATAATAATAATAATAATAATAATAATGATGATGATGATAACAATAATAATAATAATAATAATAATAATAATAATAATAATAATAATAATAATAATAATAATAATAATAATAATAATTAGTTTGTTGCCATTGTAGTAATCTTAAAGTTGAACATATTTATGATGGGCGGGGATGTGGTTTTTGACTTAACAATAGCTTCTGTTCTTACCTTTCAGGTTATGCATAAAAAAAGGTCATTTGATGAGCTTATGAATCTTCTTTTGAGGGACTACCTGTTGGTTTGTGATCCAGATGCCAATGGATGTGGGAAACTTAACTGTATTAATCATTTCCTGTTAACTCCACCACATGTCTTCACGATAGGTATTACCTTTTTTCCTTTTCTGGTGCTTCGGGTGGCTCAGGTTACTTGTGTATTTATTTATTTTCTCTTGTTTATTGTAATAAGGTGTGTTCCACTTTCACTCAATTTTCATGAGAGTTGTAGTATTGAGAATGTCAGAAATTGGGAAAAGTTGAATTTGATGAAAAGCTGGAGAAAGTTCCAAAAATTCCTTACTTTATTTATTTTTTATTTTAATGCTTTATTTGTTTTCCTGCAGTAATAGGTTGGAAGAATACTTGTGAGAGTCTTGATGACATAAGAGCAACATTGTCAGCCTTATCTACTGAGATTGACATCAGTGTCCCTTATCACGGTCTAGACCCAAAGAACAAACATCACCTAGTTTCAGTGGTAAATCTCTGAAACTAGTGCAATTTTATTTGTGGTTGTGTGTTTTCTCAAGTCTTTTATCTATTTTATTACATTGTTGTCAGAGTGTTAGTTCAACTAAGATTTTATTTATTTATTTTGTTTTATTAGAAAAACATTAGTTTTTTATCAGAAAATTGATATCAAATTATCAGATAAACTGATGCAGTGATGCATGAATGCATTGGAATTACATTTTGAAAATGTCACCAACATTTAAAAAAAATAAAACTACAAAAGCCATCAACAATTGATAACCTAAAGAAGCAACACCACTGTTCCACTCCACTTCAATCTCTGCCTCATCTTTCTGTATTTCCTCTTCAAACTTCTCCTGCCCTTCTTCCACTTTTTTCTCATCCTGAAGATGATGTGGCAATATTTGTTTATTTATTTATTTATTACTATGGTGGATGTGGATTTGACTGATTAATGATCCTCAAATATTAATTTCAGGTTTGCTATTACAGACAGCATTATCACTGTGTTGCCTATAGTCGTGATCATGAGAAGTGGATCATGTACGATGACAAGAATGTAAAGGTAAATTTCTGTTCCATTGTCCTGTGTGTCCTTTCAGAGTTTTTTTAATCATTATGGATGTTGATCTCTAGGTGTCATCATGGATATTTGATTTTTAGGAAATTGGTAGCTGGGATGATGTTCTCATGATGTGTATAAAAGGGCAATTGCAACCTCAAGTCCTTTTTTTCGAAGCTGCAAATTAATTTTGCATGCACGGAACAGTTTTGCTAGTGAGTTCTACAATTTTTTACCTCACATTTGTAAATGTCATAGAAATTACAAAGCAATAGATACAGTTAGAAGTTCAGACATGATGAAGAGAAGTTGGAGTGCTTGGCCTGGAAAATCATGGGTAACCAAGCTAGCATAGTTTCTGTAACCCTTGACCGTTAGGATACTATATGGGTTGTGGTAAATCAAATCTCTAATAAGGTGGTCTGGTAGAAGTACTAGCCCACCAGTTTTTTGGCGGCTTTCAGCGGGGCTGAGTTGCAAGCACCAGTGGATATTGGTTGATTTTACAGATGTATACAGGAATCACTTCAAACACCACTTTGAAAATAAGAAAAAGAAAGGCTTTTGTATAGATCTGAGGATGAGTCTGTAGTATTCTAGTCATTGCAGTCTATAGTAGGGAGAAAATTTTGTATGGAAAAATTTTGTTGTTGAATATCAACCTATTCTCACGTTTGTATGTTGTGATGGTGAGGAAGGAAAGAGACTCTGATCTGTTCTTCATTTTTACCAGAAGAGAATGTTGTGACTTGTGATGTCGACAACTAGTCAACTAATACACATGTTATTGTTCATCTATGGAAAATTGAATTTTCATATTGTTTTGTTACGTATTTATTTTTTTTTGCCCATGAGTTTGATGTTCTTCCATATGGTGTTAGACCTCTACTTATAGTTGATTGGGTTGGTGTTTTGTGACTTTATTTTTGTAGTTTCTCTTAATATGACTTTTAATATAATTTTTAAATATACACATTTTATATTATGTACTAATATTAAATATAACATTATGAAATTTTAATTAACAATAACTTTAGTTAAATCTTACTAATAAAGATATATTGAGTGGGACGAAAGAAGTATTACTTAACCGTGATTTATTGTCAATCATTCTATCATGATTTACTTTGCATATTGGACTACTGATATAAACAGCATTTTTAATACACTAAATGTTTCGTTTTTAAAAGACATTTTATTTGAGTGCTAAAGGTAGATTATTTGGTAATTGGTATACTATCAAATAATAATGTGCATTCAATATATAAATAATATACATTCAATACACAAATAATGCATATTCATTTGTAGTCCACAATATAATTTGTCATTTACGTGACGTTTGTTTCACTAAATTGTCATTTTGTGAAATAGATCTATTCCACTATTTACATCAATTTTTAAAACAAGAAATAAAATTTCACTGTCTATTCTCTTTGCAATGAGAATAGTCATTCTCAAACCCTATTTTGTATTAGCTATTGCTAAATTTTAACTCGTTAGCAATAACTATTTTTTATTATTCAAAAACTACCCTTATAAACCTTTGATAGACAACTAAATGAACCCAATTCGTGTACAATTGTGAAAGTGCAGTTTGGTCACTGAACGAAAAAAAATTGTGCAATTAGCTAGGCCACTTAACATTTTAAATGTATACAATTTCACCTGATAGCATGTTAACACCCCATCTAACATATTGCATGTTGACATGGACGATGATTTTACAATTTTTTTTAAATTTCATTTTCATTTTTAAAAACCCTTTTCTTACATAAAATTGCAACAATATATATTTAGTTTTTTTTTTTTTTTTTTTTGGAGAGATATATATTCAATTTATATAATAATTGAAGTGTTAATAAATAGAATGAAACAGAATCCCCTTAACAGTGCACTACTTTTTTTTTGAATACTACCGACTCTGTTAATATCCCAATTCTATTTGTTTCTTATTAAAATTCTATTATATTCACTTTATTTTATTTTATAAACCAAACCTCACGTTATTGTCACATATTTTCCTACATATAATTTTTTTATTTTATTTTTAAAAGCAGGATAAAAAGTTAAAAACCGATCGGAGCCCAAATGGAAACCCGAAGAAGCCCATTAAAAGGATTCACCAATGTCAAATCGGGTCCAGAAATAAGTCGAGAATCAGAACCAAAGAACAGAGAACTGTTGTCTATTCTCCTACCCAATCGGGGAAGAAGAATAACGCGCGGGGAGACTCAGCTGTAGCAGGGAACAATTAGGGCTCAGAGCTCGCGGAGAAATGAAGACCACGAAGGGAGGCAAAGTCATGAACCCTACCGATGCCTATCGGAAGGAGCTTCGTAAGCGCGAATTGAAACGGGTAAGTTGCTCAATCTCCATTTACTCACAGGCTTTTACTTACTCAGGCATTGGTCTAGAGATTGTTGGTTGGAATTTCGATTTTATTCCGTGCTGAAGGAAATTGAAAATTGAATTATACGTCCAAAACTTCGAAATTTAGTAAAAATCAGAATGCTTAAGTCTTTATTACGGAGTATTGTTTTTAAAAACTTCGAAATTTAGTAAATTTATATTTGATATTCTCAAAAGCTGTTGTTTGTGTGTGTGTGTGATATGGCTTGCTGCTCCAGCAAAAAAAAATTAATCATTCCTGTATTCTAATTTAGTTGCTAAATTGATTTGAACAAAACTTGTTTACAAGAATTCGTTTTATTCTGTACTTAACTCACAGTCGGACATGAGGATCTTTTCAGCTTGGCTTATTTTTATTCCCATTGTTTGCCAAATATTTAACTTTTGATATGTGGCTGTTTTCTGGTTAGTTAGTTTGTTTTTGTAGTGTGAACTATGAAGTTTATAACTTTGATGTTACTCATATTTTTAACAGAATAAAAAAGAAAGGAAGAAGGTGAGGGAAGTGGGTATTTTGAAGAAAGATCCTGAGCAATTGAGAGAGCAAATTCAGAAGCTAGAAGTCATGAGTAAGCTAATATTTGCTTGTGTTCCTTTTTCACTTTTCAAATTCAGGTGGCTCAATTTGCTAAAGTCTTTAATAGAATATTTTGCTGTGTTTCTTAAAATTGAGAGGGAAAATTTCTTTAAGTTTGTTATCTTTATGAGATGCCATCTTTTGAATTTTTGTTCAGCCTTATGTCAGTGGTTGTCATTCTAAAACAGTTTTTTTTTTTTTTTTTTTTTTTTTTTTTGGGTCTGAGATGTGTTGTTATGAACTCAGGCAATCTTCTATCCTTGTCTGTCCTAAACTATAAAGACCAGATCATTCTTTGTCTACAAAAAGATTGACAGACTATTATAAAGGTGATAATCAATACAACATACTTTGTAATTTAATATGCAGAGGCAGAAGGTGCTCTGGACAAAGCAAGAAAACACAAGAAGAGGCAACTTGAAGATACCCTAAATCTTGTTATCAAGAAGAGGAAGGTAATTTTCTAATACATCCACTTTGTTGCATTTATTATTGGAACACAGCTCCCCTCTAGTGGATGCTCCCTCTTTATTTTGATTTCATTTGAGACGAAGTTTTATTTATTGTCAGGATAATGGACTTCCTAAAAATCTGTTTTAGTTAGATGTCCCCTACTATGCTTGAAAGAATTTGTTAGTTGTTCAAAGTTTGTCTACAAGTTTAGGCTGCCACAGCTCTCTCTATCTATCTCTAAGTCAGGTCGGGGGGGGGGGGGGGTGTGGATGTTAAATTTTCACTAATTTTTTTGAAATGAGAACTGATATTGAACTCGTGCTTGTATTGGACTTTATTGCTTATTGTTTGCTTTGCTTTACTGTTTTCTACAGCAAAACTAGTAAGTTCTTCATAGAAAGTTTTAACTTTGTGTCAGGAATATGAAGATAAATTGAAAGATAAGGGTGAAGCACCAGTTATGTTCAGGTGAGAAGCCTTTTTCTATACATTGTGAGGATAATTTTGCACTCTTTCAAGCTTTAATAGCTGTAAAGAAAATTTATTCTTGTGTCTTTGCTGCAGTCATTTGGGACCACCTCCACGAAGGCGGGCTACTGCTGAAGAGGAAGATAGGGTCAAACACCCAAAACCTGAGGTAAGCTCTTATTTGTCTTCCATTTGGTATAGTAATTTACAGTGTTAATTTCTCAACACTGCATCACAGTTGTGAGTTGACAACATCTGGATGCAGGACTCGGTCTATTATCACCCTACACTAAATCCTACTGGAGCTCCTCCTCCTGGGAAGCCTCCCATGTTTAAATCATCAATAGGTATGCTATAATTTATTCTGTCTCATGTAATTTGGTGTTGATTTTCTCTCTCTCTCTCTCTCCCTCTCAATAGTTATTGCGTAGACCGTGGTACACAGCTGTGTGGACCACGGTCCAAAAATGACGTTGTTTTGAGTAAATTTTTTTTCACACGACCCAGTGCAACATACATGTTTATAACTCATATGCACATTATTCTAACTCATAAAGTACATTATCTTACCTTAGAGGTTTCATTAGTCTAACACATAATGTACATATTCTAACACAAAGTATATTATTCTAACTCATAATGTACATTATTCTAACTCATAAAATTCGACGTCGTCGTTTTGGACCGTGGACCACACAATAATTTGCCTCTCTCTCTCTACCATGGGCTCACACATTTTGTTTTGTAGGACCTAGAATACCATTGTCAGAGGCTTCATCTAGTGGTGCTGGATCATCGTCAATGCTTGAATTAGAGGATGGTGGTTTACCCGCCTCTCTTCCACTTCCTTCACCTCCTTACCCAAGTAATGCAGATTCTGTAGATGGTTCAATGATGCCTTCATCTTTGCCTTTACCTCCTCCACCTCCTATGCCTCCAAAACCCGCAACGGCAGACTTGGACACATCGTTGCCAACACCTCCTTTGCCACCACCTCCTCCTGGACCCCCACCAAAGGAACATGGAGGAATTCACTCGTCACTCCCCCCACCCCCACCCCCACCACTCCACCATTCTGCTCAACCTCCTCCACCGGGTATTGGTGGAAATGAACTGGGAAAAAGTCAGCCTGGGAAAGTGGAGGATCCATCATCAATGGAACAAGCCAAGGTAGGTTTCTTGGTAAATATTTGAAATATTTAATCTAGGTGGTTTTACAATTGCAATAACATGAATCATTTTTCCTAGGTTGTCAATCTTTTATTGATGAATTTTCTCTTCCTAATTTCTATCACAGGCTTCAGTTACTCTTCCTCCACCACCTCCACCTCCTGGGTTACAATTAAGGTCTGAAGGGGCATCTTCTGAAAATGACTCTAAAGCTCCCTTAGGAGGGACGGAAGATCTGCTAAGAATGGCTCCGCCACCTCCACCTCCTCCAAGGCAACAGCCTTTAGTTCCTGGACCTGCTATAATCCCATCTTTGCAAACTGATATGTTGCCTCCAGGAATTTCTCGGTTCCCTCCACCTTCACCTCCTACAGATATGAGGCCACCACCCGGAATTGTTGGCCAACCTCCTCCCCCTGGAGTAATGGTTCCACTAATTCCTAGGCCACCCTTTGGACCTCCACCGATGATGAGACCACCACTTCCGCCCGGGCCACCTCCTATGCCGCAGGATAGTACCAGGCCACTCATTTCTCAAAAGCCATCCTATGTTAAATCAGCTGCATCAACGGTTATTAAGAGGCCTCTTGCTCAGCATACTCCAGAACTTACTGCTATGGTGAGTCACAACTTGTGTAATTATTTTGCACTAGAATCAAGGTGTTGGCATCTGTGGTAAAAATTATATAATATTCCAGATAGATTTTTTTGCTAAAATGAAAAATCTATTTTTTATAGACATAACAGCCTCCATCTTCAAGTAGTAGTTGTCAATGCCTTGGCCTATTTAAATTCATAAACTAATTTGTTTGTAGTAGAGTTAAAATGAAACATTAGGAGTTGTGAATATTGAAACTGTACTTTTCCTCTAAAAAATGCTGGTGCACATTGTCCCTCTGCAACCATTTAATTTCATAAATTAATTTGGTTATAGTTGGCGCTAAAATGAGACATAAAGAGCCCCTTTAGGCTTTATCATTTAACCATGCTTTCCCTCTCAATATTCCTTGGCATATGTTCTCTTGCAGGTTCCTGCATCTGTGCGTGTTAAGAGAGAATCTGCTCTTCCAAAATCAAAACCAAAGCCATCAACAACAGTTGTGGCCAACCAGCCCATGTTTACTGCAGCAGTTTTGAAGCAAGAATCCACCAGTTCATCTCAACCAAAGCCACAAAGTATCGATGACTCTTATATGGCTTTCCTGGAGGACATGAAAGCTCTTGGTGCTCTTGATGGCAACAAATGACCCAACGGATAGATGGAAACTTGGGAAGGTGCAAAAGGGACAACTAGTAGCTACGACTGTGTGTGTGATGTTCTAAGAATTTATTTAATAGGGCATCATGTTATCCGATCTGGTGGAGGTTTGGGGGGGTAGGAGAGGAGGGTGTAGAAAGGACATTCTTTTCTTGAATTTTCTACTTTTCCATTCTGGTTGGCAATCTGCTGTAGCCGGACAGAGTACGAATGTACTACTTCAGATAAAGAATACTTTTGTTTCAGCTTACAAGTTGCCCACTAACTATATATTGTGAATGGGAAATCTTCTCTTTCAGCTTACGACCTGGAAAAAAAAGTCTGATTACTTGTTTATGTGCCTGCCTATTCTCCGGCGTTTCCCACTCTTAACATACCAATTCGTCATGGGTTTCCACTCATATGAGCATAAGCAGCAAGAATTGACTCTGCATATATACGCGTATATATATTATGTATGTGTATATATCTGTATTATATATATTTTTAATTAATTAATTTATTTATTTATTTTGATTGCAATTCGTATTTACCACTAAACAAAATGACTCCTACTTCCTATTACCATTCCGATTTTAATATTTGAACCAAACACACTCTAAATGTGGACACTAGACCCTAGATAACAACCAAGATGCATTCAACTAGCCTGCTGCGACGGCCTGCTGGTTTTCCCCAACTACTCAATATTTTATTATGACTTTGCCAATGAATGTTTATGTAATAGGAAAGTCAACGTTGTGCACAGCCCACTTGATATCCCAAACCAGCTGACAAAAAGAAATTTTCAAATGCCATCCTGATCTAAAAAGTTCAATCTTGATAAGGACAGGGAAAAGAAAATGGTCAAAGTAAACTCTTTGTGCCCGTTTGAAATGATTTATGAGGCAGTTGTCTGTTAGGTGATTGAGAATTTTTGGTTTGAAGTTCAAGGAAGGATCTGTTGATGTTCTTGTTTTGCCTTTCTGGGTGAACTGGAATTGATCTTATATGGAGGGAAAAGTGAGATTTTGTCATTTATTGAAAAACAGTCTGTAGCTTAGAGTAGTTGACAAACCATCCAGTAGGTCATTGCCTCGGACTTGGTTTCTCAGTTTGCAGCAATGGAAGGAAGTCACTTCATCATCGTTTTCCTCTTGCTCAACTTTCTCCACCTTCTTCTCCCTGCCTTTCCACTTCCTTTATGCACCAACTCAGGTTAGGATTATATATATATATTTTACTCTTTCATGGAATTCTATGAAATTATATCACTGTTGTTTCTAATATGTTGTTATGTTTTTCTTGCTTGTGCTATAGAGGCCCCCTTACCCCACAAGGATCCTTTGAAATTCTGCCCTTACAATGGAACTTCATGCTGCAACTCTGCTGATGACTCCCGCATCCAGAAGCAGTTTCAAGCGATGAACATCTCGAATTCTGCTTGTGCTGCTCTTGTCAAATCTGTTATTTGTGCTGTAAGAATCTAATTACTTTATTCATATATACATATAGATAGATGAAATAATCTACTTTATATAGTTATGAAGTTTTGAGACTGTATTTAGTTCTGTACCTTTACTCCATTTCCAGGAATGTGATAAATTTTCAGGTGAGCTTTACAGAATTAGTTCTGTTCCTCGCCAAGTTCCTGTGCTCTGTAACTCTACAGCTTCTTCAGTCTCAACCCAAACTATCCGAGACACAAACGACTTGTGTTCGAAAGTGTGGACAACTTGCCAGAATGCATCTATAACAAACTCACCCTTTGCTGCTTCCTTAAAAGGTGAAGTTCCTGCACCTATGAAGTCCAATGTTACAAAACTGATGGATCTCTGGCAGTCAGAAGCAGATTTCTGTAATGTGTTTGGTGGGGCATCTGGTGATGGATCAGTATGCTTTGATGGTGAACCTGTTGCCTTAAATAGCACTGTTCCCCCGAGTCCTCCGGGTGGTCTGTGCCTCGAGAAAATAGGAAATGATGCTTACCTTAATATGGCTGCTCATCCTGATGGCTCCAATCGCGCTTTCTTCTCAAACCAGGAAGGCAAGATTTGGTTAGCTACCATACCTGAGGTTGGTTCAGGAGGATCATTGGAGCTCGATGAAGCCAGTCCTTTCGTCGATCTAAGTGATGAAGTTCACTTCGATACTCAATTTGGATTAATGGGCATTGCATTTCATCCCAAGTTTTCCCAGAATGGCCGCTTCTTTGCTTCATTCAACTGCGATAAGCAAAAGTGGCCTGGATGTGCAGGAAGGTGTGCTTGTAACTCAGATGTTAACTGTGACCCTTCAAAACTGCCTCCTGATAGTGGTGCCCAGCCTTGCCAATACCAAACTGTTGTAGCTGAATTTACAGCTAATGGGACAGCCCCGCAGCCTTCCGAGGTATTTAATTAATTGGTCGAGAAAAAGAAACTTGTTTCTAGTTCATTACATTTCTTTGAATCATCACAATGAACTTTGGGTTATTTTCTTTCAGGCAAAAAGTGCCAATGCCCAAGAAGTAAGAAGGATATTTACTATGGGTCTTCCATTTAGTTCTCATCATGGAGGCCAGATTCTTTTTGGACCTGAAGATGGATATTTGTACTTGATGATGGGGGATGGTGGTGGTGCAGGTTCCTCAGATCCATACAATTTTGCACAGAACAAAAAATCACTGCTCGGAAAGATTATGAGGCTCGATATTGATAACATCCCAAGTAAGTTAGTATAGCATTGTTGGAAAACTTTTTCCTCGAATTCTTAATTGATCCCGTTATCTTTACATGTTTTACCTGCTATTCTTCCAGGTGCAACAGAAGTCGTGAAACTTGGCCTATGGGGAAACTACTCTATCCCCAAGGATAATCCTTACACTGAAGACAAAGAACTGCAGCCAGAAATATGGGCTCTCGGGTTTCAAAATCCTTGGCGCTGTAGTTTTGATTCTGAAAGGCCATCCTATTTCATGTGCGCGGATGCTGGGCAGGTATTTTACTTTTGATTCTGAGTTTCTGTGATTGGATTTTGTTGTTCATATTCTTGAGCTTTAATTTATCCCATAGGATCATTATGAAGAGGTAGATATAGTCACAAAGGGTGGGAACTATGGCTGGCGCGTTTATGAGGGCCCCTTTCGGTTTACTCCTCCAATGTCACCTGGAGGAAACACATCTTTGGATTCCATAACCCCAATTTTCCCAGTAATGGGATACAATCACTCTGATGTAAACAAGAATATAGGGTCTGCATCAATCACAGGTGGATACTTCTATCGCTCCACGACTGATCCTTGCATGTATGGAAGGTGAGCTAACTATTAGTGCTGAATCAACCATTTGCATACGCAAACTTACAATTGCGAGAACATCTTAGTATGGTATTTCTTGGATACAGACATGTCTTTTTAAGGTTGTTATAACTATACAACTGGATATGCAGGTATTTGTATGCAGATCTTTATGGAGGTGCAATGTGGGCAGGGAGTGAAACCCCAAAGGACAGTGGAGTTTTCAACCCCACCTTGATTTCTTTTGCATGTTCTCATGATTCACCCATGAATTGCAGCCTGGTTCCAGGAAGCTTAGTTCCTGCACTGGGTTACATTTTTTCATTTGGGGAAGATAATAATAAGGACATTTACATCTTAGCCAGCAGTGGAGTTTACAGGGTTGTTCCTCCTAGTAGGTGCAACATTAGTTGCTCCAAGGAAAACACTTCTGTTGTTCCTAGTACACAAGGTAGTAGTGGTCCTGCTTCTTCCCCACCATCTGAAGCACCCCTCTCTGCAGGGATGTACAACAATTTGGTAGTGCTGATGTTGTCTCTTTGTTTGCTATTGGTGTTCTGAGCCCACTCCCGCGAAAAAGTTTAATACTTTGAAGTGCTTTTTAATCACGGTGTAAATTTGAAATGTTCTTATAAAATTTATCAGTATCAAATATTGTGTCGAGTTATTGTAGAAGATTTTCTACGATATTACATGCAAGATTTTGTTACTAGAGCATGTAACTCTTCTTTAAACTTGCAAATTTAATAAAATTTGTGTATACAGTCCACAGGCTTAACAATGCTTGTTTCATCTTCATCTTCTTGTCATCTTCTCCAACTACTTTTAAAAAGGAATGTTTTTTACTCTTTTATGAATAAAGTTGTAAGTTTTGGAAGTTTTCTCGAGCAATATCCGAGCATATACTAGTTATTAAAATTTAGTCAAATTCAAATACATAGTAAGATACTTAATAGGGTGAGTTTGAGTTTTATTAATGCGGCATATCATGCCCCTTCCCCCTACCAAAAAAAAAAAAAAATGCGGCATATCATCAAAAATTTAGGATACATTGATTTTAGATTTTAAAAGTACATGAATATTGCTGGGATCCCTTGTAGATTTGCCTAGTAGTTGCACTAAATTGGCTTTTGGGTTTTAACAAATGACACATGTATATTTCCATTTTAAACCTAGTTATTTATGACGAATAATAAATATAAAATGTTTTATTACAATGTTATGAAAAGAAAATAACATTTTTTAAAAATAATTTTGTTACTATCTTGTTTAAAATAGGTTATTATAATATGTTTAATAATACATTATTGTGTATGGGTAGCAAATATTCATAATTTAGTGTTTAGGAAGTGATCTAAGTAAAATTGTCAGCCAAGATAGTAATAAAGTAGTTGTTCAAATGACAAGAGTCAGATTTAAATTCAATGCATCTTAAAAGTTTAAGCGTTATGAAAATATAATCACTAAATTCAAGTGTTTTTAGGTGACACTTGTCTATTCTTATTGCAGGGGTGACAAGTTGAGAACATATATGGTGCATTAAATTATATTCAATGCTAGCAAAACAAATTCAAGCATCAAGTTTGACCATTTCTTTTGATCGAATTGTGTGTATTGAACTTATTAAAATGATACGATATCGAATATTTTATGAATATTATCAAATTTAATATTCTTTTGTGAATACTACTCACCCTGTTACAATGTAGTATTTGTTCATTACTATTTTCTCAACTTACTGAGGGTCAATACCATCTCCACTGGGGATTGAACACATGACTTCTTATTTGAGATAAGCACAACGTGCCACTAGATAACTAGTAAACGAAAATGAGTGTGGCATTTGAAATTGGAAACTAATGGCTAATCATACAAATATAAACAAATAGTGGGAGTACAATTTTGGTTTCTAACAATCATTACACATTAGACATTAGACATTAGACTTAGAGGTGATATGGCACAGGGTTTCCAATGAACAAGGGGACAACAGAGACTAAAACTGATATTATTTGGGTTGAAGGGAGGAAAAAGGGTCCTCACATCTCTCAGTCTTGCACTACACAACACAACCTAGTACTCTTTAGTTGACTACTAAGTTTCTTCTGTGATCTGTCCAAAGCCTTCTCGGACACCAAACCCCAATCTCGCAGAGTAAACCCAAACTTCAAATTTGCTATTTTTCTTACAAAATTTAACCACAAGATTCACTGAATTCTCAAATTCCACACATTATTACCCTTCTTGTTCACTTTTTACCCACCCTTTCTGTCTTTCAAGAAATACCCAGTTTCAGTTTCCCCCAATTCCAATACCCATAAAAAACCTGACCTTTTATTCGTATTTTTCATCATCATTATAAATTATTATCCACTTTTTCTGATTATCGGATCATACTTTCGCTCTTCACTTCCCTCTTCTCGTGTTTCTTGAATACGGGAAAATAAATTGGAATTTTGAGAATATATTTTCTTGATAATTTGTCAAAGTTCATATTTTTTGGGCGAAAACCCCCCTGCCTTCAGTTTTCTTCTTAAGGGCTTGTTGCTTGTTCTGTGCAACCTCATGATCTCTGCGGTGTACCCTCCGTAGACCGTCCTCTCTCCGATCCGGTCATGTCCTCCGACCAACAACCCTCTGCTTCTTCTCCGATCCATTCGCAGAACCCGACCGGCCTGAGCTCTGATAACAAGGTGGAGAGCAGGAGCTCGGCCAACAGCAACCAAAGTAATAGCACCAAGAATAATGGGAACAATGATAGTAATAGCAATCATTTTGTAGTTAGGAGGGAGAGGCCGGCTAGGGAATGCACGAAACGGGCGGCTGCAAGGCTGCAGGCGGCCGCGGCGGCCGAGGCTGATGCGGAAGCGGCAGCAAAGGAGCGGAGGAAGAAGGCCGCGGCTAGGAAGGAGAGGTTGGCTGCTAGGCTGCTGAGGGAGGAAGAGGAGGAGGAGGAGGAGAAGTCGAATGGGAGCGAGGAGGATGAGGAGGGAGTGGAAGGGGAGGATGGGTCACCCTCTTCGTCACGCCAGCAATGTGGTAAGGTTGTGACGCCGCTGGTTGGAGAGCCAGAGCCTTCACAGTTGCCGCGGTGGAACCTCCGCTCCATGTGGCAGTTGGCTTCTATACTCAATTTCTTGAATGTATGTATAGACATAGACCTACAAAGTCTGCAACTTTAGAATGAAATATAGTGTTCTGAGGCTAATGCTTTCTTGCTTTCTTTTATGGTATTAGGTTTTTAGACCTTTGTTGAACATTAAAGCAGAGTTCTCAGTGGAGGAATTTGAAACTGCTTTGATTACACCCAATAATACTCTTGCAGACATACACATACCACTATTGAAGGTCAGTGTGCTTTTGTTTTCTGATCCTAAAAGTTATTTTTTAAAGATTTGCATGCACTCTTAGGTGCTTATGGTAAGTAGGTACTTGTGGTAGTTATAGTGTCTGCTGTTGTTTGCTATGGATCATTTCAAAGGTTGTGTGCATTTTCTATGGTTTGGAATTGCATTTCTATTGCATGTTGCACAACTGCAGCCTTAAGAAAAAGGGTCGGTTCTTTAGATAATCTTAACATTTTAGTCATTCCTCTTGTTAGCTTTTCCATAGCATGTATCTAGTGAGGGTAATGCAACCATTATCCTCTGCTTGTTTATTGTATTCCACAGAATGTCAGTGGCATAAAAAAACTGTATGGGTTACTTGACTAGTTTCTTTGGTCATGGTCACATTACATACTCTGCTGAGTCTCAACCTAAGTATAGATTCTTATTTCTGATCAAGGTGTAACTTCTCCATTAGATGCTTTAAGGAAATTGCTAAGATTGTTGTAGAGTTGTTGGCATCAAATGGTGGAATAGTATTTGGCATTTTCCACTTTGAATGAATTATGATGCCTGCATATGGAAGAGAACTTTATCAGGATTGTCTGTCACTCAATTGAGATGCTATCTTTAGGCAAAGAGACAAATATCCCATGAGGCTCATTTAGTAGGTGACAAATGTAGGGAAAGTTCAATTTTTGTAAAATCAATTGTGGTTAATGTCATCTTCACATTTCAATATGTGTGTAATCTTTCTTTTTGAAATTTGATGCATACTTTTGCTCATATCGTAATACACTGATGAAGGTGCTGTTTTATATGAAGTAGATGTGGGTGATGATAAAATATGGAGAATATGGAAAATCCTCATACTCCATAGAAAAGCATGGGGCTAATGTTATTTGAGAAAAAATACTTGATTACTGCCTTTTAAGTTAAAAATAGTGACTGAGCTTAAGCCCTTACTAGGCTGTATGGTTAAGGGGAAAGTAAAGCAAGAAGTATCTGGAGATGAAGGATGAAGTTACTTTCTCAAAATCTTAATTTTCTTATATCATTTCTATAATGGATGCTACTCTTTATAGTTTATATGCATATTTATAGATGAATTCTAATCATGCACGACCAGGAAAAACTAGTACCTGAAGATAATAAGTGTTTCATATCCAAGCACAACACTATTACCATTTCTCTAGGTGTGGATATAGTATATGCTATAGTTTGCTCAAATCTTGTTTTTAGTAACTTTTAGTATACTAGGAAAACATTTTACACTCTAGTCCATTTTTTTCATGTGGTAAACATATGAGCTAGACGAGCTCAAATTGGATTTGTAATTGGTATTAGATATCCATGATATTGTTGGAGCTTGTTTGGCTTTTCTTGAGCTTGTTGAAAAATATTTTTCTTTAGAAAGCCTCAACTTTGGTGCTTCTTAGAAAAGATGCCTTTTCCTGCTATAAAGTTAAACTGCCATGAAAGTTTTTTTTTCTTTGTTTTTAGTGCTTGGTCTAGTTTATTATTTTTAGAATAGATATACTCCTAAATAAGCTGGACCAAACAAGCACTTAGTCTGTAGCACATGCTTTCTATTTGCTCTGTTTTTACATTTGGTCAATTTTATTAACTTAACCAACTTTGAAAACTTTGAACAAGTTTGCCTTTGCTCCACTTTAACTTTCACTGTGTACAAGATTACAATGAGAAGATTTAAAAATGTTACTTTATACCTGTTTTCTTGTTCTTCACGTTTTACTTCATCAAAATATAGTTCAGTGCTGTTTCTGGGAATTCTTGCTTAGTATATTCCCTTATTGTATCTTTGCTACTAATTCTCTCTACATTGTTGAGTTGCTGCTTTAGGCATCTCATTAGCTTTGCTTCCTTGATTTCCATAGGCAATCCCTCCTGTTACTCGAATGGCTCTTGGGCGCCATACTTGGATAACTGTTTTATGCAGAAAATTAAGAGATTGGTGGCATTGGGTAAGTTGACTATCACACTGTGAAGCGACTTGCAAACTTGTGAAGAACCATATGTAAGGTTCTATGCTGTTTGCCTTTCCTGTTGATTAACCTTATGTATTGCAGGTTGCAGAGGGGGAACTTCCTATAGTTGCATCACATGGGTGAGTAACCACAAGTTTGAAGTTTCTAACTCCAAAGATAATTAATTATTATTTTTTTTCCCCCACTTTATATGTGAGTTTTTGTTAAAATTTAGGACTGAGGTTGATGCTTACAATACACTAGATCCTGCTGTCCGTGTGGTTATTCTGAAAGCATTATGTGATATTCGTGTTGAGGTACAGTAGTCACATTTGAACTATATTTCACTTCTGATTCCTTGTTGGCTTGAGTTTTTCCTAGATAGATAAGGTTGATCACCATTTTGTATGACAATGGGAGAGGGGAGAGAGAAATAACTAGAAAAAAGAACAGAGGAAAACAAAACGAATATATTATTGAAATGCCAAACTTTACCTTTTCTATTTATCAACAAATTGGTTGCTGGGATCTAATTGAAACTAATGTCATACCTGGATCAATATTTATGACCAAATTGAAACTGAACTTATACTTTTTGAGACCAAAAAAGAAAATTTCTCCTAATGTAACTATAAATTTTCTGGGTTTCCCCATATGTTTTTTTGGCTCAAAAACTATTTCAATACCCTATCAAATGCCATATTGTTGTAAGTAATTCTCTTAAAGAAAATAAAGGTACCATAGTAATATGCTTTTCTATGACTGTACATAAACATACAGTGATACAGAAGAGGGTGTTGATGATGTTACTCCTTTAAATTCTTGCAACGTATGTGTTAAAAGAGGTTAAAGCCAGAATAGCTATATAACCATCTCTCATTTTTCCCTTTTCACTTAAAAGTCTGCCTCTTAGAGTTGCTGATTGTATGAAATTCCAATATTCTTGGCTTATTTTGCAGCAAGAAGATATACGTAACTATATCGATGAGTCCCTAAAACAAGGTTTTCAACTTTCATTATTCCGCAAACAACGAATAGGTGGTGATTCGCATGGAATCTCTTATTGGTATGTCATCTTGCTTGCAATTTAGGGGACTTTTTCTATGCTCAATGCAGCAAATTTTGTTCTATAAAGAAAACTTTCTTTTCATTAAGCATAGAGTACACTTCTTACTTCTGGTGAACACTATATGCTGCTTAGATGTGAAAACACTTCAGCTGCATCCTGTTGTAATTTAGGTATGAAGATGATCCCGTGATTGGTCATCGACTTTACCGAGAGATTAGAAAAGTTGAGGTGAAGAAAGGGAAGGGGAAAACTGTACAACCTATTCCTAATTCATGTTATCAGTGGGAAACTGTCGCAACTAGTTTGGATGAATTCCAGGATGTTTCTGTAAGTAACTTGTTTTTTTCTTTCAAAGATGAATGGTTGTTCCCTATATTTATCATAAACTGAAATACAGAACTGAAAATGGAAGGCTCCTTGGTTGTACTTATCTTTTGTTGGAATTTTAAGAATCACTATGTTGCACCTTCAATTTGCAGGAGAAACTCTTTTCAAGTTCGAATAGAACAGAAGTTTCTGTTGGGAAAAAGTTGAAAAATGACATGCTTCCCGAGGTTGAGAAGGTCCACAAGGTAGGGTTTGTTTTCTTGAATCAACTCTCACCTGTTCTGAATTCCTTCAATTTGATGTTTACCTTTTTTCTTCAGAAAAAAGAGAAATTGTTGAAGAAGCAGCACAGGCAAGCTTTGATGCTTGACAATATGATTCATATGGATGGCCTTCTTGCTGGGCGCTCTCTTCGTGATCGAAAGCCCGTGACCTACACTTTTGGTTGGTCAAATGAACTATATATTTTTCATGTGAGGCTAAGTAACATCTGACATCTAATGATATACTGGCTTTGTTGCAGATGATTATGATAGATCAATTAACGAGGCCATCAAAGTAACCAAGTATGGATCTTATGACCTTACAATTCTCCGCTGTTTTTGAATATTGTGGTTTTGGACTTTAATATATCTATATAACTATATAAGAGCATTTGTTGAAGATTACATGCGCATACAGACCAGATTAACTATTTTAAAACGTTTTATTTCTTTTATTTCAGAAAGAAGCAGCCATCCCCAGAACCAAATCTGAGAAGGGAATCTTCTTTGAGACATGAAGCTTCTGCAAATGGTAGATGGGCAGGTCCTTCTGAATTTACACAAATGTCTTTCAAATTACACTCTCCTAAGTCGCCTGAAAACGATGGAATTGACAACTACCATGAAGCTGAACCACTAGACCGCGGGTATTTCCTCCTTGGAAACATTGAAATCTGTTTTTTTTTTTTTTAACTTTTACTTGCAAGCATAAACTGACTGTTGGCCTTATTCTGTTTAGGAACCGACAAAGGCATAAACCTCAACGGTATTCTGCCCAAGAGTTTGTTGAAGCAATATCTGATAATGATGCAGACTTTGACAGTGATGATGATATAGTTGGTGAAGTTGTATATGATGAAGAATATCTAAGGAGTCGGAAAAAGCGGAGGAAGATGTCAAGTAGCTCAGAAGGAGATGAAGAGTACCACTGGGATGAAGAAAATGTTGAAGAAGAAGAAGAAGAGGAAGATGAAGATGAAGATTCCTTAAGTGCAAGTGAGGAGAGCGATGAGCCCCGAAAGTTCAAGAAACTGCCCGGGCGCACTAGGAGGGAAAGTAAATTGAGGTCCGTTGGTGCACTCCAGTCAGGTTTAAGACGTAGTAATAGAGCAACAAGAAACCGTATCAACTATAAACAGTACGAGCTGTCAGATTCTGAGACCGAATCGATGAAACCTGAGACATCAAATGCTTCAGATGAGCACTACAATGCTACTGATAATGATAATGAGAATGAGAATGATAATGCTGACTCCTCATCCGAAAGTGCAGAGTCGAAGGAAGATGATAACAACGAGGAAATGAAAATCGACCCACAAGTTGAGATGCCATCTGAGGAGGCCATAACCAAAGAGGAAGCTGAAGCTGATACTGATCTGCCAAAGAAACCACCGAGCCCAGATCAAGATGAAGTTGAAGGTGGACAAAAGCGGCACTTTCTTGACCTAAACGAGCTCGCCCCAGGTTCTGGTTTCGATGATGCTCCTCCCAATTCAGAGGTGAAAGACAATGGCGCAGCAGATGAGTTTTGAACAAGTTATCCCCTTTAGTGCTTTTGTTTTGCAGAAGCTGAGATTGTATGATAATTGACTTATAAATTTTCCAGAGCACCCACTTCAGAGATGGAAGTGATGCATGCATGCAGTAGTGTTCTCTCTTCTCTTGGCAAATTTTAAAATCGGCTATGAGGCTTGCTTCGCGTTTACTCTTATTATATGATGATGCTGAGGAATTACGTAGATTCAGTTAGCCATTGTTTTAGAACATCTAAATTTGAGTCAATGGGGTATGCATGGGAAATTTGTTGTTTCTGGGCTCTGCCTCTTACCCCTATCTCTGTACAATAGCCTTTTAACTTAATATTGTAACAAACATATTCACATTTTTATGCTCAAAATCTTCTCTTTTTTCCCCACTTATATTCAACATTACATAATACAGTCATCTGCAATACATTCATACTGGTTTTATATATGTACAAGAAGACAACACTTACTAAGACTGCCGATCTAATCTTAAGATAGTAATAGTCGAGAATTTGTGTTAAGCCCAGGTGCCTTTGAGAAGGGGATTGATGGAAGCAGTCTCCCCGAAAGTTCTGATCAAATCGGAACAGGATTCATCATGGGCTGTTTCACCCTCCACTTCTGTCTTCAACTCCAATCCCAGTTCATCATCGATGTTATCAGAGGCAGGAATTAGCAGGAACTCACACCCCTCGTAGTTCAAATAGTCCGATGGGTCGGCGGGATGGTACCTCAGCTGCCCAATTGCAGCCTGCAAATGGGCGGGGAAGATGGCTTTCCTTTTACTCTGCAGCCCTCTGAACTCCCCAGTCCCACGTTGTTCTGGGTTCTTGATTTGTATCAAGAATGAAGCTTCTCTCTTTATGTTTAACTCTTCTTGTGGCTCGTTTTTCTCTTCTGCTGGGGGGAATTCGAGCTTGTATACTAGATGCGTGTGCATTTTCTTCCCCGGATTATGCCTCAGAATGAGATAAACTCCCTCTCCGGCGGCCCTCGCCGGAGCCACCGTCCGGTGACCTCTGGTTGAAGTGTCATACTCCTCGCCCTTGAGCGCCGCTTTGACATCCTCTATCTTGGTAGTCACCATTTCCACGAAACCCCAGTGTGGACGGTGGTTGGATTTCTTGGTCGGGTCTGGAAGAATCTTCTTCCCCATGACGATGAACCGGAGCAACGGCTGCTTTTCGATGTTGACTTCTTGGCAGCCATGTCCGCCCTCCATGTGGGACTTATCCTTCTTCACCGACGTGATATCGCGGGTCGGTTTCTCATCGACGGTGTGGGCACCGAGCTCCGCTCCTTCCTTCCCGGAACTCGGTTCTTGCTTCACTTCCACAGCCCGCTCGCCGGACTCCGGACGGAGAACTATGTACATTCGCTGCACGTCGTCCGTGTCATGCGCTTCTTCCTTGCCGACTTTTGGCCGGAAAAAGAAGAAAATTTCTCCACGTTCCTACAATATTGGCAAGATTGCATTGCCCAACTTAGGAAACCAACGAATTAAGAACGTAAGCCAAAAAAAAAAAATCACCTGAACTTCAACAGAGGAATCGCTTCTTGTCTTAGATTCTTGTCCTTTCCCCATGTTTCTTTCGTCGTCTGCAACATTCTAGTCCTTCCGGTTTATTTATGGCCGGCGTACGTCCCTTCAACTGCCCACGTATTCACCAAGAAAGATACCTTGACGACACGTGGCGTTTCTATAATTTGTACACGACCATCGTCACCCATTCACCCCTACTAAATCTTAAATTCCATTGTTGTAAATAAATAAATAAATATTAAGAGAACGTACTGTGTAAATTAAATAAAACTTGATAGAAAGAAGCTCAAATTTGTAATAATTCCGCACTTAGATTCTATGCTAAGTTACACAAGTCAAAGACGAAAGTAAAAAATGAATGAATTTGATTTATGATCCTAAGATATACTACGTTGTCATTTGTCAATATAATTGTCTATATATCATAAAGGAAGTAGTGTCATCTCATGTTGCAGCATATGGGCTTTCCCAGTTTCTGCAAATTGTTCCAGAGGCACATAATCTGGCGAGGAGATTGGTAGTGAGCTGTGTAATAATCTTGAATGCATCCAGATTGGCAGAACTTTAAACTGTGTACATATTCCACTGGTTTTGTGGTGTTAAACTTCTCTACCCACATTCCCATGCTCACATCCTCCATCTTGAACAGCTGAATTCAAATTGACATACACAAGAACAGCAGGTTAGAAGGTGAAGATGGGAAATGGAGATCACAAGGGGAATATATAGCAGTTACCTTCAGCTTGTGTTTCTTGAATTTGGAGACTATGAAGTGCGCGATATCTGATGAAATCATGTACCCAGGCCCATTCGCGTAAGGCGGATAAGCTTCTTCAGGCCATTCCTGATACATTTGCAGTTCACTTGATTATATTGCAGAAACAACCCAGAGACCAAAATGGCAACATAACAATAAACCATGCATGCATGCCATGTTCCAAATTTAACTGTTAAAAAGCAGAAGAAAACGATATTTATACCTCATATGCAACAGCCCATTTACCAGTCCTCAGGGGTTTGTGGTAATAATTGATATTTCCAATGTAAAAGCTCATGCTCTCAGCTACTTTGTTCACTTCATTCAGTACTGCATCTAATCTCACAAATGTGTCATCGTCGCACTTCATAATAGCTTTTGCAAATGCAATATGAACCTGCAAAACACGCGAAGATTAGTCGAGACGAAGCTAATTAATGTGAATAATGCATTGATCGATAGTGACACAAATTAAAACTCACTGCATATTCACTGATAGCAACTGTTTTCAGAACTACGAGGTTGTAACTGTCCATGTATGGAACTATGACAATGTCACCGAAAAATTCTGCTTCTTTCTTCAGCTCCACATTCACCTCTTTTCTTGCATGCTGCCAAAACATCAGATCAGATCAGATCATCCAAAATCAACTTTCAACCAGGCTCCAATTATATATGATCCTGCAGCTAATTAAAAGAAATTCAGAAGAATTTGTGTGTTCGATCACCTACCAATGCTACAAAGAATCGAGCTACAATGTTTGAAGATTTGATAAGCCTATGCTGCATCCATGACTTCCTTATAGCCATTCGCTCTGCAAAATGGTTGCCTGTAGAGAGAACACCAATTAATAGTTCCACAGGTCGATCAGGAAGAGGCGAGGCCTTCCACCTCTCGTCTGACAGATCAACATCTTTCTCGGGAGTAAAACTGGGCAAGGAGGTAGCAACTACAGACTCAACTTCGATGTCACCATTCAACCACAACCCAGTGGCATCCTCAAGTGTAAATCCCTAATTAATTCATGCCATTACATTAATAACACAAGTCCATTTTGATCATTCAAATTAAACGACTAAATTAAAGGGTATCAGATGTATCTATCTTACAGTGTGATATGGAAATGAAGTTACATGCCTCCCATCAACATTCACATGATAACCCTCAAAGCCAGCACTAAGGGTTAGTACAAACAACTTGTCCTCTGAAAATGGAAACAACCTACCCAGAGAAAGCTTCTCTTTTAGTCCCATTAACCTGTTTGACCACCATGTAGATTTCAATTGTTCAAAATGCTTATCATCATCTTCAATCCAGCTTTCGCATTTCACCTTTCCATCTACTGCATTATATTGCAACAAGAATTCAATACAGAAACTCTATAATTCCCCCCTGATGAACTTCAAAGAGTTTTAAACACCTGTGATAAAAATGCAATCTTGGCACTATTTTCCAAATTATAAGCACCTAAAACAAGTACGGAGCATCTTATAGAACCCAGAACCCTAAACTGACTTGGTAACGATTCCAATGCACACCCTAGGAATCTAGGATAGGATAGGGGGTGCAATTTCCCTCATCACTCAAAAACTAAACAAAAGAAGATATCTTTCTAGTCCAATCACCAGTCAAATTTAACACAGAGTTTATTAAAGGAAACTATTAATAACTCAAAATTATTAAAAACCAAACTCATAATCTTACCAGTTTTCTGATCATTCTTGGATCGCCATCCCTCACAGCGCTGTGCAGTCCCCCACTGCATTCTATAACAAGTGTTCAGCTCAATCACTGGCTTTCCACTAAAATCACCCTTCAACCGCGGATTAAAATGCAGAATTCTGGGCGGTTCCTCGCCGTCAACTATCTTCAGCCCCTGCAACTCCATCATAAACTGCGAAACCATCAAGGATTGGCCTTTCTCTGGCGCTGATATCTTGGAGTCGCTCTCTGGGTGCGCCCGTTTAGGCCTCCCCACCACCGTTATGTGCGAGCCCAGAGTCAGCCCACAAGATAACTCCATCATCTTACCGTTGCTCTAAAGCTCGGCTCCGGACATGGAAACCGAGTCAGGGCAATTCTCTTTTCTGTTGCTGCTCTCCTCCATAACCACTTCTTCTCTCGGCAATTCGAGCTCTTCCCATAGCTTTCTCCCAGCCTCAAAAGCTACCGCGGCGGACTTCATGATCCCGGCGTATCCGCCTTCTCTGCTCGCATTCAAGAAGCTATCGTCGAACACTATGCTCGATAACGGATGATTCCGCAGCTCTTTGATTCTTCTTTCGGGCATGGACTCTTCCAGTGGCCGATTCGGAGCATCTTTCTCTTCCACGTTCTCTCGGCTGTCGAGCACTTCTGGCTTCGAACCCGAGCTCAACAGCCCGTTTCCGAAAAGTTCTAATCTGAACCCAGTTTTGTACACAATGGGAACTTCTAAACTCACCAACAGCAAATATACAACGCACATCAAAATCAAAATCTTCACCCCCCATTTTTTCCGACTCAAATAGGCAGAGCTTTCCCTCTTCATCGTCAAACTTCTGACCATAATTCCATAAAAGTGAAAAACAAAAGCAAACTCTTTTCCTCGATCAGCAGCTCGTGATCGTCAATGTAACCGACTTTTCCAGAAGGCGAAACAAATACAATGCGTTTCGACCAACCCTTTAATTTGTTTTGAAGTAGATATTTTTGTGTGAATGGAGCACAGAAATCCCATAAAGAATGCTGAGGTTTTAGAGAGTGAGAAAGAGAGAGAGAGAGGAGTTAGGTTATCAATGCAGAATCAGAGTACAGAAAGAACTCCCATGGTTCCGCAGGGTGGCTGGCCTGCCTGGAACTAAATAGGTTTCTTTGTAATTTCCTATTTCTTAATAGGCAAAAAATTATTAGAAGGAAAAAGTGTCAAATTAGTCCCATAAGTCAAATGGATAGTGCAATTAGGTCCCTAAGTGAAAAAGCTTCATTCAATTCCCCTAAATTTATAAAATTGTTCAATTAAGTCCAAGTTAACTTGTTTATTAGGTTAAATGCATACGGTGTTGACACGTGTCCTTATTTTAATTTTTTATTAAAAATATTATTTATTATAAATTAATTAAAATAATAATAATAATAATTAAAAAAAAAAACAGTCGTGTCCGTCTTCCTTCGTCGGCCATGGCCGTCTTCCTTCGTCGGTCATGGTCGTCTTCCTTAAACCGCCGTGGCCGGTCCTTGAAGAATGAAGACAGCCACCGGCTGTCCGGCGTGGACAGTCGGTGGCTGTTTTTTTTTTTTAATTATTATTATTAAATAAAATAAAATAAGGACACGTGTCAACACCGTATGCATTTAACCTGATAAACAAGTTAATTTGGACTTAATTGAACAATTTTACCGATTTAGGAGACTTCAATGAAGTTTTTTTTACTTAGAAGACCCAATTGCACTATACATTTGACTAGGGGGACAATTTGACACTTTTTCTTTATTAGAATTCGTTAATTAAAAGGACTTGGAAACATATTTGCCGGGTTCCTCCCTTGTTCCTCAAAAATTAACCTCCTGCCCAACAATTTTTTTTTAGTATTTATAATATGATCATATGAAAAAATATAGAATTATATTATATTTAACTAAATAATAAAAACAAATTTGATCCGTGTAGGACTATTTCTCTATAATAAATGCAGTGGTTATCATTTTTTCGCACGATTTTATATTGAATTTAAAAATTAAAGAGTTATATTCGATGTATATGTGTAATATATATGCAAATTTGAATTTAGTAATATATTTACGTTATATATAAGGTGACTACGAATTAGATAATATAATCGTTTTAACAAATAACATAATAAGGTGAAATGTTAGATAAAATTTGAAAATTAAACGAGATATTAAATAGCGAAATACCCGATAAACAAGTTAATTTGGACTTAATTGATTTCATTTTGTATACACTGCAGTTTCAGTTCAATACAACTACAGTTTCATTTCAATATAACTACAGTTTCATTCAATATTTATACACTCAAATATGTGAAAATGTTATTTAATTTAATTTTATATACACTATAGTTTCATTAAAACACAACTACACGATCATTTCAATATAATTACTGCTTCATTGTACAATATACACTCAAATATGTGAAATGTTATTCAGTTTCATTTTATATATACTGTAGTTTCATTTCACCACAACTACAATATCATTTTGATATAACTGCAGTTTTATTTGATAATATAAAAATAATACATAAAACAGTGTTGGTTTAAACATACTGTAGTATCACTCCGTTATAACTGTAAAAATGACGACGTTTTGACGCGCGGTGCATAATCGATTATGCGTCGCGGTGCACGATATAACGAGTGATCCCTATCTAGCTAAACAACTTGCCATTATAATTTGCCCAAACCCACTTAGAAGGTTACATAGAGCGGCCCAATCATGCATCAAGTTGTTAACTAGTCCATTACTTTGAATTACTTATATTTCTAAAATTACAGTGCCTTAAATCTAATTTTTAAATATTGATATTTATGGACAAAAGTATTAATATAATTGTAATTGTAACTAACTATATATTTTAATTGTTAAATAATAAAAGAATATATATTAGAGTCCAATTGGCATAATCTAATTTAGGTGGGTGGTTATAACTTAAGAAGAATATTATGTTGAAAAGTCCTTGGTTGCAAATTGGTGAACGACCGCCGAGGAATATTGCATGGATCGGAGTAGGATTATGCATAATGTCTAATATTGCAGGCATATATATGCGATAATTTCATGATCATGACATTTGGCCAATTCCACGTAGCATTTTCCTATGATCCACGTCGGCCGTCGGACAATGCCAAATTAACGTCACTCTCCTATATATACATTGTTCTATTCAAGATTGTAGTCTAACGTCCGACAAATGGCTACCGGAATTTTGCTTTATGAAATAATGGCACCGACGACGGAGAAAATTATAAAGTCGGGTTCTTGTATTCAAGTTCGGTATAGTACAAAATGTTTCTCTTTATTACATAAAGAAAATTATTTATATCAATTAAATGATGATTGATAATCTTTCAAAGTAGTATTCCTGTTGTAATAAATCTCCAACGATCATTTTGGTGTCATAGTCTATATGTAATAAACATATACATTCATGCAAAAAGCCTGGGTTGAAGTGGAGATTAAAAAAAAATGTCATTTTACTTTTACATATTTGATTCTTAAATTAGTTGAATCTTTGTTTATAATAATAGTTAGTCTTGTAAAACTTGTGAACACTAAGATCAGATGATGCCCATTTCTTTTAATTTATTGTCAACAACAATACTTAATTAGCAAATAATAAATCTATGCTTAACCAAATATTTCACCCAAACTGAACCTGTTAGATACTAATCCTTCTTTATTATTAATTTGAAGTCATCTTTTATAGGACAGATGCATTCCATGCATCGTCATGCATATTTAGTTTTTAAGGAAACTGAATCTCATGCATTCCTTGCCGCCCTGCTATACTGTATTGTTATGTTATTATTATAGGTATATATTATATGCATACAACTTCTTGCCTTCATCCTCCGATCCCTGTATAGTTTTAATTTGTTTATATATTTTTTCATGAGATTTAATTTGTTTGAATCGAAGCAGAAAATGGGAAGGCCTCATGGCAGCTGCACTGAGAAGCTGCCTTCAAGAAGAGGGTTTTGGGATGACTATGATCAAGAGGATGCTGCACAGAAATCTGTAGGGTATGTTTCAAGAATCAAAACAGGTAATAACTGGACAGCCGCCATTTCCAAGAAAACAGCTGCCTCAGGTACATACATACTAAGAAACAAAACAACTTTGTTTTGTAGGTTTAATTTCTGTCTGTGTTTTTTTATGAACATGATTCTGTTTGAGTGAGTGGGTATTGTTCAGGAATGGGCGGCGGGAGAGTTGAGAGGAGTAGCAGGGCGCGGTGGAGCAATAATAATCGTTCTTCTTCGCGGCATGATGTTGATCATCATCATCATCATCATCATCAAGAACAGGATAACTTTAGTCCCCAGGAAGAAGAGCTTATCATCAAGCTTCATGCTACCATTGGAAGCAGGTGGACTATAATAGCACAGCAGCTTCCTGGGAGAACAGACAATGATGTGAAGAATTTGTGGAACACGAAGCTGAAGAAGAAGCTTTCTGCAATGGGGATTGATCCTGTTACGCACAAGCCCTTTTCTCAGATTCTTGCAGACTATGGAAACATTGGCGGGTTCCCCACTTCAACCAGCAGGCCGCCGCAATTTGGCACTCTCAACAGGGCTTTAAAGACTACAATAATCATGTCGTCAAAATCGCAGAAATTATCTGCAGATCAACCATCTTCGCGTGCGGCGGCGGATTGCTGTTTCCTGCACACCACCACTAACAAAATTAAAAGCAGCGAAGAAGACGATTCCAATCAGTATATGGATCTCCTCTCCGAGCTGCAAGCCATTAAATCCATTACAGAATCCACCAATTACTCCTCGGCCGCCGCCCCGGATTCCACCATTGTCGTCTCCCCGCCGTCCTCTCTGTCATCGTTAACATCCCCTTTAGCCGCCGCCGCCGCAGCTCAAGAAAAAGCAGGTTTCAGCTGGTGCGATGATTTTCTGCTAGAAGATGCATTTCTGCCCCTCAATAATGTCCAACAATCTTCAGACTGGGAACCCAACCACAATAATAATACAAGTCCACAAGATATCATCAAGATTTCTTCATCTCCTTCCTCATCAAACAGCAACCTTGAAGCTGCTTCTTCTTCATCGTTTGTGGAAGCAATGCTGTCGCGTGAAGACCACGACATGTTCTTGGATTTTCCTGGCCTCTCTGAGGAACCATTTTACTACTGATCTCATCACCTGCAGGTAATTAAATTAAATTAATATAATGTTCAATTTGTTCGTACAAGAATTATATATATTGTTAGCCCATCATCATATCATTTGTTTGTTCGTTTGTTTTGTCTCAAGGAAGGACATGCAGCGGCAACCTTTACATATATATATCTTTTAATTTGTTTAAGATTATATTCATTTTATAGCCTATATTCATATTTAATTTGTACAACTAACAAATGAAATAATGTATGCGAGCCTATATATGTACAAGATCCAACTATTTATTAGAGATTGTCTCGTGTACATACAATTTTTATTGTTGAAATAAACAATTAAATAGGATTTGCGCCCCAGAACGAGAGTGATATATAATTGCATATACTTTCATTACAAACAAACCAATGGAAAATAAAAGAGATTGTATACTTTGATTTACATAAAATTAAAGCTCGATTGATTATGCCAAACATCTTGTACTCAGATGGTATATGGTAACCTTTCTTAGGTGAATGTCATAAGATTGAGTCTCAGTTTGTTGACAAAATGTTCCATCAATTTAATTATCTATATATTTTGAGATAAATTTTATCACTCTTAATTATACCCAACACCAAAATTAATTACTCAATTTTACTATTTATAAACATAAACATACCTTCTTTTTTTTTTTTTTGAAGAGCATATCATACCTTATTCTCATTGATTTTAGGGATCAAAAATTTGAAAGGGAAAAAAGATAAAGACAAATAATAATAAGGCACAATTTCCTAATTATACTCCGCATACGGCGCACTTTAGAACAAAGCGAGACCAGATCTCAGCTCATAATAAGTCCAGTCCACTGTCCACATCCAATGGCTACTCAACTTTTTACATCATATATCATAATAATAATATAATAAAATAAAAAGGGCTATGCTATGTTATATTGCTATCATCTACCTCTCCCATCTCTCTCTCTCTCTTTCTTTTGCTATTTGCTAACTTATCCCTAAAGGCTAAACAGGATGGCACACAATACCACCCACAGGCGTAGCTTAGCAGCATCCATGGATCCCACTCTGAAAAGGCATCAACAACAACAACCCAAATCCTCCACCACCGCCCACCCCCACCCAGATCCCACACTTGCCTCCTCCGCCACCATCCAATGCATCTCCAAACACTTTTCCAATCTCTATTCCAATCATAAACAACGCCTTTCTGCCTCCTCAAAAGCTTCTGTTGATGCCCATCTTGACTCTTCCTGCCCAGCTTTGACCAAGTCAAAGAGCCAACATGGTAGAAATTTTCACAGAGAAGGCGCCCCAATCAAGAAATCTCACAAGCACCCAGATTTTGTCAAGAGGAGTAACGATGAAATCAAGAAAGCTTCAAAGAAGGAGGAGCCTGATCTTGAGGGGATTGATGTGAAGAGGGCGTATGGTAGTCTGTCAGGGAGTGAAGAGCTGAAGAAGATTCAGAAACAAGTAGTGAAATATGAGGAGGAGGAGGAGGAGGTGAAGAGGCCATCTCTCTCACTAGAAATGGGGGGTGGAGGGAGAAGAAGGTCATTTTCCAGCTCACAGATTGAGTTGGCAGATTTCTTCTCTTGCAATAGTGTGAAGGTTGTTTCAGTGGACATGCCACCATTTATGCAGATTCATGCTGTGGATTGTGCAAGAAAGGTTTATGATAGCTTGGAAAAGTTCACTTCCAAGGCCCTTGCTTTATCCCTCAAAAAGGTAACCATCATCATATAAACAATTTTTTTTTTTTTTTTTTTTTTTGAGTTTTCTTGATACAAAAACAAAAAATTTGTTTCTGGGCAGAACAGACTCACAGAGAAATGGATTTTACATGACCATGTAAAGTAAATGCAAATGGGTAAATTTGGGTTGTGTGTGATAATGGTTTTGTCTGGATTTTGCAGGAATTTGATGGGGTATATGGACCAGCTTGGCATTGTATAGTAGGGACTAGTTTTGGGTCTTTTGTGACACATTCAGTTGGTGGGTTCATATATTTCTCCATGGATCATAAGCTATATGTACTCTTGTTCAAGACCACTGTACAGAGAGCAGACTGAAAGCTGAAATCTGAGGTGAAATTCCACCATTTTAGCTTCTCAACAGGAGATAATTTTAAGAAGATGATAGTTTGTACATTGGTTTTGTTAAGAAAAGAACTAGATGCTCATTTCCCCTCCTTTATATATATCACTTTACAACAAATTCATCTTAATTAAAGTAATTATTATATTGTTTACAATCTTGATTGTGTCTCATCTGTCATCTGTCTTGTGACAACCCAGCCAAACTCAATTTGATTCATATTGCAATTACCTTCAGTTCACAAAAAACAATCTAAATACTCATGACAAAAACAATCTAAATGTTCAAGATGAACTTATAAGGTGTGACCCTTCAGGAAGAACTTTTGGTACCATCATTATGAAAATCTTTTTTTTTTTTTTAAACTAAGGTGGTGCCCAGTGTCAACATCAATAGTCACTACTTGGCAGGAATCGGAAAAGCAATAGTACCAAAGTACATTAATGGTGGTAATGTACTAAAAAAAGAAACAGTAAATTAACACTCTTTTCTTCCTATCCTGCAAATTGGACTGGCAAAACAATGTGGATTGCATAATCCTAGAGTTCTTTTAAATACTGTGATCAGGTTACATATGACATAACCTTAGATGAGATGCAGAAATGAAATAACAAACAAGAATGTCCAAGGAATGCGTTTGGTTCAACTGTTGTAATGAAATCCAGACATAGAAAAGCATCATACTTAAAGGCAAAACTCCCGCGCAGCTTGACTAATAGGAATAACTCCGGATGGTGTTATTAGGGCATCGACAAGAACATCATCTGGAGTAACCGGTATGGCATCCACTATCTGCACCGAGTATGAAAGTGCAACTGCAAAGCAAAGTTAGATGTGTGAGAGCAAGTGCAGTTTTTATGCATGTGGTTATAGAGCAAGAAGGTGATCTGACGTACTCTTGAGAGGTTGCTTCCAATTTCGCGCCTTTGCTAGCTCTTGATATTTTGTCAAGAAAGTGTCGTAGTAGCTTCATTTATCACCGTGAGCAGAATGCAGAGAGAAACACCAAATTTAGATATTAAAAAGTTACTGAAGGGTCAGACAAAACAGCATTTAGCAAATGTATGAATAATCTAATCTAATATAGGCAAGCATAAAGATATGTACAACCAAGAGAACATGGGTGATGGAGAAGAAAACTAGAGCTCATTTTCCCACCACCAACCAATTTAATAAATCAAACCCCACCAAGAAAAGGATCCAAAGGGAAACTGAAGAGCGGGGCCCTGTTTGGTAAAATAGTTAACTTATCAGCCAATTTTGGCTTATTTTACCACTATTAATTATTTGACTTGGTTAAAAGATCAATATAAGTGTTTGGTTAATTAGCTTTTTGTAACTCCAAAATGCTAAAATTCAAAAAGCTGTTCAAAGAAACTTTTTTAATTAGCTTTTTGAGAAAAGAAATTATACCAAACAACTGTCAGCTAACAGTTAATTTACCAAACACCTTTCTACAATTAGCTAATGTTATCAACTAGTTATACCTCTAATTAACCCAATCAGCTAACAGCTAACAGCCAATTAGCTAATAGCCATTTACCAAACACAGGCCCATGGCTACACTGAATCAACAGCGTCTGAAACTTACCCTCCACCACGACCTATACGCCTTCCAGCTTTGTCAAATCCAAGTCCTTCGCAGGGGAAATGAAAGGAAAGTAGAATATGAGAAGCTAAAACCATGTAAACTCAAGATATCAATGATTAGAAAGGAGTTTGAAGACACTTACCAGGTATAAGGAACAAGTCAACAGGTTCATTAGCCAACAACACTGCAAAGAGAATTTGTTAAAGCACAGCATAAAATGCTTTCCCAAATACATCAGCTGAATTGAATTGATGCTAAAAAAAGTAAGGTAAAACACAAAGAACAAAGAAAATGGTACACTTATTGTGAATGCTGGAGCTAGCAACTCTTACAATACCGAATAGCTTTAGAAGAAAAATAAAAGGTACCATCTTCACGTTCATTTCCCTCAGCATCTGTCAGACCTGGTTCCAAAATGTTCATTGAATTTGGAATTAAATCTTCAGTGCTTGAGATGTTCAACATTCGCATGTTTCTGTTCTTGTCCTCCACACGTGGAACATAGAGCTTCTTTTGATCTGCATATCCCCGTCTTTTTCAAATATAATAAACAAGCATTTCACCTTGCTAAAGAACAAGCACAAATACATACCAAAGGGCCAAAAAATTTGAAAATACTTCTTTTATCAGAACAAAAAAAAAAAACCCAAATCTCATAAAGCCAAGCATCATATAAAGATTTCTCAAGCTATTAGAACCATCAAAGGTGGCCTAATTGAGGTCATAAGTTCAATTCACAGGAACACACCATTTTCAGAATATCACTTTCTACCAAACATTGATACATATAAGTTGTTCCATTGCTTATCCACAAATTAAGACAACAACAATTCTTTAACAATATTCAAAAGCAAAAAAAAGGTTGTGTTTAAGATAAAAATCACACCTTTGGACTGCGTCTGAAGAACTTCTGCAAGTATATTAGAAGTATCAACTTCTCGAAGAGCACTACAACAAATGTAAGCACATAGTCTCTTACAATCTTTAAACCATGGAGATTTCAGAACTGCATTCTGTATTGCTTCATCTGGAAAGAGTGATAAGCCAACGATAAATACATACAGGCGTGTATGTATAAGTGATTACTACTCACATATAACTACATACCTTCTTGGGATCTTTGGGTGGGATCCATTGACTTGAGATCTCTTCTGATTTTGGATCGGAGAGCCTTCTTCTGAGCGAAGATCGCGTCAAGAACGGCGGCGCCGGAGCTCGGGTTTGATTCTTCTACGGTGCTCATGGTTGCTAGAGTGAAGCGAGGTGGCGGTGGCCGGTGAAGGGTAGCTAGTTAGCTACTATGTGAGTGAGTGAAGAATTGTTGTGCGGAGATTAGTGATTAACCAAAATATCAAATTGGCCCCTATATTTTTAATAAACTATCGATTATTTCCTATCTTCTTTTTATATTATTGAGGAAAAAATTATGTGTCAAGATTTTAGCCATTGGTAACTGGCAACTAACTCTCGAGCTAATCGCCCCACCACATGTCTCTCTGTTTCGGATCAAGCCATACCCAACATGTTCTCTTAGGTTAGTTTGAGGTTAAGGTTATGTATTTGTCTTTTTGAATTCTCGAAGCTTTACTTCTTTTCTATAAAGTCTTCATTTTTAATGGATTGAAGAAGAAGAAGAAGAGGAGGCTTTTTAATTTGTTGAACTTTATCAGTTCTACAGTGTAAAGCCCCTTTTTTTTTTTCCAGTTTTTCTGGTTTAGCTGTGATGGATGGATGGATGCACTTTATAAGAAAAAATGAATTTTTATAATTAAATGTATAGCATCAACTTTTACAACAGAAATTAATATGGTGAACATTACAAGGAAAGAAAGAATGAGAGGAGAAAAAAGAAGTCAGAGCTGCATTGATGCAGAAGCTTCGATTTGAAAGCTCCTTGCAGGACAAAAAGCAGCTATATTTTCTAATATGGAAACATTAATGACCGTACTAAATTAAATATGATCTGGTAGCAGCAAAACGTCGTAGGTTATAGGCTGAACTAGACAACGTTACTTAGTACGGCTGAATTACTAAGTTTCTTTGTTCAAGAAAAAGGTGATCTTGATCTTGATAATGCTGTGATGCCTCCACTGATCTCCTCAGTTCCTGTAAAGTTTCTGTATTTAGTGCATATGAAGATAAAACAGCAGAGAGATGAAGGAAGAAAGAATATGAATTAATTACCCTTGTCTGTCTTTATTGAGTTCTGATGAAGGGAATTCTTCTTCATCTGAAGATCCAGTAGTCTTGTTTCCAACATTGGTTAACGAACCCGAAAGATGAGAGTTCTCAAACTCATAATCTACAGATGATTCCTCCCTATTCCCGGCTGTGTAAGTGCCAGAATGCTTTAAATGATCTACTTCATCAGTAGGACTGGTACATTCTGACATTCCAAAGGATGATAAGAAATGGGATCTCAGCTCCAGATAATCTTCGTCCCCGGGAACTTCATAGGCCTCGCCATTTACTCTCGAGAGAGGTCCATAGTGTTGTCTATATGCCTCGAGCTCAGATTCCATAATCTTCATTTCCTCCTCCCTCTTTATGAGCATGTCTCTCATTAGTTCCACTTCTTCTTGGTCGAATTCTACCTCTTCTTCCATCATTCTCTGGTACTGGAATGCCTCCATTTGAAGGGCTGCCTTCTCTTCTTGCAGCCGAGTGATCATTGCCATTGCATTATTTGCTGCAATGGCGGAAGCGTTTCTTTCTTCATCCAGTTCCATCTTTAGTGCCATGAGAGACTTGTGATATCCTTCACTCGTGTCATTGGAATCTGAAAGAACATCCATTGACAGCCTAGACAACCTAGGACTTGCTTGAACTGAATCTGAGGAAGGGAGAAACCTGCTTGCTCTTAGAAAACTAGGGGTTCTGCAAGCTTCTTCTTGGACTCCCTCTGATTTAGTGTCATTTCTCACTGCAAACATCATAAATGGAAACAATGAAACATCACATTATGACAATGAAGGAAAGCTTCAAACTTGCTAACAAGTGATCTACCTGGAGTAGAAGAATCTTCCTCATATGGAAGCTCAGAGTCATTATCAGGCCTCAACTTGATGTCTGTGAAACGAATGCGAGGTGATTCAACACTGCGGATTTGCTCATTTCTCCAGGCGCGAGGCGATGGAGCAGGAGCATTGGAGTTCATGGATAGATTCCTGTTATACTTGAGCCTTTGGATGAAGTCCCCACAACACGAACACCTCTCAGAAGTGGTGTCCTTGTCAACCTGGGGGGCCTCCTCGTTGTCTGTCACTGTCTTGATAGATTTCACAGAAACTCTGGCACCATCATCAGCAAAGCAGCTGACATCCTTGTGCAGAAGCCCCAACAGAGGCTTGTACCTCTCACAATCAGAATCTTTGGAGGTGGCAAAGGAAATAAGGCAATTATCACACAAATGCCTGATTTCAGAGATCTTCTTGTGAATATGGCAATATGCGAGGGAGGAAATGTCCCTCTTGTGCTCTTCACAGAGGCAGTCATTGTAGCAGAGATTTTGTTTCCTGTGAGACATGACATATTCGATCCTGGTACAGAGCAAGCAAGGGATGTTTAGCTCAAACAGCCTCGCGAATTCATCAGACAAGAACGCCAGAAACCCATCCAGGAGAATCATCATGATCATCATCCATTCTAGGACAGCATATATGAACAAATACACACACATTGGGAACCTTTGTTTCACAAAACGCTTGAATGACAGGGTAGGCTGGGCCATAGAAGCGGCGGCGGCCATTTTCTGGAGCAAGGAAAATTTGTTTTGTTGAGACTTGAGAGAATTGAATCAACAGGCTGGGAATGTGGTTGGCAGGAGGGATCAAAACCAAATTTGGGTTTGGTTAGATGAGACAGATCATGACCTTGCTGTGATTAATTGAACCACCACTGGATCATGATCCGCCTCTCCCTCTTTTGGGTTTTGTGTTTATTGTGTTGAAAGCAGGAGCAAGACTGAAGAACAGATTTGGGCTGACAACAATACTTATAATAGAATTGAGTGGCAGATTTTGTTTCAGTTTGCGGAGGAATTGGCCTCGTCCGAACATTTTTACAGCAATTTGCGGACTGTCACAGTTTCTGTGTTTTTTTTCTGTCCATGTAAAACTTTCCTAATTCCTATGTTATGTTTTTATTATCTCCAAATACAAGTACAACCTTTTCTAACCATTAAAAACCAAACAGCTGGATCGAAACAAGAATCACCACCAATATAATGCCCCGCAGCTTCACTGGAACATCACATAACCTGCTCCAATCAAACACTCATAGAATAAATAACATTGGACACCATACCATGAACATAGCACAAACATTATATCTTGATAACACAGGTAAAATGCACAAGTAGCAGCTTCATATATACTGATAGTTTCAATATTATTGTACGCTAAGAAGCATTCTGATCTATATAGCATAAAACAATAAGCTGGGCGGGCAAGGCATGATAAATCTGGAATCTGTACAACAATAAAAGCCCAAATTCTACATCTTTCCTTAATGGTTACAAATATGCAAAGCTTCTTCTTTTGTTCTCATGCCACGCCGACGACAGTGTCTCCATTAATCCCCGGGAATACCAAGTGCATTGACGACGAGTGATCCAATGACATGGACAGTTTCAAGGACAGAGATGATGGGTCAAGGAGCTGAGAGGGTGAACAAGGAAGCGAAACGACAGGAAGTGGATGGACAAGTATGGCGGATGTGTTGTTTACTTGGACCAGATTTTCCATTGGCCTCTCAATTTGTAGTGGTAGCAAAACAGGAGCAACAGTCAGGGGTGGAGGAACCAGGTTCCCTTCTTCAGGAGACACCTATTTATTTATTAAACACAACAACGTAACTTAATTGAGAAATGGAATAATAATAATCTTCATTTTCTTTCCTTGTTTTAATTAATCCACACAACGTACACCTAAATCACTTTGAAATTCACAAATGGAAAGGAAATCTTTTGCACTAAACTTAAGCCATTCATTGCTTGATTTTGGAGCAATTATTTATCCATCATCATATCACGTACAGATGATATGTCTTAGATTTTTTATGTGAGATCGATAATCACAGCTAAGGATACCTGCAGGCTTGTTAGTGGATAGAAGAAAATGAAAAGTCATAAAGAACAATAGTGTTATGATTGAATATTATATTAATTATTACCGCGTGAGTGGTGATATCAAAGAGGCTGGATCTGCGGCGGCGCCTATTGAGATTGGTCCGTCGGAGAAAGTATTTCTGAGCATGACTTGCTACTTGTGTGGGTGTACGAGTCTTTACATAATTTCTAGAGATTCCTCTCCAGTTTCCTTTTCCCACTTTCTGTAATCCCAAAAGGAACAGCTTGTGCTCTTCTTCAGTCCATGGAACTCCTAAAAATTAATATCCAGTTAGCTTAGCTTCATCAATAATCAATTTTCATAGCTAGCAGGAGTAATATAATTCAAATTGATAATCAATTAACATACAAATTGTATATGATCAGACTAACAAATTGATTTGTAGTAGAGGAAGATTAGAGAAGAAGAAGAAGAAGAAGATGACAGAGATGTATCTGACCTCGCTTACGGTCGCGGCCACCGCTAGAGCGGTGCGGGACGTCGTCATCAGCCGAGGCATAGCCGTCGTCCACCACCGCTTTCATCGACTCATTATCTGTCGTCGCAGAATTAAGATGCTCGTACTGAGACAAGTTATTCAAACTGACGCTCTTCCTCATGGGGTCCACCCTCACCCGCACCCCAAACAGCATGATCTCACCAGAACTTTCCACACCGGCGGAGGCCGACGACAGCTCGTCGCAAGTGCGCGAGTCCTGCAGGCCGTTGCTGACACAGCTGAAGCCACAGTCGGCAACCATCCTTAAACTCCCCATGAATCCACAAAAGTTATCAAACAATTGATTGAAGCACTAAGGATGAGATCATGTATGCATACAGATTATATATGTAGCCTATAGATACATATAGATCCTCTCGAGTTTAGAGTTTAAATAGAAGGAAGGAGAAAACTGTGATGGCGAAGGCCGAAGGGGAATTTTGTCATTGCGGCGGGCCACGTGCCACCTCCACTCTTATCACGCTTTATCCGAATCTTCTATCTTAGCTTTGTCTTTTCTTTTTCTTTTTTTTTTTTTCTTTTTTTCTTTTTTCTAAGAAATACAAATGTATTTTACTCCAGTCCTATAGTTGACGCCTCACATCAATAACAACTACATAGATACTCTTTTATTATACTTTATAAGAATTCAAGCGGGATGCAATCTGTATTTTTTTTTTTCTTAATACTACTAACTGTGTTATAATGCAGTATCTGTTCAACCATTTTCTCAACTTACTATAGCACAAAGAGTCAATATTTCTCTCAATTAGGATGATTGTTTAAGCCTTGAAGGCAATGGAAGTTAAGGAAAAGGCATGTGTTTATAAATTTATAATATATTGATGGTTGAAATTTCTCTACAAATTATTGGATAAATATTGAGTGTCTTGAGCTTGACAAACATTAAATTGATATGCAATTCCTAATATAGCGTTGTTAGAAATGTAAAATGAAAAATTGGAAACAATTAACCTAGTCTAATCATCAAGTCAACAATTTAGCATGGTACGGTGAATGCTTCCCACCTTAATTGCCTTTTAAAAGTGCAAAATGTGAGTATTTTTTCTTTTCTTTTTACTTTAAAATGCATGATCGATGTTGATGGATGAGTAGATGACAAGACCTTGGAATTCAAGGTTACCCCATTAAGTGCCATCTTTTCATATTAAATATTAGCGAAAAGCCATAAAATATGGAATCTAATAATTTAAGAATATTTTTTTGTTTAAATAGGTCAACAATTGTATGACAATTGGTAATCCAGCTATTACTAGAATTGTGTGTGTATAATGTTTAAAAAAATAAAAATAAAAAACTTTTGAATCAGGCCCCTCTCTCAATCTTGGTGGTAGGAAAAAAAACAAAGGGCTCTTTTTCATATATAATGAGCTTGTGACAATTAGAAAGAGAGAGAAATTTTGTATTTTAATGAGTTCTACTACATACGCTCTCTCACTTTTACTCATGATATGACAAAAGATGATAAGTTATGTTCATCATATGAGTCTTAAAAAAAATGTCAACATTAAAATTTGGAGTGAAGAGAATAAAAGTATAGAATAAAACTTAATGTAGTATTTGCTATCTTAATTGAGAGTAGGAAGTTGTTTTCAAAAAATAAAAAAAAAAAAAATTGAGAGTATGAAGTTTGAAGTTTTGATAGGTACTAAATGTCAAAGATAGGATTGAGACATCTAATGGAACAATTATAATCCTAAAAAATTTGTAAAGTACATGCTAGGCTGCTACCAGCCTGGAAAGTCATTCCAAGAAGAAGGGCAATTCTCTTAAGAATCAATGGTAAATTAATGACTGGTATTTGTGCACTAATATGGCGTATAAAGGTTGTTATCTTTAAGTAAATAAATTGTTTATTGGGAGTGGGTGGATTTTTATTTTTATTTTATTACAATTTTTTTTAACCTGCTGCACTTAACTATCAGGAAATAGAAAATCGCCAATTTACCTAAAAAAAAAGTATATATTCATGATAAAAGATGGATGGGAATATACATTATAGTATTAAACCACCGTGTAGAATGAGGGGCGGATGGGTGGCTACTGGCTAAGTAGTGCGTTGAAACTGGCCACTAACATTTGCATCCACGAGGTGAGGTTTGGACATCTTTTACCTCAGCTCTATGGATAGGATATGATGTTCTCCCACTTTATTTATTCCTGCCTGCAAACTAACATTTCCTTTCCTCATTTTTTTTTTCTCATTTCTGTGGAATAAAAAAATAAAAGATGGTTACGTTACTGTTTTAATATACTAAGTTCCAGAAGGCCTCATTTTCGTAGCGGACAATGGTTGTTGAAGCCACATGGGCAGGAGAGAATATTGTTTAACTAGGACAACTGGGTTTTGTAATATATATATTTTTTAAGCTGGTTTTGTAATATTTAATCATAATAGAATTACCATTGGGGAAAATAATAATAATAATAAAACCAGTCTTGTATAGTCTACTGCTTTCCAGATAGATGGAACTTTTTGTCTTCAGACGCCACATCTCAAAAAACAGTTAACAGAATATACCGAAAGCTGTAAAAATTCCCATCTGAATAGGGTTGTAATTGCCACCTCCTGATCAGATACATTCTCTAAAATTTCCAAATAAATCCAGACAAAAAGAGTAACTAAACAAAAATGATGCATTAATTTACACAAGGGGAAATCCACACCCTTGACCCATTGGTCTTTCACTAAACCAAGCACCACAAAAATGTAAGCATTTCGTGGCCAAAGCATACCTGAGAAGTGAGTCATAAAGGCACACCATGTATTCTGACATATTGGTGAGTGTTATCCAACATTGGCACCGGAACCTCATTCTCCACCACTGAAAAACCCACCATCTCATCATTCGGAAGACAGCCACGAGTTCTTACATTTCTTTGTGTGTGCACCCCTGGTCACAAAAAGCTGGCCTTGGATTCACGTATCCATTCAAGTTGTGGTTGCCAAAAGTTCTGAACGTGTTCTGTTCTTTTTGGTTTCACTACTACCATGTTTTGATCTTTTTGCGTCCCTTGTAGATGACTGTGTAGCCAAAAAAGGAATGGGGGTGTTACTTAGAGAAGTTTGGATGCCACCTTTTGAGCCTTCTGAAGATGATTCACTACTGCCAAAAATACGCTTCAATTGAGACTTTTGGCAGATTATTCTGCCCTTGTTCCACACGGGGAAACTAAACGTTGATGAAACATAATCCTCCAGAAAAGAATAAGCAGCCTTTGCAATTGGAGAATCTCCACCAATTTTGCTCCTTTCCATATCACCTCGTCTGAAAATCATAAACAAAACAGAGGAACAAGTATTTGTCAATACATGCACACAAAGGGATAGTAATAGAGGAAAGGAAAATAATAATAATAACAGAACAAGAAGAATTACTCAATTCTGTGCCCTGTCCAAGTACATCACACACATGAGATTAAATTACTATTATCTGGTAATTCTCAAACTTGATTGACTTGGTTTCCAATTACCATGCATACCCATGCACCAAAGGTTTGCATGATTTCAGTTCTTATTTCCTTGACAATGTGGGAGATGACAAAAGGAGGGGTAAGTGCAAAAAGATGGCCATCTGCCTCACTTTCCAATTAAACCCACCACATAAAATGGGAAGCTATAATTTGCATTTGAAATGAGCAATGATAAAAACAGCAAAATGTTGAGATCTACCTCCGACCTCAAGCATACAATATAAGAAATAAATATGAAGACTACAAGAGGAAAAGAGAATGCTACTAAGAGTAGATAAAATGTGAAAAACACTTACACCACCACAACTGTTGCCACTTCAGGAAGGTCCTCCCCTTTTGGCAACAGTTCCTGCATATTATTAAGCCAGACAGATATTGCAGTACATGCACCTCCAGGCCACATCCTAAACAATAAACATTTGGGTAGAGTAGAGTATAAGTATGTTTTCAAAAAAAAAAAAGAGTATAAGTATCATATTAAGCTTTTTTACAGAGCAAATGTTGCTAGTGCTTACCTATGTACATCTACAGACCACACAAGTTTGTTTTTCCGATATAATTCAGGGAACAGTCCCCTCTTTGTTGCCTCATTTAGCACTCTTGCAGCCCTTTCCTTCTGGCGAAACCACCAAAGTGCTTCTAGAAGTGCATTGTAAAATCTAATGCCCAGACCACATCCTTCATACTTGAGTTTGTCAAAGACATACTCTACGATCTGCCAGTTATTGTCATCATCAAAATCCCCCTTGATCATTTGTCCAATAACCTGGTGCATTTCGGACACCTTATTTGTTAACATCTCATCTAATAATTCCAAGGCTTGATCCCACCTGAAGCAAGAATTTTAAAGTAAGGAAATTAAAACCATGGCTGATCTTTACATGGACAGCCCAAAAAATTTAAAATATTCAGCCAACTTAAGAGCATGGGTAGAAACTACTAGAAATATACTAATCTTCAAAGGGCCCAGTTCACTATCTAAGCTGAAAGTATTTAGAAGGCAAAAATTCCAAATTCAAGTATTTAACCAATTTCTTAAATTCATAGAAGTATGAAGAGTGGTAACAAAAGCATATGTAGAGTAGTTTATAAGGTAAAGCATTTCCACATTTCATAGATGGGTTATAAACAGAAAGTTATCCCCATTCAAAAAGGTAAGTGCTGCAATATAGCATAAATTATTTTTCCTTGAATGACGAAAGGCAACAAACAATATATCAACAACACCCCCTTATTAAATGGAGGATCCTGTGATCAGTTTCAAATTCAACAAAAACATACAGTGAAATCTATGTTATTATACCTCCAGCTGATATGCAGTTTGCAGAAACCTAGGTCATCACAAATTCACAATCCTAGGTACTTGATGAGGAAAAAGAAAACCTTAGAAACTAAAGAATCACACAGTAGCACATAACAGGGGAATAAGCTATTAAAATCTAACCTTTCACTTCTTGCATAGACTGCCAGCATCATACAGTAGCACATAACACTAGGTTGTATGCCTACAGATTTTATTTCTTGAAATTGCCCCTCGCTTTCATCAACTAGACCTGCAAAGCAGTAGACACTTAGAACTACCTCAAGGGTTTGTTCATCTGGATCACATCTTTCCTTTTCCATATCAACATAAGTCTTTATAGCTTCTTCAAACTGGCCTCCCTGTCTATATGCTTCAATCATGCCATTAAATGAATCTCCGTTCCTCTGAACACCCTCCGCTTCCATTGTAAGCAATATTGCTTCAGCCTCTTTGTAAAGTCCCCCTCTAGCAAATGCATGGATCAGAGAATTGTAAGTTTCAACCATAGGCTTGCTTCCAACCTCATTCATTGTATTGAAAGCAACAGTAGCCTCTTCATATAATGCAGCCTGTCCATAAGCTTCAATAACACCGTTATAAACCTTAGAACTTGGAACTAACTCTTTTCTGTACATACTAAGAAGGATCTTCTGCGCATCTTCATGAAGCCCTCCCTTCCCACATGCATATATCAATCCTTCATAAGTTTCCATATTTGGTTCCACTTTCTCTTCCATCATATCATGGAACAATGTCACTACTTCTTTAAAATATCCGCCTTCCCCAAATACCTGGATAAGAATGTTATACGTATCTGCATCTGGCTCTGTATTACTAATTTTCATCTCAAGAAAGAGATCCCTGACCTGATCATACCTCTCATTCTTTCCATATAAATTCAACAAAATGCTATAAGTCTCCGCATTAGGAGTACACCCTGCAGCCTGCATTTGCCTGAAAACATCCATAGCCTCCTTCAATGACCCTGAATGAGAATATGCCTCCAACAAGACATTATAGGATGTTACCTCAGGTAAGTTCCCTCCTGCCTCCATTTCCCTAAGCAATTCTGAGACTTTCTCTAACTTTCTTAGTTTTCCAAATGTCTCAACCAAATAACTATAAGTAGTTATATCAGGTAAAACCCCACCCTCAGTCATTGTCCTAAACACCATTTCTGCCTCATCATCCAATCCTCTATTTGCACAAGCACTTAACAAAGTATTATACGTGACCAAGTCTGGCTGAATCCCCTCATGTCGCATTTCAGCAAATAGACTCAATAACCCCTCCCATTCATATCCCCCTCGAGCACAAGAGTTAATAACCGTATTATATGTCAAAATGTTGGGAACTACTTTTTCCTTTTTCATCTTATCAAGTAATTGGAGGGAAGTTTGGTACTGACCATTCCGGCCAAAGGCATTGATGATTGCAGTATAGGAGAAGACGGTTCGGGCAACACTGTGAGCTGGCATTTCATCGAATATCTCCATGGCCTTATCGAGAAGGCCTTCGCGGCCAAGTATTCCAATCATTAAAGTGTAAATATGCTCGTTAGGGCTGCACCATATCTGGCGCTGCATGTACTTGAAAAGACGGAGAGAGCGCTGCCAATCGCAGCGGGCGGCGAATTCCTTGAAGACGTGGGAGAAATCGGTGAGGGAGAGCTTGTTGCGGAAGGTGTCGAGGCAACGCGCGATGCTACCCCGCGGCGGGAGGCTCGATAGCTTGTTGATAAGGGTTTCGACGTGGTAGCTGTACTTGCCTTTCTCCACGGTAACTGTAGGGTTACCGAGGATGAGCTCTTTAGGCTTGCCTCTCGCCGCGACGGTGAGTAGAATCCGCCGGTGGACGACGGAGAACTTTGGATGGTGATGCAGGTGAGGGATTTTGGAGGGAATTAGGGGATGATGAAATTTAGTGGAAGGAGAAAGGAGTGGGGAGAAAGAGTGGTAGGATAAGGACATTTTGTTCATTCAAACATGTGTTGAGGAAATGAAGCGGTGGAGCACAACGGTGGCCGGTGGAGGAGACAGTAAGCAGTGGTTTAAGCTGGGGATAAAAAACGAGGAACGTGGAATACGGTGGCCGACTTTCTGTGGATAAGAACTTCAACTAAAAATAACGGTTATTAAACCATTTAGGCTTGTATTAAGATCCACTGGGCCTTGATAAAAATTATTAACATATCTGATTTTTCAATCAAATCCGCTTATCAATTGTCTCCTATATTTTATCAAATTGCTGCTAATAATTCACTCATCAACTGTCTTATATATTTGTTTACTTTTTAATAGCACAAAAGCTGAATTATCCTGAAATACTTAACCCACCATCACACCAGAATGCAAAAAACACTACGACTGCACTATTTCACAATCAAAGTAAATTTTTTTCTGCGTTTGTAATGTTAGGAATAATACAAGATTTGGAGAATTATACCTATCTGATTCTAAACTATACGAAGAAGTTTGAAACCCAGTATTTTTTTAAGTGGTTCATTGCTACAAAGTGCAGTTTGCAGCGAGTAAAACTGCCCTTCAGGAGTAAAAACCTTATATTAGCTATTAGGTTAATATGGAGTGACTTGAGGCAAATAATTCAGAGCACCAAATGCGCTGGAGATGAAAATGGGCATCCAGAACTGTTCATGTGCACTATAGGCAGGCTCTGGATGTGAAGATTTAGGGAATGGAAAAGCTCCCAAATAATCAACGGAATACTTCTGGAAATGACCACATTATGAATTTCACAAAAGTGTCTGATTCCAGAAACTCGATGTGAGCTGCCCTTCCTATCATGGTGTTCAAGTTCCTCCCCTGCAAGGACGTATCGAAATTAACATCGCATCGCATGAAAACCCGATGATCGTGTGAAGGAGAGCGTATCTGGTCTAAGCAATGGTTGAGCATCTCCATAAATACTTTTCCCTTCTTTGAGCTGTCTGCCGAAGATGCTTGGCACATCTCAATCCTAGCAGAATGATATGGAACGTAACCATCCTGAAAGCAGAATGACAATAGCACAGCTTGCCTCAGATGCATCAAAGTTTTTTTCTTTTTTTAATTGACTCATTTTCTTAGAGCATCAAAGTAACCACTAATATAAGTGCTATTGCTATTGGTTTATCAGTTCTCAATGTCAGAAATGTATTTATTCTGTTTCAAGAAAGAATCTAATGCATCATAGCCTTGAAAAGGAGAGGATGAAATACCTGTGGTGAAGATAACAGAATAATATTCCTGAAGTTCTCCAAGGTCTTCCGCTGAGAAAGATGTAGCAAGTGCAGTGCATGAGAACCACAGTAATAACACAGATTATTACTCCGTACTATTTTCAATAAACTACACAAACCTTCACAAATCCCACTAATGACTGGAATTATTGAATTTTAATACATTACACCAAGTCCTTATATTTTCTTCCACTGAATATATCTAATCCAAATATCTAGTTTTACTGGTTGGGCAAACTGAAAGTGTATTGTCGATGTGAAGGCTTCATGCCACCTTTTAAAAGTACTAGCAAAACTATTTAAAAAAAAAAAAAAAAAAAAAAAAAAAAAAAAAAAAAAAAAAAAAAAACTGAGACTAATCAGTACCTTGCAAAGTTTGTACAAGAATGTATTTTGTATATCAGGATCATCTGTAAACGTAAGCTGATGAATGCACTGTGTGCCCTTGAGCTTCTTCAAAAGCCATAGCCCAGAATTAAATAAAGAATTTGAACTGTACAAGTAACCAAGATGTGGCCCGGAAATAGAAACATAGGTATGCAGATATCTGAGATAAGGTTCCATGATGCTCTCTGCAAAAGTAGAAAACAAAGTCGTTGATATTTGAACTAGATTGAAGAAGGCATCCAAATCTATGGGGAACAAACCTGTTAATGCAGTTCTTAATATGATGTTTCCAATGGAATGACCTACAAAGCTAATCTTGATGCTTTTTAAATTTCCATATCTTGTGGCCTTGTCCATCTTCTTTTTTACGAAAGACGTTACTTCTTGAGCGAGCCTTAATCCCATTTCTCTGAAGTCGCCAGAAGTTTTCTCTTCGTTAGCCTCTGACATAAGAAACTCTATCTTAGGATCTATCAAAAGCCATTGATTCCTTACAAGACGCAAGTCTAAATGATGTCCCTGCTCATGGTATTTTGTGCATGGTCAGAAAAGGTCATCTGTTTATTCTGGTAAAAATTTTCACAAAATTTTATGCAATGAGTAGGATGATATTGCTTGCATGCCTGAAATCCATGGACAAAGACAACAATTTTTAGAGAACGGCCATTTTGCTGAGGGCATTCATCAGATGACTTCTTTATAGCTTTGGAATCCATCATCATAGGAAGCAAGATATCTGCATCTTTTTGCTCCAGATGCCTCAAGTATGAATTTCCACTAGTTGAGCGCAATGGAGCATTTACAACATGTTCTACAATCACAATTGGAATGCGCGATGGATCTCCAAAAATTTGCATATCTTGGATTGAACAATTATTTATCTGCAATAGAAAAATTCTTTGGTCAGGCATCCAGCTTATTAATGTATTGCAGGAAACATTGTTTCTTTGACAGAACTCACCCTCATTTGTGCAATACTCCGCCGGTGAAGCTCAGCTCGCATAGCTGCAGTTTGTGTAGGCTGCTCAGAGCACAATAAAATATTGAAATTATGACAAACTTGATTACCACCTAAAAAAATATGACATTAAGAGAGCAAGTACTAAATCAGAAGCTTAAGTTTCAATTACATCCTCAGTGAGCTTCCGAAAGATGGGTGCTCTCCCAACAGTACCATGGAAGGTAGAACTATCAACCTCACTACTTATATATTGATAAGGCATCTCAACTTTAGAATAAACCATCCATATTGACCACTCAGCTCTTCGATCAATAGCCCATTGATTTCGAAGAAAATCAAGAATTAATGTTCTGTGAGCCCTGGAAACAAATTAAGAGAATGAATCGAAGAAAATCAAGAATTAATGTTCTGTGAGCCCTGGAAACAAATTAAGAGAATGAATTTTAGAAAGCACGGTAGGTAACAGCAAGAACAAAAAATGCATCTCAGCATAAGAAACTCAGAAATCTTATCCCTTAAGATTTGGTAATCATCTTCTGTTAAACCTTTTTCCAAGGTGCATAGTTTTAACTCTTCTTAAAAGGTCATGTAGCAAGACTGCTAGTGAAACATAAGGTTATCGAATACAATAGATGCAACAAGTGAAAGTAAACCTGTGAAACTTTAGAAATATACTCCATAAGTAAAATACTTGGTTGCCAAAGGAATGAAATAAGCCCACTAGTTCATCCTTGGATAGAGAATGAAGAACTTCTTCATTTCGAAAATCAGTTATACCATTGCGTTTCTGTTAGGAAGAGAATAGCAGATTAATACTATGGAGAGTAAAGCACCATGAACGAAAGCAGAAATGCAGCCTCATAACATGGGGAGAAAAAAAAGAAGAAGAAGAAGAACCTGTGAAACACTCTGCTTTTGGCTTGGCATTTGTCCTGAAACTTCAGCATTATCTTTTGAAGATGTGCTTTGGCGGGAAGTGAACAAGTCTTTATCCTCATGCTTAGAAGAAAAATCATTTACATCAATTGCTTGATTAATAGCCTTACTGACTTTCCTTAGCTCTTCAAGTAATATGTCACGAGCAGTTAAAAATCCTTTTATAAGAACAACCTGTTTCAATGGTGCTTTATGAGTATTTATTTTGTAACAAGCAGAAATTTACTATACTGCTAAGCTCTGAAACAAAACCACCAAGGCCAAGCAATGTGAGTATGTAACTAAGTGCATGTATTACCTAGTATACTCAGAAGATATACCTGTGATAAATAAATAAATTGATATAGCTTACAAAACCTACTACATGACCTAACAGCCTAAAGGAGCACATAATCATTCATTTGAGTGCATGCAAAATGGACCATGAAAGCTAGGTAAATATATCTGAATCCCAGACTTCCACGAAAAGAACATACTTGTTTTGCTTTATCAAAGTCTTCACTGGAAGCATCATCACTGCAGGAACCACTGGAAGGAAGACCAAAACTAGAAGCTGCTTACATGAATTCAATTCTTTGAAAAATGCAGTTGGCAATCAAAATATAAAAGCAAGGCGTCTCCAATTTATAGCGGCAGTTTTATTGTTATTGAACAATTAGAGTAAGTGGAAGCTGTGACAAACCTTGCAACCTTCGATGAGAGGGTATGGACACCACGTTTCAATAAGCATATGTGTACACTTGCATCAACAAGTACAGCATGGAAAGCATCAAAATGAACTGGGCAGTAAGAGTGCAGTCCCAAAAGAGCCTTGGGAGGAAGTCGAAATTCATGGACTGCTGCAGGATATGTGTCTAATGAGGCCTGCAAATTACACCTGTAAATGATGTTATAAAGTTGTTAAACTGTAAAATTACCTAAACCAATTTTGATTTCAGTGCAAGCTAATGGAGAAGTAAACTATTATAACCAAAAATCAGAGAAGAATCACTGGAACTGGAAAAACAGTATATCAAGCAAACTAACCCGTTCTCCAATATAGGTGCATACAAAAGCTCAAATTTCAGAATAACGGCAGAAGAATGGCTCATTCGAAGGACCTATTAGTAGCCAAGAGAAGACATCAATGTGGAAATAATCCAAGCACTATATAAATAGAACATTATATAAAGCACTTGAGCTGTAATATGTAATCTTCTGCCCCGATGGGTTTACTCAGTCTGTTGACACTTGAAAGGCCGTTTCACTCCCAAGAAAAACTCATAAATACATTTTCAATGGGATCCATGAGGGAAAAGAAAATGGTTGTTTCACATCTAGGTTTTGGAAGAAGCAAAAAGAAAAGGTGAAAAAATGGCAACAGCAAATCCTGTTTCTTACTTTCTTTGACTACTTTTTTCCATTCTTTTCTACACCAAGTCAGGATGCAAATAGTTTATCCTGAGCATTCTCTTCAGGTCAGGAACTTTACACTCTGCTATAAAGAAATGCCAACCACCAACCCACACTTAAACATAAATTGGGGAAGATTGGGAATTGAAGGCTATTAGTTCAACTTTGTCTACACACACCTCCCAACTGTTTGAGATAAGGGTTTTACAAATTTCTTTCTTTTCAGCTATCTTTCATTATGTCTTGCAACTTATTTATTCATAGAAAATAATTAAATCCATGCCTTAATTTTACTTTAAAAAAATAAATAAAATCTTCATACCTAGATTTGTATTCCTTTTAGTTTTCTATAGGTATCCAACCAAGACAAGTGGAATTCTTGCTTCTTGGATTTCATTTTCTATTCTCTTATGTTTGTCTCCTCTTCACCACTTTTGGGATCCAAATGAAGTGAACAGAAACAGCCTATATAGCTATGAACCATTGATACTCTGATGAGAGACTTTTGTTAAGAGACAGAAGGAACTACACTACAAGGAGAATAGTACCTCATATTTGGAGAGAGATAAATTAAATGAGACCAACACTGAGAGAAGGATATCCTGTCTTGCATATTTTATCCGGAAAGGTTGTGTGAAGTAACTGTTGTCTGTGTCATCAATCATCCACACTCCACATATGTTATCAGAACCTGTATCAGGAGCTGCATGACATGCAAAATTGTGACAATTTCCAGCTCATAGTCCATTTTAAAAATAAGGCCATTAATTACTATTTAATTATTTATTTTCAAAAAGATGTACTAGTCGTATGATATGTATACACCCACACAAAGACACACATGCATATTGTGTGTGTATCTATATTAAAAGCACATGTGTATTATGTATACACATGCAAGAAAAGCTAAGGTCCAAGGGCCATACCAGTATAAATTTCTAAAAAAAGTAAAAGAGAGTGTTATTGGCACCTAATTGTATAAAACTTTTTAACAAAAAATTGGAGCACTGTAATAAATAAAATCTGAGAGAAAGTAGTTCTGCTTCAGAAATGTATGAACACCATCCTGTAAGAACTCCAACTACTTGATCATGCAATTAATAAAAATGGAAATTCTTCAACACAAACAATTCATTTCAAATTCCCTCTACTTCTAAATTCAAACATAAATGCATTTATTCAAAGCTTCCCACTTTGCTCACCAAGGTCATTCTAATGTGTGCACTTGAAATTATAACTAAAACAAATGCCCATTTGAATTACCTTCATATTGAACTACTCTTGATGGAGTTCCAACAGATTCATAATCACCATTCTCCCATCTCATTGTAATCTTAATTTGATACCATCTGCATATATGCCAAAGAAAGAGAAAAGGACACAAGAATGATTCTCAAAGTGACATGGTAAAAAGATATTAGGTACAGCCGTACAGGAAATTGCAAGACACATACCCTTGCTGGAATAAGTCCAGATTGTGGAATCGATGAATGTAAAGAGCAATCTCATACACAGCATCCAACATTGATTGTGAATTTCTATGGTTTGATAAAGACTTGGAGTTAGACTTCATTGGCTGTGACTGCTGCTTTTGTGATGATGATAGCAAAGACGTGGGTCTGGCTTCAGTACTATTCAATCTCTTAGGTGTCACCGGCGCAGGTCTGTTCAAACCAGCAATTATCCATCGGAGACGCTCTAATATAATAGACATTTCTTGTGGTTCTCTCTAGTCCTAACACTTTGCATCCTCCAATTTTGCTTACTCACAGACCAGCCTAATTATATTTCATTTGTAATTTATTGCCAAAGAACAAGATGATTCAACACCCATATAGAAAAATGCTGGTTCACCATAAAAAGGCACATCTTCCTGAAGCTATCAACCAGCAGAGTGTAGCTGACAGCTTTGCAAGAGACTCCTATACATTAAAACATACCTTGTGAATTTTCTTTCATAAAAAAGTATGTGGTAAAATATGAAAAAAACAGAAAAAGACTTGGCAGGAAGTTATAACTGTCAATGTGACAAAACAAAAGATCCTCAACGAATTTCATTAAGTTATAACTAAAATCAATGGTTTATAACTAATTCAAATATATAGAACCCTAACCTAATTTAAGTGCTCCGACTATACCAAAATTTAGCACTTTTAACTGCCTACAAAAGAGAGTTTCATTGGCTATGGCTCTGTACGACTGTACAGAAGCAATTACTTTAATTCAGCTCTTTCATGTTGCGAAATAGCTATTAGCTCAGCATTAAATACAGACACCAACACTTTGCATTCTGTTCCCACATCACTGCTATATGCTGAAGTCAATTCTCTATTTTCCCTAACCACAAACTCTATTTCTTATTTAAAATTTAAATCAGTCCAACTAACAAGACATCCAAACTCTAATTGTCCATAGAAAATCCCATTAAATCCCTCTTATCTGTCCCATCTTTGCTACAAAAGAAAAAAGAAAGAAGAAGCTCATTTCGTGCAAAGCCAATATGATGAAGCCAATTCTCTAATTTCTCTAAACATCAACTATTTTTTCATTTCCAGAGTAAATTTTAAATCAGACCGAATGGAAAGGCATCTAGAGTCCATGACATCCCTCTGATCAACCACATCTTTGCTACCCAAAGAAAAAAGAGAGAAGCCCATCTTCCCCACTGCATAACTATAATTGCAGTCACCACATCAAGTGTCAACAAACTATATATACAGGATAACAGCTGTAGAATGTGCTATTCAAGTCATATAGCCTCAGTATAAACACAAAATTTGAAAACTAGATTTGAGCTAAAACTAGCAAGAGCAACTACCTACCCAGATCAAATGGCCTACATTCTGCGCTTAGCATAGAGCAGAGGTAAGGGAACAAGATAACAGAACAAAAATAATAAAAGGAGAGTGGGAAATAGGTCAATCATCAAAGCTCAAAGGAAGTGCATGCAAAAAACAATGGAAAATATCAAACCTCATGTCATTCCTAAATAGCTACATCCGTACAGTTTCTACAAGCAAATTCATACGTATTGAGCCAATTATACCATGAAAAAAAACAAACAAACGAAAATCCCAAAAACAAAACAAATCTACTCCAGAGAAAGAAAGAGCTACTATAGAAAACGATTTGAAAACGTATAAAACAAACCAAAGGTATATGCAGGCAGAGTCAGTTATATCTGAACCTAAAACGGCACTCCTTGTTTCTTTCCCCTGGTTGAGCTGTATACTGCCAGGGGTAGTCAACGATGGCTAGGTGGTCAAAGCGTCCCAGTACGGCAGCGGGGGCGACAGGCCACCGGAAATGGGCAGAGACGGCGGCGAGGGTCACGATGAAAGAGAAAATATGAAAATTGGGAGCGGGGGCTGGGCTATGAGTTTCCGAAAAGGGGTAATTTTAAGTTGGACCAGTAGAAAAAATTTGGAGCTGAGTTGAAGCGTTAAAGTCAGATTTTCACACAGGCAGAGCTGATCTGTCCGGTGATATGACTAATGTTGTAGCCTGCATTCATTGGATCTAATACGGAGTATACATAATTAATGGAAGATCAGGGGACCTCGGAATATCAGATACAGTACTCATCCTCAAATGTGTATACATTCACAGTTGTACTATGAAGAAACACAGTCAAAATTATTGGATCAAAACATCAACTCCTCCGTACTATAAAGTCCACCGCGTTCTAGACTTCTAGTGAACCCCATGTGACTCTCTTCGCATATAGTTAGTTCTTAGGGTTGTGAAGTGTATTTGACATTTACTATACCATTGCGATAAATATATGAACTAACCATCAATTGATTTTTGATTTGTCTATTTACATTTTTAAAAAAATTAAAAAAAAAAAAAAAAAAAAACTACGTGAACAATGGTAAAGATCTGCTATCTTATTTGACATTAAAAATTAAAAAATAATAATAATAATAACAACAATCTGCATTCAAAAAAAATAACAACAATCTTACAGTGCAATTATTATTCATACGTAAATCTTTTTACTTTATTTTCTGTTAGATAGGGTGATTTTTTGATAAATAAAAACGACAATGCAAGCAAAAAAAGGTGCTCTATGATCACTTTAATCAGTCACCGTCACCGTCAGGATGAAGAAAAGCATTAGGATTGATAATAGTTGTCATTTTACTGTTTGTTTTTTTTTTTTACTTTTTGTTTTTGTTTGAATTGCATTGTTTGCTATATATAATTTGCATGTTGCTATAATGCTACGAAATATGAAGGGGGGAAAAAATCGCAATTGGCTTATGCCACATGAGGCCAGTAACTTAGTAAGTGAGGGCTATCCAAAACAAAACAAAAACAAAAAAAGACCAAGGCATACTCTAATTAGACCAAGGCATACTCTAATTAAATTGAATATTAAATAGTTAGTTTGGTCTACAATGACCACTACACAGCTCAATATAGTATGTACTAGTTTGGAACTTTGGATAAGAATTTGTCAACCTTCTACATTCACACGATATATAACCACAGCTCAATATAGTATGTACTAGTTTGGAACTTTGGATAAGAATTTGCCAACCTTCTACATTCACACGATATATAACCAAACTAAAATTATGTCTTACAAGAGCATGCATATCAATGCAGTTTATTTAGTTTTTACAGATAGAAAAAAACAAGCTTGGGTTTCTAACTACTGTGGGAGGAGTTTTTTTTTTTTTTAGGTGTGTTTTTACTCCTGCAAATATTGTATTTTTGTGGGTCCCATTGTTAATGCTAGAAGACAGAGAAATTAAGAGATTACATTGCATGTGCGCGAAACGCGCACCTGTTGCGCATGCGCCGCTAAGGGCATAAATTGCTTTGTTTAAATTTTTTTTTTTTTGTTGTTGTTGTTGTTCTTCTGCTGCTCTTTAGTTTTTTTTTTTTTTTTTTTTTTTTGTGCACATTTTATAAAACTTATTTGAAAGTTTATATCTTATTTTAACTTTTTAACTTTAAGTTAGCTGGTAAGTTATGTATGTCAAACAAAATCGTTGTCTTTTTGTGCACATTTTAGTGTCGCATATCACCATGTAACACATGTGTTGTTGACTCTGACTCAACAAATTGCTCATCCAATCGCTCCCAAGTCCCAACTATTTGTGCCCTAATCAATTGTTGTATGCTCAAAACTGGGACGCCAGAGTGCATGGTCGAATGTTCCATATCCAAATCACTAAGCATACAGCTCACTGTGTCCAATTTGGTCATTTAGGCCTTCAAATTATTTGCGCGTTGTTGACGTTGACTAAACAAACTGCTCATCTAACCGCTCCCAACAATTTGTGCTCCAATCAATTGTTGTACACTTAAAAAAGGGGTGTCAAAGTGCATGGGTAACTGCTTCCTATACAAATCATTCGTACAGACAACTCACTGACAACTCATTATCCAATTTGGTCAGTCATACCCCAGTTGATTGTTATGCTTGCTCTAACCTCATATCAATGACTATTTTAGTGCTATTGTAAGCCAAATTATTTCATAAACTTGTAACTAGTCACTATAGAATCAGATTTATTAAATATAAAAGCAATACTTGATTTTTTAAAAAATTAATATAAGTTATACATTTTTATGGAGTTTTTGTGTGTGTAAGTCTTCAATCAAATACTTTCAATTCATTTCAAATTAGAATTAAACTAAAATCACATAATTTTACAATGTCATAACAATTAAAGGGTGACAACAAGTTAACTTTGAAAATAAAGAAAGAGAAAATTTTGAATATGATGGAAATGGAGTAATGAATTTAAATTTAAATGTTTTATTGAAAAAAGGTACTACGTATAATTTATTACTTCATATCAAATTAAGAAATAATAAAGTGAAATGTACTCCTAAATCCTAATCTTTAAACAAAACAGTCCAATTGGAATTTGATTTCAATCTGAAACTGAAAAGGAAAAGAAAACCAGAAAATTAGGAGCAGAGCGAAATGCCTTTTCCCTCCAAACTTCAATCCCATGCGTCGTGTGAAGGCCATGACCGCGACACGTCAGCAAAGTCAGTACGGTGGGACCGCCTCTCCGACGCGCGCCCATAGGGTAAACGCTAAAACCCCTAAAACGAAAACCGCCCCGGCGCGGGTCAACACTCGTCATATTCCGTGGCAGTCCCGTAGTTCAACTCAATTCCAGGGGTAATCCTGTACTTTTTTCGAGCGACAGGACTTTCAGTTCATAACAGACAGCTACCGAGGAGAAAAACCACCATCCCCAACCTCTCACTACTGACCTCTCTCTCTCTCTCTAAACCTTTGCTCGTAAACACGAAAACCTTAATACACACCAGACAAACTCTTCGATGCTTTAAGGTTGCCGCAATGGCGACCGACGAGGTAATGTTCCGCTGCTTTAACCCGCCGTTGTGCTCGGCGGCGCAACCGTCCCAACCACCACTTAAACCTCCAACTACCTATAGTTTTTATGTACCTCCAAAAAAAATGAGGATCGATTTTGATCGTATTGTTGCCTTTTTATTTATAATTTAAATTTTGATTTTTGGGTCTTTACGTGCTTGGTGCGATTCCCCCTTTATTTGTTTTCTTTACTTTTTTTTTGTTTTTTGGGGTTGCAGAGATTAACAGCTTTGAAAAAGGCGTATGCTGATATAATACTGAACACGGCGAAGGAGGCGGCCGCCAGGATTATGGTTTCGGAGCGGAAAGCTCTTCGATTTCAACACGAGCTGCAGGTGGCTAAAGAAGAAGCGCTTCGGATGCTGCTTAGGCTTAAGCAGATGATGGATTCAAAGGTGAGGATTTTCTTCTATTCTATTGAAATGGGCTTCAATCTATCTGAATTTTGTATACGTTCTGATCAGTTTTTGCTTCAATGCAAGTGTTTTCGATTGTCTAAGTAAGTGAATTTGGTCATTTTTTGCTTTTTGTGGATTTCTTGAATTAAGAGTTTCAGTTTGGGTCACCTGAGATTCGAGTTTTTGTATTCCTGTTCTGCTTGATTGTCAATTTGGTGGATTTGTTTTCTGTTTCTGATTGATTTATGTGATGATTGTGATTAACTAGGAAGATGTTAGCTTTATTGATTCCACTGTGGAAGTGATTTGTTGCAGCAAAATGCCCTGGCTTTAATATAAAATGAGTTTGGGCAACTGGAACAATGTTTTCTTGGAGGCTTGCATATCTTCTGTTTCAAATGGGGAATAATTTAGAACTAGTTGTTGACACTTATAATCTTATTGCAAATGATATTGTAGGTCTTTACCATCCCCATCTTTGAGAATCAACTGAAATGAGGTTTTAGATTCTCAAATGTCAAGGATGGCAGGAGCTCAGCGTTTTGTTTCGCATGCCTGTGTCAGGCAAGATAGAAGAGGCTTTTTTTGAGACAAAACTTGCATAAAAGTTTTTTTTAAATATCTATTTCTATCACATCATAGACCACCCCATATAGGCTATAGCTGTTTGCTGGTGTCTTTGTTGATCACTAGTAATATAATGACAACTTGTTATTGAGATGTGCCTGCTTGTTTAAAAAGAGACTTCCTGAGAAGCCCTCAAGTGTAAAGCTTCTTGAGAAAGGAGTTTTTTTGGGCTATAAAAAGCTTTTTCTCATTTCATTATTTGGTCCAATCTTATGCCTCTTGGAGATAAGCTCGAATAAGTTGTGTGCAAAAACACAGTAGGGGTGAGTTGTTATTTTTGGAGGGGTGAATGTTTAAATTGAATAATGCTAATAAGAAGGGGAAGTTGTTTCCCCATTGTTGATTGGCTCAAGACAGAGTTACGCTCTTGATAATTCACTAATCGATGCCTGCATGATACTGCCAAATTGTTTTATCTAATCTCATGTCTTTTAAGATGTTTGTAAAGTACTGCCAGTCCTTTCTCCTATTCTTATGAGCTTGCTTTAAATTCTTTATTGGAGTTTCTTCTGTTAGTGCTATGTCCTTGGGTCTTGGGTTGGAGGAAGCAGCTAAACAGTTGAGCTTTTAGGATCTTTTCAGTTTTACAAAAATCCAGTTTTTGATAAGAATATGTTTTAGGATCTCCAAGATTTCACTGTGTATATAAAATTCCATTCTTCCAATATAATAATCTATGCATTTTTGTGTGCTTTTCGTGGTAACTATTAGCAACTCCTTCGCAGATTTGTTCATGATCAGATTATTGCTATATACTTTGACTGTCCAGTATATCTTATTCGGTTTTCCTGTAGGGTGTTAAGACTTTAATAATTGTGAAACTGGGGATGGGAATGGAGCACTGCCATTAACCACTAGTTGTTTACACCTTTTCTTTCTTCCTTTGCAGAATTGCAGGCTTAAATTATTACATTTTACACTTTTGGATTTCTATATGGATGCTGAGTTTCTTAATATGATGTTATCTGACCTCATATTATTATTTACAAGGAACTAATTGTTACAAGAAGAATGCTTCAATATATCCCAAGCTTGTATGTTTAGAAACTACAACTGTCTGCGTGTAATGTAGGTAAAACAAACAGATGTGGTTGCTCATAGTTAATCAAAGTCTCTAAAGCCACCTTCAGTTCAAGATAATGTCTGCACTAATATTGGTGTTTTACGTGTTTGGGAACTCATGTTTCCTTTTCTTTTTCTTTTTTTTTTTGGGTATTAATAATTAATACTGATTCATGGCGTTGCATACTGAGCTTACAGATTAGTGAAGCAGAGTCGACATGCTTGAGTCAACAGAAAAAGATTGAAGAACTTGAAGCTCAACTTCACGAGGCTGAGGATATTGTAAGTGATCTTAGAGGAGAGTTGAGAGAAGTGAATGCTGAGCTGGAGAGAGTGAAAAGCAACAAAGAAAATGGATTCCTGTTGGGTAGACATAATAGTGCCACTCATACAGAAGCATCTGAGGAGAACATATTCTGTACATCTCCCCCTGTATTACATCCTGCAGAATATCAAGATAAACGTGTGGCAGTTTCTGACATGAAGGACATGAATCTGAGTCAGAGAAACGAGGGCTACAAGACTTGTAGCAGAATAGTTCACATGGGAAACTCTTATCTCTCACATCCGGATCTACCCTCTATTATTTTGAGAAGCAAGGAGCCTGAGCTGTATCGGAATGGATGTACACAAAGGATTCGTGCCTGTGAAGGAAACCCGTTAGGCACCCTTTCAGGGAAAGTAGGAAAAAGGAAAACTGAAACTGATGGCAAAAATGATGACAATACAGAAGTCTCTGCAATGCCTGTTCATAAGGTTGATGGTATGGATGATACTGAGAAGAAAGTTTTCTTCAAATCTTGTCATAGGAAAAGAAGAAGGGCAAACAGATTTTGGAAAAATAGAGTTTCTTTAGATGGAAACCTTCCTGATCTTTCACCGAAGATGGATGGAGAACCAAATAATTTTTGTTTGAGGCCTCATTCAGGTCCAGTTAATGACCACGAGACGACTCCAATATCATCATCATCATCAGATGGAGTTGAACCCGTGATACTTCCAGCAAGTGCCAAGATTTCTGGAAACAAACCTGAGCTTGCCGAGCCTTGTGGTGTTGAAATTCCAGTTTTTGAGTGTGAGGGATTGACAGAAAAGATGGAGGCTCCAGGGCAGGAAAGTGGATCTACAGGAAGTTCAGGGATCACAGTGCTTAAATCAGATATTGAAGAAGTTGATGTCCAATTGCTGCAGTCAGGTTCAAAGATATCTGATGCTAATCTACCTAGTGATAGAAGTTTCAAATATACATTCCAGAGAAAGCGGAGAAGAGGAGCTTCTAGAGAATTTGAGGATGCTTCTATACAAAATTGTGGTGTGGAGACGAATGAAGAGAAAGAAAACGTTCCAAAATTGTCAGCAGAATCATCTCGAGATAGTCGACGAATGGCACAGGTTGCTCGTCAGGTTAGTAATGAACTATGCATATTTGTGTGAGGATTATTGAAGTTTGAACATCTTCATCTTTCTGTTCTAAATTCTAATCGTATGTTTGTCTTCGTCATCTACATCTGGCAGCTCATATCATTGTCGGAGAAGAAGTGGTGGCAGTGAATATAAGAAACGCCCTTGTCTCTACTCTTCCATGGGAAAGCATGCAGATGGGACGGAAAGTGTCGCGAAACATTTATGATCCAGGATTTAAGTTCCTGGTGAGGAGTGAAAAGCTAAAGCTGTGATGATGAAATGACAGTAGTTATATAAGTAACTGATGATGTTAATTGCATGACATCAAATATGTTGAGTAGCATGGTGCCATACATTGTTGTGAGGCTTCACATTCTGTGGAAGTATAAACCTTTTTTTTTTTTTTTTTTTGTCTAGTTTTGTGTTAATCGAATATATTTCTACATATTAATCCTAAGTACATTTCCTTTTCCTTTCACTGACAGACAATATTGTATTGTCACTTCTCTCTCTGTTCATTCCCATGACAATAGAGTTAATCCACAGGAGACCCCTCTTAGCTCATTTTAGGGGGAAATAATTATAATTCGTGAGAAAAGAATAAAGTAGGAACTTAAATTATACTATTTGGCAAGGAAGAATATAAGATTGAGAATTGAAAGAGAAGTAAATAAAAATAAAAATGGTCTTGTATAATAATAATATAATAATGATAAAATGATAATTTATCATGAAATTATAATTCCTATTGCAACCAAATTATTGAATTGTAATTTCATAAAATTTAATAGGAATGAAATAACAATTTCATCTTACCAAACACTCTATTATTAAGCTTAAAACCGAAGAAACTGAGATGATATTGTAAATAAAAAATAGAAATAACTCATTTAAGTAGTATATATACCAGTAGATTAAATTTGAAAAAGGGGTGCACACTCCACACTGCTCCGTGGAGTGTCCGGCTGAGCATTTTGGGAAGAAAACATAGATTTGGGAAGTATATAAGCATTACAGTAGTCTGTACACATATCTAAAGTGAAAATGGGAATCGCAAGTAAGGCGGGGGACTGGGTGTTCAAGATCTTCACGGCTGGGCTAGGCGGCGCCACCATTTTCTTCGCCGCCAATCTCTCCTTCAACGTCTACCGTGGGAAGAAATGGAATACTGCCCAACTGGTACACTATACTATCAATGAAAACCTTTTTTTTTTTTTTTTTTTGGCGTTCTCTGCTTAAAACCCTAGATGCGAAAGTTGAGATTGCCGATTAATGCTTATTGAAGCTGGGAAGTAGTTTTTATAACCCGCGATGCTTCTTTTTCCTTCCTGCTAGCAGATTTTGTTGTTTTGATTTCTTCGACAATTAACACACAATACGTTTGTTTGATGTCTTTTTTGTTGTTAGGATCACAAGTTTAGTTTAGATGCACAACACTAATCTATGTGGTTCATATCCAACAATTTTTTTGCAACTTCTCTGCTCTGATTGTATGCTTCTGGGTCTGTCGCCTAAAAATTATATTGCCGTTTTTAATCGCAGAAGAGTGAAGAAAAGGCAGAATAAGCTGCGGTGGATTCCAAGTCCTATACTGTATATGTAACTTGCCATGTAGAACGTTGGATGAGATTGTCCAATAACTTCCTAGCTACAGCTTCATTTGAATATCATTAAGCAGTACAAATGTCTGACTGCAACAAATGTTACTCGTTTTGTTCATCTTGTATTCTAGTACAAAAGTTGGTGTTGCTGACAGCAAAAGTTGGTGTTACTCGTTTTGTTCATCACCAGTCTTTGACGCTGAACCATAATTTTCCAGTTCCCAATTACAAACAGAATGTACCAAACCAAACCATCATTTTAACATAATAAAACTAGAAGCAAATATAGGATTTCTTCAAATCACCCGCTTACATTACATGATTTAGTAGTATTTGGAAACAAGAAAGATGGAGTTGTTTATACTGAAACACATAAATCCGAGGTAGGATGATATTTATGTACACTCACATTACATTGTTAACACTCTTTGAAACTCCACTCGAGGAAACCTCAGAAACTCCCTGCGATTCGTGGTACATTTCAGCCAATGGGTTTCGAATGAACCCATGATTACTTTGAAGCTGGAACCTCCTCCTACTCTCTAACTTGAAATCTTCGCGCACTCCAGCTTTGCTTCGTGCTGCAACCAGCGAGGGGGGCTCACCTGAAACAGGCAACTGTGAGGATGAACTCCGCCCTGTCCTCTTCCATAGTCTCGAGCTAAAAAATCGTGCACCAGGTAGCGTGCAACATATGGGTGTGGTCTTTCTATTTGACATTCTTTGAGTTGACACAGCCAAGTCATGTGAGATCTCATCTAAAGCCAACTCCAGACCATGAACCCGTGTCTCCAGAGAATGCATCCCACTCTGTGTACTCCCAATGAATTTCTGGATATATATATACATTTTTTCAGAAAAGTCACTTCACAGTAAATAAAGTTTGTTTTCATAGTAAACTAGTACAGCATGCTTCTCCAAGTTCGTTGTAAAGTTATTTACTTCGAAGTCATAATCACCAAAGCTATAGTACTAGAAAAGGGGAACACTGGCAAGTTACCTGGAGAGTATCTATCAAATTGGACTGCTGAGTTTCAATCTGAACAAGTTGCTTCCGAATCTGGGAGAGTTCTTCACTCTCTTTCTGGTTCCTATAGAGATCCCCAGTTTCATTACTCATGACAACGGTATGTTCTGATTTCTCTTCATGATATGGGACTACACGAGATCCAGCAGCTTTCTGTCCAAAGAGGGCTCTTCTGGTTTCTGGTTTTGTAGCTTTCTGATCTTTATATTTCAGATCATCCTTTGAAGCTACAGGCACAGAGCCTTGAAGTGCAGAAACCTCGATCTTGAATTCAGAAGACTTCTTGCAATCAAGCTTGCGGAATATTGCAGAAGCAGCCTTCTTTTGAGTACCCTCTGTAAGACTTCTCCTCCTAGCTGTAGTAGCTGGTGAGCTATCATGGACACTAGACTTGCTTGGAGTAGTATATCTTCTTCCCCTTTGATTGCGAGCACCAGAACTCATGGAGCCAGGCGGATAATGCCCATCACTAGCATTTTCTGTGCCAATGATTATGAAGAGAGTGAGTGATATATTTGATTTCAGAATAAAGTTTATGACCCAAAAAAAAAATAAAAATTGCAAACTTCAAATGAACTACTATATTGAGAAAGAAGTAAATGAAGAAGGGACCAGTCAAGGGACTCTCAAAATCCAATTTTGCAGAATGGAGTACTAAAACAATAAATTTTGCAGAATCAAACAAATAAGATTACAATCACTAATCAAGGGACTCTAAAAATCCAATTTTGGAAACATATACTAAGTATAAAGTATTCTTCGGAACAGATTGAGGAATCAGATACCTTTGGATGAAGAATTTGATTGGGGACGAGGTGAAACATCATCAGGCAAGTCAGGAATCTCTTTCCACGCCTCCAACATCTGATTCATTGTCTCTCTCACTGCCTTCACCTACCATCAAAAATCATAAAAATTATCAATTCAACCAAATCACGACAAAGTAAATCTGGCAGGAATCAATCAATAAGAGGAAAATTTGATCCGTATTGCCGGAAAAGGAGGAAATTGAGATTTCAACCCGTGATACCTTGTCGAATCTTTTGGCCTCGATAGTCTTCAAGCAAGCTGGTTTAAACTCCGATAACATCTCTTTCTCCATTATCCCCGCGAGCCTCGTCAAAGCCTCGACACTGGCCTTCCTCGCCGCCCAATCGTCGCTATTGACGAATTGCACCAAACACGGAACTAAATTCCTTACGACTAGCTGATTAGAAGCGCCTCCAATGCCAACTACACTACCGATCAGGGTAAGCAGCGCGGCCTTTGCCTTGAAGCTATCGCATTTCAGGAGCTTCTCGAATCTCGGCATCAGCTTCCTCAAGTATGCGGCATCCGGATCAGGCGCTCCCTCAATCGCTGCCGACAAGCAAAGCGCGGCGCCGATCTGGGAGTTGATTTCCTGTTCAGTGAACAGCGCCTCTAGGAATGGCTTGATGATGGAGGGGAATGGGGGCTTGGTAAGGTGGGAGGAGATGGAGGCGCAAGCGGCGATGCAGGCGGAACGGACGGAGGAGTTGGGATCGCGGAGGCGGCGGACCACGGCGGAGAGGAGCTTCGAGAGATGAGGGGAGAGAGTGTCGCCGTGTTCCTCGGACAGCAGCGAGATAAGGCGGAGGCATTGCTTGCGGACCGGAGACTTGTCGGAGGAATCGGTGGCAGAGATTGAGGAGAGGAAAAGCGGAATCGTCTCCGGCGAAAGAGTTTTAACGATGGACTCGAGCTCGGAGGCCGCCGCGGAATGCGTGTCCCGGTCGGAGAGTTTGTGGAGGCAGGTGAGCACGCGGTGCTTCAGGTCACGCGCTTGGCTGTGTTTCTGCTTGTTTGTCACCGACATTTCTCTGAACCTGAAAGAGAAGTAGGTAATCGAACGGAAGGATTCAAGAGTGGGACGGTGGTGGTGGCGGCGCCGGTGGAATTTCCTGTAGCATCGCCGTGTCTGCTGGCGGTGGGCTTTTGCTTTCAGAGTTGGGATCTGTCTTTCCCTTTTCTTTTTGAAGGAGAGAAGAGAACTGTAAAGAGGAAGGAAGTTATCCTACGGAAAGCCGTTAATCTAGTTTAGCAGTAAACGGCCGGTAACGTTTCCTTTTAAGTATTTCATCGTATACGGCGTCGCATTAGCATTCAGCGCGCCATTTTTTGCATAATTACACTAATTATTATTACTTGCCCTTGCTTGATTAATTAAACAAAATAATGAGAGATTTTTATTTTTTTTTTTCCTTTTTGATAATCCAGATTTCCGAGTTTCACCCGACTATATCCTGGACTTAATGAAATTATCTCCAAGCTCATGACAAGGTAAATGGCCCTAATCTAACTTCACCAAAGTATAAGGCTAAATTAATTTTTTGATAATATTATATACTAATTTGATTAGTATTTTGTTGAGGGTGTCCCCATAATTGGATATTGGAAAGGTGAAATACTTGAGAGACAAAAGCTGAATTCAGTCAAAAAGGTTAGAAGGGCATTGAATTAGAAGAATCAAAGGAATTATTTGAGCATGGAAAAAGATTTTCAAGTGAAGTGTGCTAATCATTAATCATAATGTTGCTTCTTTTTCTTCTTCTCAAATTATTGCCACTTCATTATTAAGCATTGTTTCTCCCTTTGTACACTAAAATATTGCTCATAAATGGACAATTATATTTAATTTAATACACTTTATTACTCTTTTTATATTTTACTTATTATAAATCCTTTTGTTCTATAAAGGTTTGAAATTCAACTGATTTAAATTAATATTTTGTATATGTTATAAAATGTTTATGTTTTTAAATCATAAAACAAAATTTAAACACAAGACAAAGTATTTATAATTAATTTAACATAGAATAGTAGTTATTAAAATTTTCACTGCTAATCTAAGTAGTTCAAACATCAATCAATATGTCCTAATTTAAATCACCAACCATACAAAATTCAATTTATTCAATCAAACCATCTACCAATATAATCTACTTTGTGGCCCAAGTATATAACATGACAAACTTTATTTTATTTGTTTTGTTGTACAAATATGAAGTATTGTAATTTTCATGACAAGGCTAATTTGTTGATTATTGAGAGCTCACCTTTTCTTGTCTCTCAAAATTTTGTTTGTCTGGTTGGGAACTCATGCGCATATTATATATCATGAATAAAATATAATTATTGATTGAGATTCTACTGAATTTGTCAAATTTCACAAAATAGCATAATAATGACTATGCAATATATATATATATATATATATATATATATATATATATATATATATATATATATAAAGAGATGGTTTGAGAAGGTGTTGTCGGCCGATATGGTAGGGAAATTAATCTAGTGCTTGATTGCCCAACTATTTGTATAGTTTGGTACGGAATGAAAGAAATCATTTCTTGATGTGAAAAAGACTGGATGATGAGAATGATAATCGTTGATTCAGTTCTGAACAGATTACAATAGAATACTAAATAGATTGAGTCTAACGTAAACTACTCCTATACAGTAGGGTAGTCAGACTAGTAGACTATTGACTTATTCTAATATAATTATAACAACTATATAATAGAAATAATAATAACATGGCTAACACTCCCCCTCAAGCTCAAGGAGGGTGCATAACCACATTGAGCTTGTCCCGTAAAGAAGCAAACCGGGGGCCCGGTAGCGGCTTGGTGAAGATATCAGCTAGCTGGTCCTTGGTCGAAACAAAGTTGACTGTCATATCCCCGGATGCGACCTTGTCTCGAACAAAGTGATAGTCGATTTCTACGTGTTTAGTCCTGGCATGAAAAACAGGATTAGCACAAAGATAGGTGGCCCCGAGATTATCACACCACAATGATGCCGGTTGTCCGCTATGTAACCCTAGCTCACGGAGTAGCGACACAACCCACGTGACTTCAGCAGAGACGTCAGCTAGAGCCTTATACTCGGCCTCAGTGGATGAGCGAGCAACAGTGCGTTGCTTCCTGGATAACCAAGAGATCAGATTAGACCCAAGAAAGACAGCATATCCGCTAGTACTTTTCCTGTCTATCGGACAACCAACCCAATCAGAGTCTGAAAAGGCATGAATAGTGGTCGAGGATGAAGTAGTCAGACGCAATCCGTAGGTGAGAGTCCCTTTGATGTACCGTAGGACCCGCTTAACGAGACCCCAATGATCCGTAGTTGGGGAGTGCATGAATTGACATAACCGGTTCACTGAAAAAGACAGGTCAGGCCTCGTGATGGTTAAGTACTGTAATGCCCCTACAATGCGACGGTACTGGGTCGGATTGTCAAACGGTTCTTGAGTTGGTGAAACAGCTTGAGTTACAGCAGCGGGTGTGGCTAGTGGCTTGCACTCAGACATCCCGGCGCGGGCGAGTATATCATTCATGTAACGTCGTTGAGATAGCATCATACCGGTGTCGAGCTGTACCGTCTCTATGCCAAGAAAGAATCCTGGAGCACCTAGATCCCGGATTTTGAATGTGTCAGATAGTTTACCAAGCAGTGTAGTAATCAGCGTTGCATCATTACCCATCATGATGATATCATCAACGTAGACAAGTAAGAAGACCCGGGAAGAACCAGTCGTGAAATGGAATAATGAAACATCAGTCTTAGACGGCAAGAACCCTGCAGATAATAAATAGTCATGAAGCCTTTTGAACCAAGCGCGAGGGGCTTGTTTCAGGCCATACAAGGAGCGTTGAAGATGACAGACATGATCAGGATGCGTGGGGTCTTCATAACCTGGGGGCTGTCTCATGTAGACGGTTTCAGCTAGATGTCCATTGAGAAAAGCATTATGGACATCTAACTGACGTAATGTCCACTGGTGAGAGACGGCAAGAGAAAATAACATGCGCACAGTAGTTGGCTTGACTACCGGACTAAAAGTGTCGAAGAAGTCCTCGCCAGCTACCTGATTAAAGCCTTTGGCTACAAGCCGGGCTTTATAGCGTTCCACCGAGCCGTCAGCAGTTCGTTTGGTCCTGAATACCCATTTGCACCCAATCACATTCATGTGTGGTTCAGCGGGTACTAGAGACCAAGTGTTATTGTGTAGGAGTGCATTGAACTCCTGATCCATAGCCTCTCGCCACTGTGGGTGCCCTACGGCTTGTGAATAGCACGTGGGATCAGTTGTTGCACTCAGAGCCTGAAATTCCTCGTTCGTACCACGAGTCATACGACGAAGCCGCATCCCATGCTCTCGAGTCCGAGTCGTGATTTTGCGCACCCGGACTCTACGAGCCCTGACTGGCCCTTCAATGGCCAATGCTGGCGGTGCTTCTCTAGCCAAGGGAACTGGGCTGGCTGATGGGCCCAGTACAACCTCAGGGGACACTACCGTGGGGTGAGACACAATCTGAGTTAAGACTGGACTGGTCGCCCAAGGGAGTGCCGGAGGCGTCGCTGAGATGTCAACCTGTTTCTCCAAGTCTGCAAAAGGGAAAACATGCTCATCAAAGCGCACATGGCGACAGATATAGACTTTTCCCGATGTTAAATCAACACATCTGTACCCCCTAAAGGACAACGGGTAACCTAAGAATACGCAGGGTGCCGACCGATACTCTATCTTGTGCCGATTGTATGGCCGAAGATAAGGGTAACAGCGACACCCAAACACTCGAAGGAATGTGTATGGGGGTGACACTTTGTGTAGAAGACTGTATGGACTTTGAAATTTTAAAACGGACGAGGGCAGATAGTTTATTAGGCACGTTGCTGTTTCAAAAGCGTAGTCCCAATATTGCAATGGGACTGAACCATCGGCCAGTAGGGCCAAGCCGGTTTCGACTATGTGACGATTTTTACGTTCTACCCGCCCATTTTGTTCATAAGTGTATGCGCACGATTGCCGATGGTTTATACCATGATTAATGAAGGTGTTATGCAGTTTGCGATACTCCCCTCCTAAATCTGACTGAATGGACTTGATAGAACGCGAAAATTGGCGTTCTACCATGACACGGAACGACTCAAAAGTTTTATATATATCCGATTTCACCCGTAAGGGATAAAACCACGTGAAACGGGAGAAATCGTCAACGAAGAGTACAAAGTACCTATAGCCACTAGCAGAAATTACATGGGCAGGGCCCCAAATGTCGGTATATAATAAATCCAACACATTTTGACTACTTAAAGGAACCCTATCTAAAGGAAATCTGGAAGATTTGCCCATATGACATGATTTGCACGACTCCAATGCTGTGACTTTATTTGTTGCAACTGGACACTTTTGTAACACGCGACTTTGGACGTTTGAATGCGGATGGCCGAGTCTCCGATGCCATATGGTGGGTGTTGTACGAGAGGTGAGATAAGCAAAATGAGAGTGCGACACCGGGAGTTTATATAGGCCACCCTCCGTGAACCCCTTAAGCAGTATTGCCCGAGTTATGGAGTCCTTCACAAAAAAGCAATTCTTGTGAAATTCAAAAAAACAGTTATTTTCATTAGTGAATCGCTGGACCGACAGTAAAGGAACTGACAACTCAGGAACCAATAAAACATTAGATAATTTTAACTCTTTTGACATGGATGGTACAGACGCATGACCAACATGGGATATAGCCAAACCTGCACCATTTCCTACGCGCAGGACATCACCACCGTTGTATTCGTCAGACTGAGATAGCAGTGTGTGATCCGGCGTGGCATGAGCCGAGGCTCCAGTATCGGGGAACCAGCCGGCAGCAGCTCCGGGCACAGCATCATCTCCGGACAGTGCAACATGGGCCTGCGCCTGATTCTGTCCGGCATAGCGCTGGAAGCAGGTGACGGCAGTGTGACCATCGACGCGGCAGATCTGGCAGCGGGGGACGCCGTTCCGGCCGCGACCACGGCCTCGTCCACCTCGGCCACGGTTGCGACCCTGGCCGTTCAAGCCTTGCCGGCCGCCTCCTCCAGTTCGACCACGGCCAGCATAATGTGCCGCCGGCGCAGCCGCAAAGGTGGGATCGGAATGCACCGGGAAATCTTCTGCATGAATAAACTCCTGTGCCTGCAAATAGTCTGAAATTTGAGAGATTGTTACCGGAGTTCCCGCGGCCGTAAGGGATGACGCCATAGCCCGATATTCTGGACGTAGTCCCCTGAAGACGAACAGATTCTGTTCATCAAGTGAAATTGGTCGTCCGGCTAACGCAATATTCTCCACTAGTATTTGCGCACGGCCGAGATACTCGGCTGCCGTACTGCTTCCTTGGCGTAACGAATGGAATTGGCCGAGGAGACTTAAACAACGCGCGCGAGTGGAACTGCTCAACGCCGTGGTGATGGATTCCCATACTTCCCGGGACGTCGCACGGCCTACCGCTAAATGCATTACCTCATCCGAGAGGGATGAGATAAGCAGAGACAAGATCGCTTGGTCTTGTTTGATCCACGCCTTATACTCGGGATTCGGGATCGGAGTCGGGGTGGCGGATGCGGTCGCGGACTGACCGGAAACTGGCGGAGCGGTGATGACCGGCGGTGGGCATGGGATTTCGCCATCTACAAACCCCACCAAGTCTTGGCCACGGAGAAACGGTACTAGCTGAGTCCTCCAAAAGAGGAAATTGCGCATTGTCAATTTGATTGACACGAAGTGATGCGCTCCGGACAGAGGATTGGAGCCGGAGGCCGGAGACGCACCACCGGCGGCAGTCACAGTCCTCTCCGACGAGTCACTCGACATGGCAGCGTACGGTGGTTGGTGTTTTTCGGTGAGGGTGGGGGATTTTTTGGAGAGAGAATCGACCTGGTGCTCTGATACCAGATGAGAATGATAATCGTTGATTCAGTTCTGAACAGATTACAATAGAATACTAAACAGATTGAGTCTAACGTAAACTACTCCTATACAGTAGGCTAGTCAGACTAGTAGACTATTGACTTATTCTAATATAATTATAACAACTATATAATAGAAATAATAATAACATGGCTAACATGGATGTCTTTAAAACATCAACAAAAATTGTTATTTATATTTTTACTTCAATCTAGTAGTTTTAAAAAAATTATTTAAAAGAAATTAAAAAAGATACGGAAAATTATGTATATCCATTCTATTTACGAAGACTATGTGGTCTAATGGTACCCGGGTTGGACTTCCATTTGAAATGTTGTGAGAGTAGTTCATACTACATTGTAATAGAGCCAGCAAACATTTTCTTTATGCACATGAATACAAGAATTTGACCGGTACGTGAAGCTGAGATCATTAAACCTTTTTTAAAAAAAAAAAATTGCTTTGTCCATCATTGAGCATTAATTTTACAAAATGCTAGAGGCCCCTAATATATCAATGTGAAAACATCTAATTGGTAACTAACTTATATTTTGATTAGTGGTAAGGTAAACTGATTAATGACACTCAATAAATGAATGCCATGTTATGAAGAAAAATATTGGTGGTAAAATTTATGAAGGGAAGAAAATATTTTCCATCTTGCAATCACGTGAGGGACATTTAATTATTTGATGCTAAACATTATGCAGAACACATTAAGGGTTGATTAAGTTTGTCGGTGATAATTATATATGCATTCTTTTTTTTTTTTCCTTAATTTATTTTATAAAAAAAAAATAAACAGGCACTATAAATTATTACATGAATCTTTGTCAAGTTGGACCAATAATATGCATGCAAAATGGATGGCCAAATGGGTTTATCCTTGTTGGGTAGCATTTCGAATCAATGAACATTGTATTTTAATTTGTAAATGATCACAATTTATTTACACTTGTATCATCTTTGTTATAGGCATATGATGAATAGAGCGCTATCAACCATGCTAAATAAGGTTCGTATATATAATTATATTGCATGAAACAAGAGCTTTGATGACTAGTAATTAAATATTGTGATTAATTTTTCTTATTATTGCTATAATTGTGATTCTTATTATATAAATAAGACCTCCCATCATCCCCTATTACTCTAACTTGTTGCCACCAAATTAAACCTAACTACTCGCTAACACTTCAATGTACATTGACTTCTGCAAAAAGGGCCACCAATTTTACCTAATAAGCTAAGCTATCCACATTTAAGTTTCAGAACCCATCTCTCCAAAGAATCCAAAGTTTTTTTTTTTTTTTTTTTTAAAACTAAATATCTCAACTTACGTTAGACTATATCATAAGTCTTTAAGACCTTGTCCCTAGAGCTGCTTGAGAAGGTAAATCATAAATTGTTCAAAAAGCCTCTAAATCACAGTAGAAGGTGCATCTACGTATAAAAAACTTTCACCGTACTGATACCTCACCACAAGTTTCAACAGGATTTGAACTATGACACTAGAGCAAGACTAACAAGGCTGGTTGCAAGCCATATGAGCTAGCTATATATGAGGAATAATGAATTTATACAAATATGGGAATGGCAACACTTACGATATCATAAAAAAAAAAAAAATAATAATAATAATAATAATAGTAATAACGGGTCTAAGCCCTCAAGAAAGTTATTATACACACAAAGACATATAAAAGTGATTATGATGAGTCGTCACTCAATATGTAAATTGGAATTCTAGTAATGTTTGGAAAGATATTTGGCAATATAGCAAATATACATTGCAAGAATAAAGCATGTGTTTGAATGAGCTAAGAGTGGATAACGACGGGTAGCCCAAATGGAGCAAAATAGATACAAAGACAATGGATATCACACGTCTCTGTCTCACATCAATTTCCCCAAATGCAACAAGAGACAAGCTGAGTCTAAGTGGGCCTCAGTTACAGGCTATGGAGCCAGAAAGCCCAATTAGCATTGGAGGAAACAGCCCAAAAACGAAATTTTGAATTCCTCGGCCCATCTCGACTAACTCTTTTTTTATTTTCTCCATATCACACGAAATTTGTATGATACATATTGTTGGATTGTAAGCTTCTTCTCTTAAATTCCCAACTCCAAGAACTCCTTACACTTCAGTTTGACAGAACATTTAAAACGATGTAAATTCTGGTGACTTACGAATCAACAGACAGGACACACAAGGGATCTATTCTCTTTATAGACATAATCAATACACTGTCATCCTCGTAATTTAAACATTGGTGTTTTCTCACAAATATTGTTATAGTGTAAGCTAAGTTGATGGTACAGCTCCAAAAAAAAAAATTGGAGATGAGTTTTTTAGTTTCAAGAGTTGCGTAAACCACAGCATAAACCTTAGCTTTACAATGACATGTCCGTCCTAAACCGAAACCAGCCGTTTTCTTGCACAAAGTAGTTTACATCACGATTTATCTTCATAGTACGACGGCGTTTTGTCTGCGATGTTTCTGTGATATTGGTAACCACAACATCTTTCCATTTGTGGCCCCTGAATTTCTTGCATTACTGGTGCGCTAAAATATGGTAATATTGTGAATAATGTGGAAAAGCAAGGGTAGTCTTGGGAGCGTACACATATAAAGAGGCAGTGGGGAAAGCCTCATTTTTCAGCGTCTGAAAAAGCGCAGAGGAGTTTCTGTTATCCTTTTTGGTAGTTTTTGTGTAGCTCCGTCACTCCTTTTCTCTCTCTCAAATTCTTGAGATTTTTCCGTCCACTCACGATAGGGTTTCTCATCGATTCATCCGCTTCACACTCCGTCGTGGCAGCCATGATTTCCGATTCAATCCCCAAGGCTTCGATCCCCATGGCCTCTTCTAACCCTAAGGATTTAGCAAAGAAAAAGAGGGTAATTTCAATTCTTCTTTTGTTTTGTGCTAATTCGTTTTTCATTTTTGTCTTTTAAGGTAATTGTGTTGCTGTGATTGGGTAATATTTTTCATTTCTGTATTATTTTTTTTATTTTGGAATTTCAGTCTCATCGTTCGGCCAAGTTGAAGCAGTACAAGCTTGATGCTAGGCGCGAGCAGTGGCTTTCACAAGGTTTGTCAAAGATTTCTTTTTGTCGTTGAGTTGGAGACTGGTCTTGTTTTTTTCATTTCTATCTAAAATTTCGCATTTTGTTTGCTTGTTTTGTGATTCTGGTTTTTTTTTTCTTATAGTGAAGAATAAGGGACCAAAGGAGGAGCTGAATTGTCTAGGAGGGACTTGTGGTAGTGTGAAAGGTGTGGATGAAAGGCCCCGGTCTATAGAGAAGCTAGAGATAATCCCTAGGGGGGAAGAGGATAATGAAGGATCGGTTAACAATTACAGTGATTTGGACTCCCCTGCTAACAGCCCCACCAACCACCCAAGCATTGTCTTGGGTGGGAATGATTCCGGTACAAACTTTAGTGGGAGCAGTGGTAGTAGTAGCAGCAGTAGCACCAGTTCCAGTGGCCAATGTTGGTCAGGGAGCATGAGTGAAGAAGATGAGGAAGGGAATGATGGTTGTTTGGATGATTGGGAGGCTATAGCTGATGCTTTGGCTTCCATAGATGAGAATCATGGAAGTCAGCATAATTCTAGTTTGGATTCTCATCATGGGAGAAATGAAAGTGTTGTTCAATCAAGTTCGCAGGCAGAGTTGTTGGGTGTAGATAATTCCAAGGCAAACCTGGAGACATCCAGACCCCCTGCAAATTGCCGAGCATGGAGGCCTGATGATGCATTTCGTCCTCAGAGTCTGCCCAATTTGTCCAAACAGTATAGTTTTCCTATGAATTCAGAGCGACATTACCGTGGAGGGTCTGTATGGGGTTGTAGGAATTTATCAGTACCAACATCATGTCCTATTTGCTGTGAAGATTTAGATTTCACAGACACAAGTTTTCTCCCTTGTTCATGTGGGTTTAGGCTGTGCCTTTTCTGCCACAAGAGGATTCTTGAGGAGGATGGACGCTGTCCTGGTTGCAGGAAGCAGTATGACTGTGACCCTGATGAGGGGGAAGCAGCTGTTGATTCTGGCAGCCCAGCAATCCGATTGGCTCGTTCGTGTAGTATGATCTCTAGGTCCTAAGGAAGAATCTCTTCCCAATGCACATGTATGCTAGGTCCCTTTTACAGTGTGACTTAAGTGTGTTCTTACTCTTGTTAGACTATCATTAGACTGATTTTTCATAGTAGCACTAGACATTGATATAGGAATATGATTCTGGAAAGCACAAGGGAATTATTTTGGTTCCCTTGTGATTTTTCATCGGATGTATGGTGCATGTGCTGAATTAGAAGAAGAATATTGCTTATGTGAGTGAGTACTGAGTAGGCTTGGTGGTATAGAAATTTAAAATGCAGAATTTGACTGCAATAAAGTTCTCTTTGTTGGTTTGATTTTGCACTTGTCCTATCAATAATGTGATAATATTAGATTTGGTTAATGGTTTTGTACAACACATATTCTATTATTGTGTTTGCTTCTTACCTGTAAACCTTTTAGTTTCCAGTGAACCATACTTTGGTTTTGTTATTCACTTTCACAAAGAAATTGTGGGTTTGATGTGTATTTTAGCATGCATGCTTTTGGGCATGGGGTGCAAGATGTTTGAGACTCCATTAAAGTGCTAATAAGAAACAAACATCTCTAGCATTGCATTGGGACTCATTTAATTGATCATTGGACTTGAAAATGTTACTGGAACTCAATACCTTTTAACAGACACTACTCATATTTTGCAGAAGATAAGTCAAGATAGATATAGACCACTGAAACTCCTTTTTGGTACCTGTTAACTGATAAATGAAAGAGAGTACAGTTTATTGGCTTCTAACTCTTCCAACAATATCACCAATACAACAACAGTAAGACAAGAAAAAAATGTTTCTAAATTGATAAGCTGAAACAGAATAAATACACACAAAAAATTTTCTGGTTTCAGACTATAGTAGTTGATGGTCCATTTGACCACCCCTGGCTTCTCACTCTATCTCCACATCCATAAACTTAGAAGCTGGTCTCGGCTTCAAGATAATTTCTTTTGCAATTCAGTGACAATTAGGAATTTTAATGTGGAAAGTGTTCGACATCCCTTGCATGTCTTATTCCTCGAAGCAGACTTTTTGCTGTTTCCTTCTCCTGCATGAATTGCAAAATTCAGTGAAAAAGAATCACCCAATATTCGGGCACAAGTGCCACTCTAGCTGTCATTTAAAACTACTCTGCACTTATTAAACACAGAGGGGTCTTTAAGAACAATATAAAGAAGAGGTAGATTTTAACTTACAGGACCAGCACAGTCAAGAAGCCGGGTACAATAAACCTCTGCTTCTTCAAATCTCTTTTGAGTTTTGCAGTGTCTGGCAAGAAACAGTAAAGCCTCAACCATGTTGGGTGCTTCCCTGTCCTCAGCATCCATCTTCTCCAAATCCTTCTGGTAGTAAAATGCTGCTTCTTCAGAACGTCCAAGTTCAGAATGCAATTTCGCTAGCTCATGAAGTGCTATTGCTTCCCGATCATTGCATTTTGCTGCCCTTTCATAACATTTGATTGCCTCCTCGAGCATATGAAGCTGCTCTGTTTTGTAACATTGGGCCATGGCGATCCACAGTCTAGAATCACTTGGCTGCAGGAACACCGACTTCTTAAAATAATGAAGTGCATATAAGGGCATTCCCATCATTTCATATGCTTGCCCTAACCCATACCAGGCCCGATAATCACGTCCATTTATGTCCACAGCCCGCCTATAGGCATCAACTGCTGCTGGAATGTTTTTCATCTCAACATACTCATGACCCATAAGTGTCCAAGCTGATAAAAAATTCTTGTTCAGTTTCAGTGCCCTCCGAAAATATATAACAGACTTCTCATGCTGCCCCTTCAAACTGTAGTAGTTCCCAATGATGCAACATGATTCTGGCCTGTATTTATCTGTCAAAACCACCCTATGGGCAATGCTACTTAAAGCAGAAAAACACTCCTTTGCATAAAGCACATTGGAATACATGTCCATATCATCAATCCTATATGGGTCATTCCTTAGTAGATCATCAAATATAACTTCCACTTCTTCAAATTCACGGAGGTTGTACTTAGCTTTAGCAATCTGGGCCTGGATGTAGTTGCTAAAACTGAATGTTCCTTGTAGATGCTCATATTTTGCCAAAGACTCATTATGCATTCGAAGCTCTTGGTAAGCACTGGCTAGGAAAAAGTCTTTCATCCAGTGATTAGTAAGGTTAAGGTTATTTAGTGTCTCTATTCTGGTGCACAAGGATTGAAGCTCAGACCATGCACTCCAGTTCCATGGAAAGCTGCTCACAGACTCCACAAGTACTGTCCTAGCAAGACTGTCATTGCCTTTTTGCTTAAGAACAAGACCATACAGGTAAAGACAAAAGGAGTCAATTGTTCCACTTTTGAGAAGTGCTGACAACTCCCTCTCAAGAGAAACCAGTTCTTGGTTCACAGCATCACTTCTGCCTAAAGATCCTTCAAGTTCTATTGTTTCTTCTTCTTTACGCTTCTCACCCGCCTTCACAGAACAAAACAAGAACTGAATGTCTACAGCACTTTTGCAAAATATATAAGAAAACTTCATATCTTCTCTATTTAAAACACAAGACTTTATGTATATGAATCTTATGTTGCTGAATCAAGAATCAAATATCATGAGTTCATCATTTTCAGTGCATTCTGAAATCCAGATAAATTAATGGTCATTTGGATAAGTTTATTTTTAGATTATCTACTGCTATAAGCACTAATACTCATTCTTTACTATGTTTGGATAGGCTTATGACTTCTCAAAACTTGTTTGAGCTTATTTTCTACTCCACAGCCAAGTGCAAAGATTTACTACTTTGACATGTCTACTGCTTTCTTTGCATTTAACAACGAATGCAATTTCATTTATTGAATCCTCCAGTGTTTATACTTTTACCTTCCATCTTTGTTGGTGAAATTATGGAGGGAATGCAGAATAGGGTAGAAGATTGACATGAGAATGAAAATTTGAACATTCATTAAAACCCATAATAATGGAAGACCAAGACATGGCTTTCATTTGGAAGAATCATAAAATCCCTTTAAATGCATTAAAACGACATACTCTGCATCTCTTATCCCCTGATTCAAGTGAATGCATATTTTTCTCCTAAATTCCTAATAACCTAATTCTCAATGGAAAAACTAAATTGGTATGGGTAAATTATCTTTCTATCAGCACCATTAGTTTGTGCTTCCAATATATAAGTTCTACTGTTTTTTAAGGAACATTAACAAGGCCCCAAATACACCAAACTACCAAGTGAACAACATAAATCATACAGCAGACTGGCTTCAATTTAAATAGAGATTAAATTGATAGCAGGATTGAAAGCACAAACCAAGTAAAGGGAGTAGTAGCATAAGAACTTGGCTTTCTTGCTCGTCTGATCCCTGAGCACATGTGCAGCTCTCCGGTACTCCCGGCAATCGAAGTACGACTTTGCGAGCAAATAAAAGTCGCTATCAACTGCGTCGTACTCATCTTCCAGCAATGATTGGCTGGCAACATAGGACACACCGGCGGTAGGCGTGGAAGTGAAAGCTGACTCGGGAGTCGCGGTGCGGAAGCGGCGGCGAATGCTCGAGCTTCCACGCTGGAATCGGGTGTGGGATGAGGAGTACTTTGACGGGTCTTGCTCGATCCCAACTAGCTGCTCCGCTGCCCTGTGCCAATATTCGGTTTTTATTCATAAGAAATTTAAATTTAAATAAATAACAAAAGATGGATGGTGGAAATTTACGAAATAAGGGGTTTAGGGTTTATGCTTTTGGGCAGGAGGGGCTTACCATTTGGCGGCGGAGTACAGGCAGCGGTCGTTGAGCTGACGGATTGCGGCGCGGAGCTCATTTCTGTAGTTCTCTTTGGATCCCATTTAAATTTGTGGATACTTTACTCTTCACGGGATAATCACTTGTGTACAACTGAGAAGCATATGTAAGCGAGTGTTATTTGCAAATGGAAATTAATTACACAATGGCTATTAATAGTCTATGGAACGGTGGTGCAGATTCCGGTGATTTCACCGGCGACCGAGTTCGGAGCTTTTCAACAACATTGAAGATACTCCGTAGATTTCTAATACCGGAGTAGTAGAAAAACTATTGAGTATTTCTAAAAGAAAATTCAAATAAGAGTAAATACCAAAATGGTCTCTCGACTATAGTTAAATTTACAAATTGGTCCTCAATTTTTAATTTCAACCAATTAAATCCTTAACTTTATAATTTTAACACAATTTGGTTATCTGTCTATTTGACCGTTTGTTGACTGTGATTTTTGAGGATATATATGTAATTTCATGGTCCATCATCAGTTTTTTAAGGTTCCGGTTGCATTTTCAGACCGCACTGTTACATTCGAATTCACTGCCGAAAGCAATCTACCAAATTCGGTTGCCTTTCTTCATCCTCCATTTGGATTCAATGTAGTTGAGTTCGTACCAGAGCGAAAAAGACGACGTGTTTCCGAACAGGTGCAACGTCATCCTGGAGGCCTCCACGTGCTCCGACGAAGCTGAAGGTTCTTCTGGAGATCGTCGATCACGGTCAACAAATGGTCAAATAGATGGATGACCAAATCGTGTCAAAATTGCAAAGTTAAGGACTTAATTGGTTAAAATTGAAAGTTGATGATCAATTTGTGAATTTAGCTATAGTCGATGGACTATTTTGGGTATTTTATTCCGAATTTATTTATACCTTTAGTCAAAAATTTTTGGATCAAATATTGATTTGATCCCACAAATATTAGCAAAATGACAGTTTCGATCCATATATTTAATTTATATTAATTTTATCATGATTAATATTTTAATATTCATTTTTATCCACGATTATCATTTTAGTGTTTAAATTCATCACACCGGTCATTCCTCCATTTAAGATATGCCGAAATATGTCCACATGGACCGCTCAACGGATCATAGAGATGAAAGTTAAAAAGAATGACTCGGGATCGAGTTTCACCAGCCACAGTGTGGGAGCAACCTCCCAAACAGGGAGGCTCCTAAAGATAGATAGTTTTTATCCTCAAATTAAGATAGATGAGGATAAGAACTGCAAAATATAAATATTTTATTCTAAAATATAAATAATCGATTCTTATTCTTGATTCTTTTTTGTTTGTTTTTTCTTTTTGCAAATTATTCATTTTTTTTTTTTTTTGAAAGCCAAATGAATCAAATTGCATTAGCCACCACGTGCTCAATAAAAGAAGGAGGTATATCCTTCCATAGTGAACGTCCTGCTACTGCAGTTACATGTTTAGATAAGGAGTACGCCACATGATTGGCCTCCCTATTAATAAAACAAACGAGTTCCAGGCAAAGCACTAATTAAACGATTACAAGTCAAAATAGTGAAACTAAAATAATTGCGAAACGAACTAGCATAACTAAGACCCGAGACCAAAACTGATGAGTCCGTGTAAATTCTTCCACCTGAGTACCCATTATCGTTCAACCAAGAGAGGGCTTCACACATCACCATTGCTTCCACTATGAGAGGATCATACGGACACGCCAAAGGGTCATTATATTCATATTTATTATATTAAAAATAGTAAAATAATGGGTATAAATAATTTTAGAACATTATGGCTTCTCGAATTACGAATTTTTTATTTATTGCTAACATTATTATTATTAAGTGTTTGACGGGAAGTTAAAAAGGAAAATTTTATTTTTTAATAATAGTATTGATTGGAGTATTGATGGAATAATGTTGTTGAATATGAATATGAATTTTAATATTGTTGTATTGTATATTTGTATTATGAATATGAATTTTAATGTAGAATTGAAGTAAGAATAATAAACTAGGAAACAATATATTTTATTATGAATTGTATTACACTATTTTACAACGTAAACCTTAATAGTATATACTGTTTTGGGCAGAAAGTTCAAATTTATGATTTTGTTTTATTAACAGTATAGATATAGATATATATTATTAATAACCGATTCGTTATATTCATATTCATTAGATTATTAGTAAAATAACGCGTAGAAATAATTGTAAAACATTATGACTTCACGAATTAAATATTCTTTTTCCGTTTTATTTCTAATCTTATTAGTTATTATTATTAAGTATTCGGACGGGGAAGTTAAAAATAATGGTTTTGTTTTTAATAATTGATTCTTTTCTTTTTATTTTTTTACAAAATATTTCTTATATTCATATTCCTTAGATTAATAGTATAATAACGGGTATAAATAATTTTAGAACAATATGGTTTATCGCATTATGATTTTTTTTTTTTTTACTACTAACCTTATTATTATTAAGTGTTTGCGTAAGAAGTTAAAAAGGAATATTTTATTTTTAATAACAGTATTGATTGATTGGAGTAGTGACAAAATAATATTGTTGAATAAAAATAGAAATTTTAATATTGTTGTATTGTATTACGAATAAAAATTACAAACTTTAATAGTATATACTGTTTTAGATAGAAAGTTAAAATGAAGAATTTTATTTTTATTAATTGTATAGATTGCTTATTGGCACCAAAGAGATTTGGGGTCTTCTCCTTCCCTCTCTTCCTATGAAGTATTCATATAGAGGAGATTCAATATGTCTTATTAAACCAAAAAAAAAAGATAAGTCTGTAAAAATTTATTTTGTAGAGTTTTCCTTCTGTTTTGTTAGACGAAATATTTTCATTTCATTTATTTTATAACCAAATGCACTTTGAATTTCCTAATCATTTAGACCGCTTAAAAGGGAAATAAAATTGGTTTCAGAAAAAAAAAAGGGAAATAAAATAATTGAGTAGGTGAATTTAATAAAGCAAAACAAGATCCTAGTACGTGAGAACGGCGTAATTAGTTTCCCTACATTTCCTAATTCCTACACTAGCCTTTCCCAAAATCAGCAGAGTCAACGGCAAATCCGAAATTAATACGGCGTTCAGAGGACAGAAACGTCAATGCATACCAACAGGGCGCGGGCTCCCAGATAGAGTGCAAAAATAATTGGGATTCAAATTCCCGCTTTAACGATAACGAATTCGAAGTTTGAAAAAAAGCCTCCTTTCCGCCCCCGCCATTGCTAACAAAACAAACTAACCCTCCCATCTCCATTTCTCTCTCAAATCTTAAATTCTTTGCACCTTTATATACACATATACATATACATGCAAAGAGCAGAAATTATACTTAGAGATAAGGAATTGATCTGATATGGCTTCGAAGGATTCTGGATCTGTTTACTCCCGAAAACAGAAATCTCTCGGTCTCCTTTGCTCCAAGTACTCTCTCTTTTTCACTTCATGTTCCTTCTGAAAAATCGATTCTTTTGTATGAATTGGAGAATTGATTGGTGCGTGTCTGTAGTTGTATGCGTATTTGTGTACTTGATTAATGTGCCGTGTGGATTTATGCAGTTTTTTGAGCTTATATAATCGCGAAGGCGTCGAAACCATAGGGCTTGATGACGCAGCAATGCGGTTGGGGGTTGAGAGACGGCGGATCTATGATATCGTGAACGTTCTGGAAAGCGTTGGTGTAAGATCTTTTAATTTGGTGATTGGGCCGGGTTTTGGATTGCTTGGATGAATTGTTTAGTTGTTTACTGGATTCTTTCAGGTTCTTGCGAGAAGGGCTAAGAATAGATATATGTGGAAAGGGTTTGAAGTGGTTCCAAATGTTCTCCAGGAGCTCAAGGTACAATTGTTGTTTTGCATAATTTGTTTGCTGCATACCGTAATTTGTGGAAAGGGTTTGACCTTCATAATTTGCTTGCTGCTAGAAATCAGGAGTTGAATTTACTTCATTTTTTTTAATGATTTCAACAATGGAACAGGAAGAAGGTCTAAAAGAGGGGATTGGTGCATCTGATAGAAGTTTGTCACTGCAAGTAAGTTCTTTTAGGGCTTAAATTTGGTTATTTTATCCAAGGTTATTGCCAGCACTAAAATGCATATCGTTTTCCCTATCAGGTGTCAGACGATGACGATGATATGCATCACTCAAACCCCAATGCTTCAAATCAGAATGACAAATCTGAAGCAACTTCTGTTCTTAGGCTAGCAGGGCCTCCTAGGACTGGTATTTCCAACTTCAATTCTCTATCAATCATGAAAAATGTTAGCTTTCACTTCTTGTTTGCCTTATATACATTATGCATTTAACAGACAATAGAAAGGAGAAATCTTTGGGGCTTCTTACACAGAATTTTATCAAACTTTTCCTCTGCACCAATGTGAGTTGGAAGTCTTTTGATTGCCAAATCTTTCATTTTCATTTCACTCTATGAATGTGTTGCAACAAAAAAAGAAGTCCTCAAACCCATCAACTTTGTGTTTATTGCTCTTCCTTCAGATGGAAATGATTTGCCTGGAGGATGCTGCAAAATTCTTGCTGGGTGATGGAAGGCCTCCATCAATGACAAAAAGTAACAATCCTTTATTTTTGGTTCAGTAATTTGAATTCTTGCAATGATGGTTGATCTAGATCTGTTTTGATTTACAGTCTTTCTACCTTTTTGCAGATAAAGTTAGAAGGCTGTATGATATTGCCAATGTTCTGTCTTCAATGAAATTTATTGAGAAGGTAATCATCCAATTTGGCTAAATATTTTTAAAGCAGCTGCATCACATAAACATTTGCTAGGCAAAGCCTAGTATCAATTTGAATTTTGTAATAAAGACTTTTAAAAATGCTGGTCTATTGCTTGATGTACAGACTCAACACCCGGAAACAAGAAAACCTGCTTTTAGATGGCTGGGGTTGGAAGGCAAATCAGCTGACATGTCAGAGATTAATTTGGGTTGTAATCAATCCAAGAAGAGGGTATTTGGGACTGAGCTCACAAACACGCCTATTAAGAGGTGTAAATTGGTCCCCTTAGTGGATGGTGATGCAGCAGAGACAAAGCTGGAAGCCCAAATCAAATGCGGGAGTCTGGACTGTGAGGCCAACATATCAACTTTGGATCCTGGTTCAAGAACAAGTGCAAAGGGTTATCAGTTTGGTCCTTTTGCTCCTGTAAGTGTGCCCAAAGATGAAGCCCATGAAAGTGGTCACGGATCCCAACTACTTAGTGATTGTGAAAGTTTAGCATCTACTTGTCGCCCTCAGTATCACAACCAAGGTATAAGTCTTGAAACAGTATAACTATATAGATATATGAAGGGTGTTGTAATGGAATTTTGTTTTGTGTTTGATGTTTCAGCATTAAGAGAGCTGTTTCATCATTACGTGCAAGCATGGAGTTCATGGTATTCAGAAGTTGCAGGGAAGAATCCAATTGAAGTGCAATCCTAATGCTAGCAACCATTTAAAAAAACAAAATTCGTTGTATTGTGAGATAATAACAGCCTTAGCAAACATGTGGTAGTCTGATATTCATGCAAATTCTTGTTGCATCAAACTTGTTGAGTCTTTACAGGAATTGACTTGAGTTTTATTCCATTATCAATAAACATCACCCCTTCCAGTATATCAAAGGATATATATGTTTGTTTGTTTGTTTTGCTACATATATTGATTTGGTTTTGCGGTTTGAAAAATGTTGGAGAATATTTGCTAGTTAAAAAAATGTGAAGTGAATATTTGACTTGTACCCAATATTAGAAACGATGACCCCAAGTCCTGTCATAGAATAGAATGTTTCTTTTTTTAATATTCCTTCCCTAGCTAGAATTAATGAATCAAGGCATATATATTCATTATATTGTTGCATGCATCCTGGAACAGATAAGATCACTCCAGTCAGCTGGTATACTATCTATCTATGATGAACTTTATGATGCTTAATAAAGATGATGCAAAATTCCATCTCTTTCAAACATATATAGATATAAAGATGGAATAGATCAGATTCGGAGTAATTATTATTCCATCTGTTGCGTATGTTGTCCACAAATAACAGATAGACTAGCATATATATGATGATCGAATACCCCTTTTAACATACTCACTTTTATGATTTAATTAATTTTTTTACCTCATTTGCAAATGAAATAATACCCAAGACTAGTAAAGAATAGTTAATAGATTAAAAATGTATTCTTTTCATTTTAGTTGTTAAAGAATAATTGTGGGCAAGTTGTAAAATAAACTATTAGTAGAGAACCACATACTTTAATTTGTCATAAACACGATCTATTACTAGGAATTACCATTATTGCAACTGTACTGTTATGGTAATAAATATCATAATTAAAAATGTCCCCTGGTCCTAATATTTTTTTGACATGATCATTTTTCACCATCAAGTTAACAAACCTATTTAAATGACGTTAAATATATATGAAAGTATTTCAATCTATATATTCAATTTTAAGTGTTAATTATTCATTTTTTTTTTTTTTTGGTTCAAGATTTATGTGTTATTCCACTGTTGTTAAGACTCAAGTTGTGGATTGCGGAGATGCGAATTACAATTAATGAAGATAGATGACTCTAGTTGTGAATTAGGATTGAATTTTTTTCAAAAAAATAAAAATAAAAATATAGCAAATCAACCACTTTAATTTGTATAAAAAGATCAAAATGCTCTTGTATTTAACTCATTTAATCAAGTGTGACGGAGGTTAAAAAATAATAATATTATAACCAATAAAAATAAAAATAAAAGTAGACCTATAATTTAAAACAAAAAATAAAATTAACTCTTAAGTCTTAATTGAAATGAGTGATTTTGATCACTGAAAAAGCTGTATAGTCAACTATCCATCCATTATTTATCGAATCCAAAATGAAAAGATTCTTGAGGAATAAGGTAGTGAGGTCGGCGGCAAAGGAGGAGACCGGTGGGACCCGGCAACTGGTCTTGCCGCCCCTACCCTGTTGCGCCATCGCCATGCCAGTAACAAGCTAGCTGTTACAAAATTTTCCATTTTAATGGGAAAAGGTTGAAAAATTAGTTAAAAAATATATATAATAAAGAAGTTTGACTGAATAGAATATAATTGTATGTAGGAGAGGCCCCCTATGGTGCCTAGCTGCCATAGTGCCACGTACCTTGTAATATTTGATTAGGCAGGCGTGGTGTCCTAGAATGTATGGTTTTGCAGATTAGATTATATTCCATTCCTGGAAATCTGGAATAGTAGAATAGAACCCATCCAGATATATTCATGCATGCATGCATGCATCCTGGAACACTGTACTACATACTACGTCCAGCTCGTATATATGTGGTTGGAATTGAAGTTCATAACTTTAGGATTATTATTATCATATCGCTGCTTAACATCTTCCTTAGCGTAGTCTCCATCTACCCACATTCCGCCCTAATTAAAAAACATACTATCTATAATTAAACCCTATCTATATTCCATCTCCACCCTAATTATATTATTTTGTAAAAACTAAACACTAGCTGTTATATTACTGCACTCTTATTATATTATGAGTGAATAAGTGCTTTAGGTATCGGCTTACATGTATGGACATTATGGCCCTGTTTGGTAAAAAATTAGCCTATAGGTCAATTTTGGCTTATTTGACTACTATTAATTGTTTGATTTAGTTAAAATATCAATATAAATGTTTGGTTAATTAGCTTTTTGCAACTCCAAAAGGCTATTCAAAAAGTTACTCTAAGCAACTTTTTCAATTAGCTTTTTGAGAAAAGAAATTATACCAAACAGCTATCAGCTAACAGCTAATTTACCAAACACTTTTCTACCATCAGCTAATGTTATCAACTATTTATACACTCTAATTAACACAATCAGCTAACAGCTAACAGCTATCAGCTAACAGCCATTTTACCAAACAGAGCCTATATGTAGTTGGTGTTTTGTTGGGTATTTCACTTCTTCTGTAGATGAGATTAGATTAGAGTTTGCATGACTATTGTATGTAGTATGTTTTTTTTTTTTTTTTTTTTTTTTTTTTTTTTTTTTTTTTTTTGAATGCATTGTATGTAGTAAAAGAAATATGTTGAGGATAATAGTTTTCAGCCTAGCCTTGCCAGTTGCCATCGGCATTCTTAAATATTATGGAAATCTTTTTTTTTTTTTTTTTTTTTTTTTTTTTTTTGGGCCTTAAATTTAGGTTAATTGAGGTGTGTGTGAGTAAGTTATTTAATTGCTATATGCACTTGTATGGGAGCTATTTAATTTGGATGTGGTTCTATCTATAATACTCAAAATTTAATTTGGTTACTGCATGTTGAACAATGCTTAATCAAGTAGCAGTTAGCTCGAGTAAACAAATGCTTAATCAAGTAGCAGTTAGCTCGAGTAAACAAATAGAGTACGTCAAACTTCAGCATTTTAATTCTTCCAAAAGGAAGAACCGACAGAGCATTTGGAAGGATGTAAATCATGGTGACTCAACTGAACATGGACCGTAGGGGCTAGACCGAGGATGTAAATCATGGACCGTAGAGGCTAGACCGAGGATGTAAATCATGGTGACTCAACTGAACATGAACCATAGACGCAGCCCCTCTCACTTTGAGAGGTTGCTCCCACACTGCCGCTGGTGAGACTCGATCCCTGGTCATTCTTCCAAAGTTTTACCTCAATGACCAGTTGAACTACCCATGCGGGCATTTTAATTAATATTAATACATAGAGGTCAAGTAGTTTGAGTAATGAATTGAATAGCTAGCTAGGGCCAAATTTGATCATTTTAATACTTCATTTAAGCAACTCAATGTGAGTTTAATCAAGTTTATATATTTATATATTATAAGTCAAGCACTTTGTGTTCAGATGTCATGTAATGACTTTTCTCATGTGGGAGGTCATGAGATCAAAGCAGGTCATGAGATCAAAGCTCAAACGTTGTTGTATGTACATGTAATAGAGTTAGAGTCATTCAAAAAAAAAAAATTATAAAAATGTCTTATTATTTGAGATATAATTTATGCTATAATATTTAGTTTTATAATTTTTATATATGTAAAAAAAAATTATATAGCTAGCCGAGTTTGAAGTGGCATGGATCTAATTAGTTTGATTTTTTAAAGTGGAGCTTCAAACTTTGAGGATATGATGATATAAAATTACATCCAAACCTGAGTGGCCAAGGAGGATTGCAGTACGTCCTAGCTGCAGGGGCTAGTGGGACTCCGATCCGAGAATTGGTTTGCATGTCACCCTATTAAGATAGCCTTAATTAAGGAAGCAAATTCACATTTAAATTATTATATGTATATATCCGGCCATCAGATCATATCGAACTGATTCTATTGACAAAGTTACAACTCCGCCGGCAGGCCGCCCGGCCAGTACATACTAACCATTCTGAGATGGAGATACACACAAATTAAAAGATAAACACGTACACAGACGACAACAGTACAGTTACGTTATATTACAACGTAACAAAAGCAAAGCAAACTAACGTCTCCAAGGGAGGGGCCCCATACGTAGTATATATATAGTGGTTTACATGCATAACATATCCATATATATTATATTAGTAATTCTTAGCTGCGGGTGCGTGCTGGATCGGAGGGCGTTAGTTAGTATCCTGGGGCAGGAGTACTAGAACTTGGGACGGGATCGATCATTGAGCGGCCGCGGCGAGCGGTATGGATAATATTATTATTGGTAGAAGTTGGATGAGTTGCAACCTCAACCGCAGCAGCAGCTATTATGATCGCCAGGAGAAAGAGAATAATAAGAATGAAGATGAGGGAGGAGGGTTTGCACCCCATACTCTTCATCATCATCATTCAATTCGATATATATATGAAGTTGGTTTCTTTTAGTTTAGTGAGCTGAGAGAGATCGAGTACGTAGTGGTGTCAGTTGGGGGCCTCTATTTATACAAGGATGGGGATTATTATAGCTCTGAAAAATCCTACTTTAATTTGTACTCCACTTCTTTTTACTTTTATTCATTCACTCAAAATTTTAATATTATTATTTTCTGTAAAACTCACACAATGAAAATAACTTATTATCATTTGTCACATTAAAAAGTAAAAATGAGAGAATACAGATCAAGAATTTATGTAATACAACTCTATTAGATTATATTAATTTAGGCTCTATATTTAATTTCAAGGTAATTAGGTCAAATCAGTACATCAATTCAAACAGCCTAAGTCAATTAATAATTAGCCCATGCATATCATTCCGGCCATGTGTCAACACATTATATTGTTTCTTGAACTTAAGGTGTGTTTGGAAATCAATAAATTTTTTTTAGAAAATGTTTTCTAGAAAATAAGTTATTCTTCAGAAAATATTTTTATTTTCAATGTTTAGTTGCATTTCAAAAAATTATCTTGGTGTGTTTGGTTTATTTTTCTGAAAAATGAACATAATTATATAATTAAACATTTTAGTTGCTTTGTTTAGAATATAACAATTTATAATAATAATATACATGGTGGTGGTAGGGGTGATTGGATGTGATATTATTTGTTATAATAATAATAATAATAATAATAATAATAATAATAATAATAATAATAATAATAATAAGTGGTGGAAACAACAGTGGTGATGGTGGTGTGGTGACGGTGGTGGTGGTAGTAGTGGTTGAGGTGGTGGTGTGATGTTGGTGACTTGGTGTGCCAATTGAAAAATGATTTCTCTAAAAAAAAAAAGAAAAAAGAAGTCATTTTTAAAGAAAATAAGGATATTTTCCTTTGATTCACCTTTTCCACTCTTTACCAAACACTAAAAATCCGAAAAATTATTTTATGAGTTTTAATTTCAAAGACACTCTTAATTATTATAGGCAACATATATACATGCACAACTCCCTCTCCAACTTATGATTCCCCGGCCCTATTGGCGTAAATCGGCAAATTATGCCCTGGACCCGTGTCCACATTGAATTGTGGACACGGGCCCAAAACGACGTCGTTTTTTTAAAAAAATGCGTCATTTAGTTAAAAAAAAAAAATTTGTGCGCGTTTTACCGTTCACGGCGTTATTTTTTTTTTTTTTTGGATTATGAATGTACAGTTATGCCGTTATGAATGTACAGTTATTCCATTATGAATATACAGTTATGTAATTATGAAATTATGAACGCAGAGCTCTAACATTATGAACTTACAATTATGAACATATATAGTGATAAAATTATGACCATGGAGTTTTAAAATTGTGAATATAGAGCTTCGAAGATTATGAATGTACAGTTATCGAGTTATGAATGTACAGTTATAGAGTTATGAATCTACAGTTATGGAGTTATGAATCTACAGTTATGAGATTATGAATTTACAGTATGGAATTATGAATGTACAGTTATTGATCAAATTATAAACAAAGAGCTCTAACATTATGAACTTACAATTATGAACATATAGTGATAAAATTATGAACATAGAGCTCTAAAATTGTGAACATAGAGCTTCGAAAATTATGAATGTACAATTATGGAGTTATGAATGTACAGTTATGGAATTATGAATGTACAGTTATGGAATTATGAATGTACAGTTATGGAGTTATGAATGTACAGTTATAGAGTTATGAACGTACAGTTATGGAGTTATGAATGTATAGTTATTAACATATAGTAATAAAATTATGAATATATACTCTTACAATGAAGCGGTCTGAAATTAAAAAAAAAAAAAAAACAAAAAAAAAAAAGAAATAACAGTGCCTAACGGCACTGTTACCCGTGTCCAGCAAGCATGCTAGACACGGGTCCAACGCATAACGATTGGCGTAAATCTTACATACCCACGTATAGTACAGTAGTCACTACAATGCATATAAGCATATATGAAGAGTGTACTAATTACCATTTAATTTGAATCCATCAAATACCTACAAATATCTAGCTTTCTTCAATTCACATCTTGGACCATGTTCCCATCAATTCCAATGCGATAAAGAAAGATGTTGGTAATATTAAATGCATATTTAATAACTAAGGGAGCCAATTATATATAATTATTCCATGTAATGATCAGAGTATTTTACTTTGAATATACCTACTACTAAAAGCCTAAATTGATAGTTTATATGTTTAACACATTTCTCACAGGTTGATTATATTTTTTTTTTATGGGCTCCAAGTTACGCGTGAACCATAGTATTTTTTTTTATTAGTAACATGAAGATTTGATGACCTTTGGCATGTGAAGATTCGATGATCTTTGGCATGAGGTTGATTCTGATAAAGTATATATTTCATATTAACTAAAAGGCTAAACTAATAGTTGAACTACACATTTATATGTATATTATATGCTCAACACATACCTACATATGTAATATTTGTATAAAGTATTTAATTTGAGAGAGATTTTACAATATATTTTACGGAGTATTTTATTTTATGGTATGCCAAATATATAATCTTGTGTAAACAGTATGTGAGTAGGAGAAAATAGAGAAGAAATTAAAAATGGCAAAGAGAGATGGAAGTGAAAAGTGTATTAATAGACCGCACGTAGCAAGCATCCTGATCCTGCCCCCACGTGTGCCGACAAGAGTAAAAACCAGATACGCCTTTTAATTTGTGGACAAAAGGGCCCCACATTGACTTTTGTTCTGTTTGGTTTCTTGAATCATCCATCGATCGTATCATTTTCCAGACGCATATATATATATAATATAATATAATCTGCCTTCAACGTACGCGACGTAACGAAACCGAAGCTATACTATTTGGACGAATATAGTTCCTTGGTTCACCAATCACCACATAAAATAAAATTATAAACAACAAAAATAATACTATTCCACAAGTAATTAAGTGCGGTCTATTATATACTTAAATACAAATGGAATGAGTGCATACATCCAACACTGACTATATATGAGTTTCTGAAAAGCAACCCTTATATTAACTAGCTTGTTTCGTGCATATAATGTGCCTCAACTCGTTATTTTGGAACAAAAACAATTACTACACTTTTCTAAATCTTCCTTCTCGATCATTTGTTTTCATATAACAGCATTACGTTTTTCAGCCTCCAGGCCATGCCTAAAACTGCAAGAAAAAAAAAAAAAAAAAAAAAAAATCTCCTTAGGTTGATATGGAAAGTGTGCATGGGAGAAACAGAATCTATCCATTTAGCAAAATACCTTAGATGATGATTCCATGAGGGTGTTTCGTTGCATTATTTTCCATCGTTTCCTCCCATCAATTTCTTTTTCTTCACTAATATAACATAACCTGTCCATCATATCATATAAATGCACATACGAGACCAATAATAATTAATGTACAATATAATGATCAGCATCAAGATGTTCTTCATTTTCGATTCTTTAAGGCTGGCCGGGATACCAACTTCATTAACAAAGATGGATAGATTGACGTACTTTAGGTTGACACGAGATTCCTCTCCTTGCCAAAACTCAAAATATTTAGGTACAAGTCTGTATCCGCCCCAGTGCTTGGGCCTTGGCATCAAGCTTCTGCACATGGAAGTAGTTATTAAAAACTGCAGAATATAATTAATGTTATGAAAGATAAAAGGGGTGACCATGTTATAAAGCACAAACATACTCTATACATGTGGGTGACGTGATTTTCGTACTATAGTAAAGAAGCAGTGCATGCATTTTTATGTTTTTGTCTTTTAAATATCAGAATGATGATCACTATTATGTCATGACATATATTAGATAATTGTTGGCATACCCGAAGTGAAAACAAGAACACCCTTTCAGACTAGCAAAAAAAATCACAAATAGCAATAGTATTACTGACCCCTCAGGGTACTTTCCATCTAATTCTTTGTATTGTTGATGGAGAATCTCCCTCCCAGGAATTTCAGTGCTCTGAAGATTATTGAAAACAAAAAAAGAAAAGAAAAAAAGTAGGCTGGCTCAGCAGACGATGATGAGGTATATCATATATATGTACAAGTTACACACATGCAGGAGAATCCAATATTGTGAGCAAGCTAGAAATTTAAGAGAAACCTGCTTGCTGATTATCGGTCTAATCTGAATATCTCGTGGAAGGCTATGGAAGTATTGCTCAGATTCCTCATCAGAAACTTTCTGTACAAAGCCATCCACTCTTATCTGCTCCCAGTAAACTGTTAGCACAAGTTTATACAGAACACCATATGAAATTGATGTATATATACATTCATTCCACTTTTTAGGATTGGAGCTAGCAATCCAAATATATGTGAAATTATTTTCTTAACCAACACCAATTCATATATGCATTCAGCATCAATTGTACTGTGTAGAATTTTGCAATCATATAGTCCTATTGGAGTGCAAAGACACTGCAGGCACCTGGCAATTTAAACAACTCCAATAGAAAAGAAGTGATGCATGTGGATTTTCAGATATTTCACGAGCCTTCCTGCTTTCATAACTGGTGTACCTGATTTCGCATTAGGAAAGGATTATATTGGACAGCATTTCAGGAAATAAATCTTGAGATATGTCACTGTGAGAGTCACACAACTCACCAGACAAAGCCATCTTTGTTAACTCCTTCTAGAGAAACCACCCGAGATGAGCTGATTATTAGAGAAAAGCACAATCATTACGTAAGCATGATAGAATTATTATTATTAAAATTTAATTGAAGGATGATGTTCCTCTTTAAGAAATAAATATGGATCTACGTAACACCTTGATATTTATAGTTGGAGGTACATTTAATTTATCCGGCAAAGAAGGGTTCAACAAAACATTTAGAAATCAGGGAAAAAATGGAAGCAATAGACTAACGGTTTTCCATCTTTGGTTCCAGTTGATAGTGCCATATAATTTGGTTCCTTCACACCGGCAACTAATGCATGATCAAACCATTTCTTGAACTGCAAAGAAATAGATGATTTCAAATAAAAACTAGTAGCAAAAGCCATTTGAAATTCTTTCACCGTCTAGGGACCGTGTAAAGATCTTGAGGGTATGTGGTGTCAAATCATTGAACTAGCTAGTATGAAGCCAAACCTGATCGAATGGGTCTGCCTCAACGTGCATTCCTAGCAGTGCTAGTGGATAAATCTCGGGAGGCCTTCCAATTCGCACACACATAGAAGTGCCGGGATACAATGGAAGTCTAAGCTTGAATTTGTCTACAATAGACGGTGGGATGAATCTTCCACCTAAAAAGTGATGTGGACCATAAAACCTTTTGGCACACAATTTAGGAGCAGTTAAAGAAACCTGTACATTAAAATATAAAATTTCTTTAGATAGTCTACTTAATATAGAGAAAAAATAAGTAAATGATTCATCTATGGTACTGAAAATAGCTAGGAAATTAAATAAATAGTGATTTACAAAAATACCAGCATGCTAGGCCTAATGCCTTCACCATTTATATCTCCTCCATCAACATGCCATCCGGATGGTATGTCCACAGAGACAATCACAGGTGACTTCCTATGCGAATCACGGGGATTCTTTAGGGACACCAATCTCTGAATAAGTTCATCAAAAGGTGGCTTAGGGGTCCCTGAAGAAAGATAAACAGTGATTTACATTAGATGACTTAAATAACCAGAGATATATATATTTTCCAATGAACTCAAGCAGTTACATTAATGCCTCATACAATTCAAATATAACCTCACATTTAATCTCTCTTTCCTAACTTGCATGAGTTTGCACCAAGTAAATGAAGTTTCTATAAATAAGAGAAGCAAGAACATTTTTGAAAAGGATTATTACCATGGAACGAAAACCCAAAAATTGAGTCCACAATTACATCAAAGTCATCAGATAGGTCAGCAGGTAGACCTTCCACATGCAGGAATGGAATTGATAGTGATTCAAGCTATATATTAAAAACAAAAGCTTGTAAATAAGTAGTCCCAAGAAATCATGAGCCCTGAATTTTCATGAAATTAGAGCATCTAGCTGATACCTGAGTTACCAGACCAGTATAAGGGTGCTTAGGAGTTTGCATTGGATAGCATAGAAACAGTTCATATCCAAAGTAATGTAAGTGTCGAGCAGCTACAAGACCATCACCACCATTGCTTCCTGGGCCACAAATCACAAGAATTCGACGGTATTCCTTTGGATTGTAGACCTAGCCAACAAAAGAATGCAAATGCTAATTTTATTTAAACTTTAAAGATGAAGATAAACATGGTTTGGGACAACATCCTTTCATAAACTAGATACTAGATAGTAATATTAGAGTACAAATGACAGAGACTCCTACAACCAAATCACACCAATCTGCATGAAGCGCACAAACCACAAATAAACCACAAAAAGCAGCAAGAAAAGCCACCAGGGGGAATTGAAATGAAGCACATTGCATAACAGAAGCTCAGAAACCAACTCTACCACATGGGATTAGCCAAAGGAACTGTCTTTTCTCAAACATTTGAGGAGAAATCAAAGGAACATACTACTACTAAAGCCACCAGCAGAGGAATTACATACCTCAGCTATTGCAGTCGCAATACTCAAGCCAGCCAATTCCTGAAGTGAAAACTCAAAACCAAAAAAAGAACATCAGGAATTTCTAAATAGACAACACAACTCAAAGGTGTATATATAGAGTTCAACAAGGAAAAAAGAAGACTAGAAAGATTGAAACTTGAACACTGACCATTAGTTGATCTATGCTAAACCCCAAAGGACCCATCAGCAGGTGATCAATCTCCGTAGCTTCCTGGTGAGTTAGATATGAAATTGGGGTTGTGCTTCCCATTTTCTTCACTGATTCATTACCAACGTGGTACGTGGAAGAATAATAGAGAGCGTAGGATGAAGAAAAAGAGAAGTGTGGAATCTGCCCGACAAGAAATGCTTGAGAAAATGACAAGTACTACTGGATCGATAGTATATTCCTTTCCTAGGTCCAGTAGCTCAATGGTCTGAAATACATAAACTATGGCCCAATAATCGGCAGCCCACTGAGGCAACCTCGACCCAAATCTGAATTGTCCTCCTAGATTATGTGTATGTATACTATATATAATTGACTTATTATAACTTGATTGCAAGTTGTAACTATAAAATAAATAAGTTTTGTGTGAAACTGTTATTGTGTAAAAGTGTCTTAGACATTCGTAAAATGTCTATAAACATACATATAGTAATATACAAACATATTTTGAAATATTAATTAATTTTGGATTGGATGTTTTTTTAGTAAGAAAAAATGGCATTGTTTTGGTTATAAAATTAAAAATGGGGAATTGTACAAGATAAGTAAATGATGCCATTGTTAACCTTTACTACCAAGTAGCAACCAAATCGAAGCGGGCTTATTAACACAGAAGATTGAACACAAATCCAATTATCTATTCATCCTGTTTAGAAACAGGAGGCTTATTACATAGTATTATTGAGTAGCTAGGCATCCATGACTATGAGAGAATAGAATACAACAATATATGTGTTGGTAGTTTCATGGTGTTCCATTCTAACAGACAGACAGCAGAATGAAGTTGTTCCTGTCTGTCTCTTTTCACAGCTTTGAAGGAGACTTGTAAAAACCCCAAGCCTCATCCGACACGTACTGCGTAACCTGCTTGATGTTCAAGTAGTTTTCTAGTCCCCTGCAAACAATAACAACACTTCATTGCTTTCTTCATCCTCTATATATATATATATATATATGCATGCATTATATTTTCTCTTCTTTCTAGTTATGGTTTCTGATAGGATAAAAACTGTTAAATGCAGAAATAAAAAGGATTAGTTTCAGATTACCATTCCCCTAGTTCACGACCAAAACCACTACGCTTCTTTCCTCCCCAAGGAGGTTGCCAAAAGCATGGCTGTGAGCAGTTGATCCAGACTATACCTGACTGAAAAGCCTGCACATTTCAGGGAGATTCAAATTATAAACGTGACATTCTCCAGGATAATGATTGGTTTTTTAAAATGAGGATGGAGCTGAGAAAGAACTCTTACCTTTGTCAATCGCTCGCATCTTGCCAGATCTTTTGACAAGACCGCAGCACCCAAACCATATCTATACAAAATTACCCATGGGAAGAAGGGGAAAGAAAGTTCAGATTTATTTGCAACATAAACAAGTGTTGATCCTATTAATTATACTGTCTGTCATTAACGCCAATTGGTGAGAGACTTACTGGGTGTCATTTGCTAGCTCAATGGCTTCAGCTTCAGTTTTAAATGTCTTGACACAAAGAACGGGCCCAAATACTTCCTCTCTCCAGATTTGCATGTTCGTATTTACGTCTGTTATGATGGTTGGTTCAATGTAATACCCCTTTTTCAAATGCTGCAATTCAATTGTGAATAAAGTTCATGACCATGAAGATTAATTTTTAAAAAAAAAATCCCTGGTTAAACGTTACTATAAACTTCTACCTCAGGACGCTGGCCACCATACAAAATGGTTGCACCTTCACTTCTGGCTGTTGAGATGCATTTCATCACCTTTTCATACTGTAAACAGTGTAAAGTACATAAAATTTTCAGTAAGTCTAAAATAATACAAAAAACAAATTTAGGAATGATTCCCTTCTCATCAGTCTTACTTGTCCATGACTAACAAGTGGACCAAGTTTACAATCATCCTCCAAGGGATCTGATATTTTAATATTTTTGGTCCATTTCACAAGCCTATCCAAAAATTCTGCAGCAATGCTTTCCTGTGACATTGAGAATGGAGAGGCCAATTAATCCATCCAAGTAGATTAAAAACGTAAATGGAAAAATAAGTTTCAGACCAGAAGTTGTAAACTTTTGGCTTAAGGTTTCCAGAATTAACTATACAACGTAAAGGGGATGATACCTGCAATATGAGACGAGATGTTGCACTACAAATTTGACCATTTGTCCAAAAGCAACCAAAAAGAGTCCACTCAGCAGCTGATGCAATACACAAACACATCATAATACTCCAAGAGTCAGACTAAAAGATTAATAATGTACGGAGTACGATTTAGGAAAAGGCTAAACCTTTATCAAGGTCACCAAAATCCTCAAATATAACTATAGGGCTTTTGCCACCAAGCTCAAGTGTTACGGGCTGTAAATGAAAATAAAAAAGAAAGAAAGAATCAATCATACCCTAAAACTCAAAAATAAAAGTTACTATCAAAGAACACCAAAAGAGGTTAACATACCTTGACAAGCTGGGCTGCAGCAGTCATGATTTTAACCCCTGTGGCATTACTGCCTGTAAATGCAATCTATGCATTATTGCAAAAAGATTAAAAAGGATTAAGCCCCACAATCATGGTACAATAAAATGTCAAGTCAATGGAAACAATGATAAATATACACTAACGAAATGAGAAAATCTAAAGCAGCAAATTAAACCTTGTCAACATGAGGATGAGATGCCAAAGGAGCACCTGCTTCTGGTCCCAACCCCGTTAGAATGTTAAGGGCACCAGGAGGAAGGCCAACCTCTTTACACACTTCACCCAACTCCAAACATGTACTGAAATTGAAAAATATATAATAATAAGTTAAAAACCAAAATAGAATGGCAACACTAGATAACAAGAAAATTAAGAGGATATAGACTCACATTGAAGCTAGTTCAGATGGTTTAAGTATTGCAGCACAACCAGCAGCCAGCGCAGGGGCAACTTTCCAGGTAGCCATCAACATAGGATAATTCCTATCACATGTAAAAGTGAAATTTAGATCTGTTGCAAATTATGATTAATATTTGGTTTCCAAGGGCATAAGGAGCACAATGACTCCAAACCATCCTCCTATAATATGATATAAGTAAAGATGACTATTTTCGAGTGAAAATGAAATTTAATAATTTAGAAATGAAAGCACGCCCTAATTGTAAGAGTGTAAGAACATATATACCATGGAGTAATCAAGCCAACAACACCAAGGGGCTCTCTGAGAACGTAAGTATTAAATGAATCCAAATGAAGAGGAACGGGAGTCTTCTGTCTTGAATCCAAGGCTTCAGCGAGGTCAGCATAGTATTCAAAACATGCTGCAACATCATCCTGAGTGATACGAAGAAGCAACCATAAACACACCGAGTATGGTAGTAAATAATCTAGCTGTTACTTGAGGTATTTGTAACATACTATATCTGCATCTGCTTCCAGCCAAGGTTTTCCAGAATCAATGGCTTCAAGTGTTCCTAGTTCAGGCTTCCTCTCTTTTACCTACACCAAACAGAATATAAGCTCATGGAGGTCAGATGTCATTGATTAGAAGCCAGGTACACAACTTGATTTCAGTATTTTCTGTTATAATATATATGGAATATGAAGTTGATAAAATCAGAAATAACACATCAATCAATCCTAGGAAAAAGAAGTTCAAAAGTAAGATTAATAAACATAAGAAAGATGGAATTTTGATGGTAAAAAAGTATAAACCTTGGCAGCAATGGCACGCAAATATTTAGCCCGTTGAGCCCCTGTGGTGGAGCCCCACTCCCCGGCCATAGCTCTCCGAGCAGCTTCTACAGCTATATCCACATCTTCCGGAGTGGCTCCCGGAATATCCCCTGCCCGCCCGTGTAACATTCAAACTTTCCCATTAAAACCACTTCACGTACTTTCAGTTTAGATTAAATTAAATTTAATAAAAGAAATAAGAAATGAACACTGCAAAATTTATATACAAACCGATGGTTTCTTCTGTAGCAGGATTGATAATGGGTAGACGGTTCCTCTTGAGAGGCTCTATCCATTCGCCGCCGATGAAGAGCTGCCGGGTCGGTATTCGAACATTGGGAATGGCCATCGCAATTGGTGAGAGAGAGAGAGAGAGAGTGTGTGTGACAACTGAGAAGAGTAGCGTAACCGTAACAGTAAGTGGGAGTGAATATTAATACGGAGTAGTACTAATGCCCGCCGGTCCGTGGCAAATGCGTGACGTAAGTGGCGGGATCCATGCCACCGACTGTCTTATTGGCGGCAACGGCGGTTGGTTACATTCTTACTTTTATGTTCCAGCTACATAAGATTCCTGTCGTATAATTTTATACTCATTTTTTATTAATAGATTAAATAATTTAATGTTAACATATCTTACCATGATACCATATCATGTGACAACTGACAAAATATTAACATTATTCCATTTCTCGTAGAGTTCTGTTCTAAGACAAAAACAAAAATTGGTTTCCACGTGATATATGATTATTATTATTATTTTGAAATTATTGTCTCAAGTCGTTATCGCATGCGTACTTTGCAGATGTACGTTGTTTGGTTTACTTTGGGTCTATATACCAAACAAGGCCTTACTCTATGCCTAGTCTAGTGGCCCAAAACATTTATTTTTATTTATTTTCATTTCTGGCCAGAATTTTTTATTTTATACAGGTCAGGTCAACATTCAACAATCGATGGCGTTGGTAACAATCTCTGGACAATGCTTGAGTGATTCAAAGATTTTAGGCGCATATGTCAAAGCTTTGAAGCTTTGTCATTAAGAAAGTAAAAGGTAATTCGTATGTTTTGACAATTATAATTCGTTTACCAATACCAAATCATATTCTTTGTATTATTAATTATAAGAAAAATTGTTAGTAAAGATTCATATTTTACTAAACAGTAGTATTTCATATTTTTATCATAATTTCAATGAAAATGTTGATATACCAAGAAGAATCAGATACTAACGAGGTATGTATATAATAAGAGGGAAATCCCAATCCATCAACATGTAAATACTACACAATATCTCATATTTAAGCTGGCTGCATAAAAATTTATCTATATAACCATATCTATACGTAAAAATGAAACAGAGAAAAGAGAAATCAGTTCTTTTGGGTTGTCTTGTGGTACTTATCCTTGACCCACTGAAGGCCAACAGAAGTACCATTCTTGACCTTCTTGATGCCGGTCGCAGCCATAGCTTTGGTCTTCCCAAGCCCTTCACCCACCTTCACTTTCATCCCACCATTGCCAGACCTGCTTTTCTTGGTTTCTTTAGATGAAGTTGTATGCTCTGAATTGAAGTCCCATTGATCTGCCCATGACGACTCATACGTGCCACTTCTATCCATTTTCTTCAAAATCTTTAGCTAATTGATAACTGAACACAGGATTTAGAGAACAGAGAAGAAGCAAGGTACATATAAGATTGGAGGTAGGGGTCTGGCGGCTTATCCTCTATATAATGTGGTCTGTGATGTGAATGTTGATTGGTATTAGTCAACAAATAAAGCTAAGTACCAAAATGTCAACTTTATTTAATTCACAAAATAAATGTCAGCATTAATTAATACATTATAATAGAGAGAAACGTACATGTAGGAGGTCTTATAATAAGCAACATGAATAGGAAACAGAAGAGAGGAGGTTTTTTTTTTTTTTTTTTTTTTTTTCTGTCTTCTGCAGAGGATGGTTTATATCAGCGGAACTGGTTTTCTGTGCATTTCTGCTGTGCTGTGCTGCAATTAGCAGCTTCAAGAACAGATTCAGGAGCCACCACCACTCAGCTCTTTCTCCAGTACCTCCCAAAAATGCCGATCAATTTCATGGCAGTGAGCCACAAAGTTGGTAACATCTTGTTTATACTGGTAAGAATAGTTTCAAATTTGAGGGAAGAGTGTTTGCACATAGCTCCTGTCATTTGGGCATTGACCATTGCACCCTACTTCAAATGTGAGGTGCTGTCCTATTATCAAAGCTGCTGTACAAGTAGGAAAACTTAGCAGGGGTATAAAATTCACCATATTTAAAGAGGTAACTTTGCTGGAGTTCCTGGATCTCTGGGATATTTCTTTGGGGTTGGACCACCTTTCAAGCAAACGATGGCAGTTCTCTGCCCATACTTACTGTGTGAATCAACTGGTTTTTGAAAACAAATGGACAAATGTGTTAACACAAGCCAAAAGATGGTAGAAGAGGGGTAGGGCGAAGAGGACCTCACCAATCAACAGGGAACTAGACTTTAATAGGTTTTAAACTCTTATCACGATATACATTTACATTCAAAATGGGTAAGATCATTATTCTTTAAACTATCATCAAATGTGAAAGATTGGCTAGGATTATATTATTCTTTCATGACTAGCCAGATCAAAGATTCACTTGTCAAAACCCAAAAAGGAACATACCATAGCAAGTTTGCCATAGAGTTGCACCCATCAAATGTATTGCTCTCTCTGCTCTTCTCACTTCCTCCTGTGGGACATGTTTAAAGAGGGAACTGGGTAATTCTCATGAAAGTCCAAACAAAGATTTATATATGCTTCTTGAAATGTTAGGTAAACCGTGAGAAGTCATTTTTCATTTGATTACTTATCTACTCCTAACTTCCTCTAGTGAAGTGTCAATCATATATCATATCTAGCACAGAAATTGGATCCTTACATAGAATAGGTCACTATACAGATTAAATATGAGAACTCCATTTACCATGAGACACACAAAGTACTTTATTCACTAAAGCTAACTGAAACTCATTAAAAAAGGAAATGCATTCAGAAAATAAACATAGGTTCTATTTGTTTCTAGTTCAGAGAGATGGCAAGAAGAGGAACCTGAGGATCATGACCCTTTGCAGCTACAAACAAGCCACCAACGCGAACGAGAGGAAGGCAATATTCAGCTGAACAATGAAAACATAATCATAAAAAGAATTATGCTATAATGCCACTATGAATAAAAAGGGGAAAAAAATGTAACCTACCTAAAATTCTCATTTCTGCAACTGCTCTGGCTATTGCAACATCAAATGACTCTCTGAAGTTCTGATTTTGCCCTAAATTCTGTCCTATTTAAAGTTTAAGAGTTGCATTATGTGTGGAAGAAGATGAGTAAATCTCAATGAAATAAGAAAAGAAAATACCTCAGCCCTTTCTCTTATAACTTCCACATTTGACAGACCAGTTTCCCCAGCCACATGCTCCAAAAATTGGCATCGCTTATTCAAAGATTCTAGAAGTGTCACTTTCCAATCTACAAAAACACAATAAGCTTCTTTGTATCACACACAAAAAAAAAAAAAAAATCATACTTAAAAAAAAATGTTATATGCCCACTTTTTAAAATGGGTTATAAATTTGACAAATGTTTAGGAAAACAAGGGAAAAAATGTTGCACTGGTCAAAATCATGAGAACTGGAGGAACTACTTGGAACTTAATTGGAAAACGTTTCCCTTGTTGATTACAGTTTAAATTCCATATCAAAATAGTATTTTCTTTCCTACACAGTAAACGAACCAAACAAGTAAATAGGCACAGAATTGAACTTGCACTTACACTTAAGCATACAAAAAAAGCTAGAAAAATGTAAAATTGAATCAATTACCAGGGCAAGCAATAGCTAATATAAGTCCAGGAAGCCCCGCTCCAGTGCCTACATCGACAATCTTAAGATTCTCAGAAGAAGCACCACAACGTGACACATAGGAATTTCGAATCGGCTCGATAATTGCAAGCGAGTCCTCGATGTGTCTTTCCATGACCTCACTTTCCTCCCTCACCGCCGTGAGATTCATTTTCTGCAAGCAGTAAAATCTCAAAGGTTTCACATATAAGATACAGGCACATGCACATAACAGAGAAACATATTGAAAGGAACCTGGTTCCACTGGAGAAGAGAATCGATGTAGACATGGACTTGTTGCTTCTGGTGAGAATTGAGGGCTCCGAAATGGGGAGTGGCAGGAGGTGCGGCGGAGGCGACGGTGACCAAGGATTTGCTGATTGGTTTAAGGACGGAAGTTTTGGGAGGTGAAAGGTGTTTGAAAAAAGTCCCGACAGAAAATGGATGCAACAGAGGAAAGCTGTGGGCTCTGCAGCTTAGCATCTTTGGCGCGACAATCTGGAGGGAAGGCCTGGGGGCGTTTGTATACCGTTGCCCGTTTGTTGGGTTTGAAAAGCAGGACGTGCATGTGAAGCTAGCTGGCCCATTTGTTAGTTGGCCCATTTTCAGTGAAAGCTAGATGCTCTTATTCACGGGCATAACAGAAAAAAGTTGTATATTCCACAAGGTATAATAATATCATTAAATAAGAATGTTCATTCTTTGCATATATACTCAAAATTATTATTCCCTTCGTCCATTTTATGTGTCTGATTCGGTTAATAAGACTTGACGAAGTTATTTTTAATTCAATTTTTCATAATATAAAGTTTATGAATAGATTTATAGTTAATGTAGTTTAGAGATTATTTATATTGTAAGATTATTGATTGAAACATTAACGTTGTGTGATATTAGAGGAGTCAGTCTGTTGTGGTTGGCTAAACATCAGTTGCAATATTACCATGTCCATATCACTAAAGAAAACAAAAGAAAAAAAGGGCCGGAAAGAAAGCAAAAGAGTGAACTTTTTATTATGTTTGGCTTCTAATGTTGTTTGGTATGAAAAAAGGAAAAAAGGAAAAAAAGAAAAAAATATTATATTCCATCTTTGAGTCCCACTTTCTAAGCCAATGAACATGTTGGCCACAAAAGAATTCACTGTACTGGATGAAAAAAGAAGAAATTACTTTTCCAGAGTCAAACAAGAAGTGATTACCATGCCTGGCCTGTCTAATCGCTCATCTATTACCCCAACCCCAAGTAAAATCCTATAAAATAAATTACTATTCAAAACCTTATAACTTTTTAAATATTCTATCCATTTTTTAAATACTTTGTGATCAAGCAACATAAATAACTCTCTTAAGTGAAAGATTATCCCGTGAAAGTAAAAGTTAAATTAAAATATAGTACATATAATATTTTTGATTAAATATATAATCCCATCAGATTCCAATGAAGCACAGGCAGGCCATCTGACCGAATGTACGTTCCAACGTATTCATTCAAAAATCCAATGATTCTCTTATTGTATCCCTCTAACATTCCGGAGTTCCATGATGCATTTAGCTTTGATATATTCCTCTGATCTGCATTCCTTCTTTATTTTATCCACTACGTTACTCATCAAGTGCAGTTTGGCAGTCTTTATCTAAACCCAATAAAGCTAGCATATATGTATGCGGGCACCCTACCAGAATAAGATCAGAGCCAGCATATTCATATATTCACCCATCCATCTAACCCCATATTTATATACTACATAATACATATACAGCCCTATACACCCTTTTTCCTGTTTCCAACTTTTCTTATAAAATTCAACTACTTTCACCTCCAACATATTTCACCTTTACACCCAACCATGTTTGCTAACCCCCATTACTTAATTTATTCAATTCAATTCCCTCCCCCCGGCCACTATATCTTTCTTCTTCAATTCCATTTCGATCATTATATTTTTCATCTATCATTCATATAATATTATGTTTTTTGCTTTAGCTAGCTTCTAAATGTTTAGTGTTCTATGAATTCAAATCATATCCCACATAAACATTAACTAACCATCATCGTTCCGTAAATATATATTCACTTGATATTAAGAACATTATATATAATCAACCTCAAAAACTATATATATGCTAGTTATATCGAATGACAAAGATATATTTCTATATGCTTCGGATTTACACTAACAAATTAGAAACATTGTGATAGATCCAAGAGATGGAAAGCATTATATATGTGTACATGTGTAAATTTATTTTTGCTTGATTTACACCGTCATACATATATAGTGTGTAAATTTATGTTTGCCCGATATGATTTACACGTAGCGTCATACATATATAGTTGACTGGGATGAAATTTTGGGTGCATTCGAGTTGGTGAATGGGGCAGAGTACGTTTAACATAGAAATGTTGGTTCGTTGTTGATGAGATGGTAGGGCCTGGTTTTAGGGTAAAGCATGAAAGAGTTAGCTAGCACCATGTGCATTTTCATCATATATAATTTTGTACATCAGTACAGTAGAGTAGAGTTGAGAGTTGAGAATATAATATTATGTGGGATCGGAGTGGGGGGTGGGGTGAAGACTTAAGAGAGAGAGAGAGAGAGTCCATGCCAATTGCCAATTGCCAATTGCCAATTGCGAATTTGGCAGTGCACGCAATACTACATTGGATTTATTGTTAATGCGGGGTTTGAAAGCCAAACACCAAACAGCAATCATAATGTCTTCCTCATCCTCCTCCTTCTCCACCACCCCTCTGACTCTTCATCGCCGCCATCATTACACCCTCCACACTACTTTCTTTATCTTCTTCATCCACCAACCCCACTCCCCCCACCACCCGCTCTTCTCCTCATCAAACCCCTCCATCAAAGAAGAAGAAGAAGACGAAGAAGATGTTGTTGAAGCATTAGGGTTAGGTTTCCTCCACCCACCACTCAAACCCTAACTCTACACCTGCAGATCACGTCGTCGTCGTCTTCTGTGTGATCCCTTCAGATTCCAGAGGTCACGTTGCCTGCTCACACATCTCTCTCTCCCTTTCTTCCATATGGGGAATCAAGCATCATGGTCCGATTGCTTTCCATCTGCTACCTGCAGCCTAGCTCGCTACCACCTACATCAACAACAACAACAACAATCATAGTACTGTTAAACCTTCCTTTGCCTCGATCTTCCGTGTTTCATTTCTTAAGTTGTTATTATTATCATCATATTTATTTAAACTCGATCTAGGTTTCCTTACTTCATATTTCCATTTTGTTTTTCCCTTTAATTTGGGTTTTCAGAGTTGATCTACCTGCTTAGCTAGCTTAGCTTGTTTGTTCCATCTTCAGCGTGGTTTAATTAATTGCAGAAAACCCTAAATATACTTGTGTGTGTGATGAGCGAAAATTCCTGCACATTTATTATATTATTATACGGAGTATTCTTCTTAGTTTATGTTTGTTCCTAATATAATAATATATCACATCTCATCATCTTTAATACTACCTTCTTTAATCACAGCGATATGCAACATATGTTATATATATGTCTTTTGTTCATGAAATTTCTTTTTTTTTTTTTTTTTTTCCTTTTTAAATTTTTATTTTTCCATCTGATCTGATTATCTATGGTAATAAATTTGATCAACTGTGATAGCATAGTTCAAGTAGCTTGGCCGGATCTGATCTCATTTTTGTTGTGATATTTGTTTAAATTAAAGCTGAAGCTATCATTCATGGACATCCAGGACCAAAGTGCTGATCTATGTTTTACTGTCATTAACGTTGTGATCGATAAAAATAAAAATAACTGTAGGTAGCTAACAAGCTGACAGTAGTCAATGGAACTATATATATGTATGGAATATAATATAATGATGAGCTCATAGAAAGCAATGCTCTTAACAGTACAACTTATATTCTTATTCTTACTCAGATCAGTATATGATATCAGTACTGTTTGACTTGGCTATACCTCAACCTTATCACCTTGCATATATATATAGCTAGGCCTAAATATACTAGCCGGCCTCTCTCTCTATATATATATATAGAGAGAGAGAGAATCATATATATGCATAGCATCTGAACCTGAATTGCATGCCATTTCCATGTAAGAAATTTGAGAATTTATGTTTGTGACGATGTTCTTGTTTTACCTCTTTCTCTTCCATCGATGCTAGATAGCTTTATAGAGAGGAATTGAAGTCAACCCACTTACATATATATGCCTATATATGCGTGTCACAACATATCTAAATTAGTTTGCATTTTAAAATATTTTATATTAATTGAAGTATTAAATTAATATATTGTTTTTACATTTCAAATTTTATCTCTCACAATAAGACGAATTATATAAACTTTTTACTTTAACGTGAGCACAACTTTAATGAAACATGATAGAAGAATAATTGAGTGACTTTAACGTAACATGACAAGATTAAAGACAGATGTCATGTGTATAAATTCATCTGTATTTCATCCATCAGTCTAATAATACATAAAAGTATGGAAACAAAATAAAGGTTGTACGTGTCGGTAAAATTTCAAGATGTGACGTGCAAGAACGGATGGGAATGGAGATTGTTGTATGTACCTTCATGGAGGCCTATATGCATGCATTTCATCTATGTGTATTGAATGGCGGACTAGCTTAGCTTAGCTAATGTCCAATATTGACTTGCATGTTTGGAGACAACTTTTCTCAAACGGTTCATTTTATCAATCAGGAATGAATAACGTAACACAGATTTTTGGCAGCTTCTACGTACGTGTAAATCATGTTTTATGCATCAAATGTGAATCAAACCACATTAGCATCGTACTACCTCTTTTACGTTTGAGCTGAGTTAATAAAACTTTTGCGGCCTTGAAAGGGGTCGTCGAGTGTATGAAGTATAATTTTCGTATAGCAAAATACGAGTTTAATTATATTTTTTTCAACACTATCTTGATTTAGCCCGGCCCGTTGCATAAGGTCTTTTTAATGTTATTTACCTCTACAGTATAATTTGCTCCTATTACATAAAAGCGGGACTCCCCTCGTCATCCAATAAAACGTACTTTTGATTGCAAATAAAGAAATGATATGATGCATTATAGGTGGGTGGGTGCATGCACTTAATAATTTTGATATATAAGTGTCTCAATTCGATCTAATTCTATACTTTTATTTACAACAGCATGCACTTGTAAAGTGATGTGCGAATATTGTTTAATCTTGAATTTTCCAGTTTGGGCCTCAAAACTTTTAATGCAATTAAGAGATCAGAGCACTTGAAGAAAACTTAGTGGCCTAACAAAGAGCATCTATCGCATCCTAAATTGAAATCAAAGCCCAGACAGAAACTTCATTTGGATCCACGAATCTACAGCACACATTTAAGTACCTTACCATTTGATCATTTATACAAGTGACATTTTGTATTATTTGAGTATTTGATACATGTATATATGTTGATATGATAGATGAAACACTTATCATTGTGTCAAAAGTTATAGTTAATATTAAATGTCAACAAGTACTTTACTTACCACTCGTTAAAAGTGAAGTAGTTAAACACCAAATATGCTTTAATTTTCTAATTTCTGACCGAAAAATAAAAATGAAAAAAATGCGAATGGCCTTCCGGCAAATGTTTCAATTGGAAGTCAGTAATGTTACCCAATTGGGATTGGGTTTCTATCTTCGGACAAAAAACAAATCACTAGTGTCATTCTATTTTTGTTATTAGTTTTTTGAAAAGAGCCCGCGCGGCATTTATTGGAAATATGCTGAAATAGCGTCTGGCGGACCATTGTCCGAGTACATCGGTGCTGAATAATTAAAGGCCGAAGTGGCTAAAATATGTGCTAAATGATTATCTGATCTAGGAACATAATTAACTGAAACATAATCAAAGGAAACCATCCAGTTTCTGCAGGTGTCAATGGCATAATTAACTAGTGTCATTCTATTTTTGTTATTAGTTAAACAAATGATGGATAATAAAAAGTTTTCCAACTAGCAGTACGTGTATAACAAAAAGTCCTAAATTAAAATACATATTTCAATTCGGAGTCCTAAACGAACAATTCATCTTATGAGAGTCACATTTATATGACATGCATATTATATTCGAGCAATTACGTTACGTGTTGTCTTGGATGTGGTTGTTAACATGTTGGGTTGCATTGTCTGCTTCCTCTTTCTTTAATTTGTTCCTTAACGCAACAAGATCAATTCATGGCTAAGCTAGTCTTTTATTTTTGTCAAGGGTCTTTAAGGTGCACTGGTGTATCCGGTACAGCTGTGCAGTGATTTAATGATGTATATTAATTAGGTCAAAATTATTATAAATCACAAGATCATAATGATACACATGTTAACAGAGTTTCTCTTTTAAACCTAATTATATATATATTGGGGAGTAGAAATGACGAGTCACCCTCTTCCATCCCCCAACTACCAAAACTGAATTATGAATTCCCCCGCCGCTATAAAAGACCGGCCATATGAAAAGAAAAGATCAGAGTAGATGGAGAAAATGATGAATATAAGAGTTGCGTTGAGATGTGTATTGATGATGGGTAGCATCCTGATGAGCTGGAGCTTGGCGGAAAGATCAACGGTGGTGGTGGTGGAGGGGTCGAGTTTCTGCGGTTCCAAGTGCGCAGCGAGGTGCTCCAAAGCAGGGCGGCATGGCAGATGCCTCAAGTATTGTGGAATATGCTGTGAGAAGTGCCACTGTGTTCCTTCTGGCACGTTTGGACACAAGGACGACTGCCCTTGTTACAGGGACATGGAGAACTCTAAGGGAAGACCTAAGTGCCCTTAATTACATATACCTTTTTTATTTTTTTATTTTGTTATTTTAGTACCCCGAATGGAGACCTTCTATATGAAAAATAATAGTGATGATGTCATCAAATTGTTAGGTACTTGGTATCCTATACTTTTGTTGGTATGTCTACTCTTATATGAGTCTCTATATTCTCCAAATAAAAAAAAAAATAATATATATATATATATATATATATATATATATATATATATATATAATATTTTAATATGATATGATGTAGGAGTCGATATATATCATACAGGCCGGTAGATCAGAGTGTTTTTCTTTTTCTTATGGGGTGTGGAAATATGGAGAAAAAAAGAAAGTTGCGGCTGGGGATATGGATGGTTTAGTGGTGGAAAAGATTAAGAGCAATTTGAATAATCCAATTCCATCAATCAATCGTTTTCATTATGAAAAAAGGGTTCACTAAATGCACTAAATTAAATAGAGGATTTGGACTTGTAACCACAAAGCACAAACTTTATTGCATTCTTAAAACCTAAAAAAAAAATTCAGACTTTACGCAAAGCAGCGCAGTCTTTACATATATAGTTCACAAAGTTGGGCGGCTAGATTCATGAGAGAGACATGCATGCATATAATTAAGGGTTTTGAATTTGTATGGTCCGAGTTTTATATGTATAGTTGCATGGATGTACTACAGATTTTTCTGGACGAGAAACCAACGTACAAAAAGTGGAATTTCCTTTGCTTACCAGTTAAGAACTTCGATTGCCATATATACACCTATATACATACATATATCAAAACCAACTTCATGTCGAAGGTCATGGATATGGACTATAGTCCACGTCTTGCTTGAAACTCGCACACGTAAGTTGAAAGAAAACACATGCTTCAATTAATAAAATATTTAACGTCTTTCTCTCATAATAATCCATAACAGATCCACTTCGATTTCCTACAAGGACATGATAATATGACATAGTATTGTATAATTTTTTAAATTGTTATTTGTTAATGAACGTTAAAATTTAATAAACTTAAAGATAAGGCAGGGAACATTTTTATATTAATAATAATAAACTTAAGGGAAATTTAAATTTGAGAAGATCGATTATATATACAAACAGACTATTATTGTGATTTGTACGTGCATATTATGAAAAGTTTCTTCTCTTTTTTTTTTTTTTTTTGTTTTTTTTTTTTGTTTTGTTTTTTGGTTTGTCCTCATCTTTAAACTTAACTAAAAGCTAGCACGCACTAATGGTGCAGAATGTATTGGAAACGTTAAGAAGTGAACAAATTAGAGCCCAATTAGTCCTGGTTTATCAATTCAGATACAGTGTTAGTGGGCAGAAAGCATTCTTATTTCTTTCTACTTTATTTGTTGCTTTTAAACATCAGAATGATATGCATTCTAAATAATGGGCCCTATACTTTCTTAAATATATCCAAATTTATTTCCAAGGAAGATATATCCATTACAAATATAAAGACTTGAAATATATGACAAATTTTATTTAAATTACGTAAGTGTTCCATACTAAAATAATTTTAAATTTTATTAATTATTACAAGTCTTTTCAAGTTAGTGGTAATGGTTTATCATATCGATCTCATGTTAAAGTTAAAGATTGTTACTTAAACTTTTTAATATGATTTCAGGAAGTATATATCAATTGAAAATTCAAAGATTAAACATATCTTGAATGGGAAACGTAGGCAAGAAACATTAATATTGTTTGAGATAAAAGGCATGCATGACATTTTTGTACTTGATAAGAATAATGATCTTTAATTTATTGGCAGTAGATAATTTGAATCTCATGTCGCACGCATCAAAAAGTTCCTTTTTCCTTTTTATTTTTATTTTGTTAATGGACAAAAAAGCTGTACAGATAAATTAAATTAAACAAAAATCAGAAACGTGAAAACATGTTTAAATCTGACGAAAAAGTAGTCATGTATAAGCTGGCATGGTTTCAAGTTTCAACCCGAGCTAACTGTATATATATGTAATTGACTATGGTCATAATAATTATCCTACTAGTTTATTTTATTAATTAAGTATATATGTTTTAATTACACAGGGTTGACTTCAATCAATATATTATATTGTTTGATGAATCTAAAATTAAGCTTACTTACAACCCAGTCAAATAAATGTTGGAAAAAAAATCAAGAAAAATAAAAAAAAAAATTATTCATGAAATGAAAATAAAAGTAAACAATTTTCGTCAATATTCTCAGCCTGAAAATTCCTAGCTACATACAAACGAACAAACACTGCACGTTTAGTCTTCCAATTCACTCCAAAATAAAATAAACGATGCATGGTTGACCTTGATTACAATTCGAGTTGACCTCAACTAACTATACAATAGGATTTGCGCCATTCTGACCAATCTCAGCTCATGTATCTAGCTACTTAAATAATTTACACTTTAAATAGTAATAATACAATATAGTAGCTAGCTAGGTATGTAGGTAACATATATAGTTTAAGCAATGATTCCTCATAACATGCCAACCTATTCAAATTAAATTACTCTCTAAATTTGATTACTACAAATTAAATAAAAATGTTTTATAGAAGAATAATGCTACATGAAAAAATAATTTTTGAAAATCTCACAATCAAACATGGTAAATACAACTTTCTTTTATATTCATTTGTTAATATGAATTAATCGTTGTGAAATTTGTCTTTTTATATATAGGGTCAATATCATGTTAAAAGATGTGCATATGTAAAACATGCGATAAGATATGAGTCGTTGATTTGTCCTAGGTCTAAAAAATGAGAAAATTTGTCCATACTTATAATGTAAATAAACTTGTGAATATTTCTATAAATATGTGCACTTCAAAGTTATAAAATATTACCTATATGGTTATATGCCATCACATTTTTTAACTGATATTACTCTTTGTGCTTGTAGTATAAAACTATACACTTTAAATTTAGAAAAAAATATCAAAATGTCATTGTATTTTTATTTTTTTTCCCCTTCATTCAAGAGCATTGATTTGGACTAAATCAAGAGTTAAGATCTCATCCCATATTTTACCTTGACATCTCTTTTTATTTGATCCAAATTATATATATATATATATATATATATATATATATATATATATATACACACAAATTTGTATTAGTTATAGGATGGCAAATTTGATAAAGTCGTACTTCCATTATTGAATAATTCTTCAAGCTGAGTGTAAGTGATGTCAAAAGAAAAAGTTGATGTAATCATAAGTTATAATAGGAAGTTACTGTCGGACCTAAAGAATCCCCAATGGTTTAATTGGTCGGTGAACGTACTATTAAAAAAAAAAAGGAATAAGGGCCAAATTGGCCACTGAACGTAACGCGAAAGTGCAATCAGGCTACTCAACCTAAAAAAAGTGCAATTAGCCCATCCAACAGTCCAAATTCCTCCAATTTCACCTGCTAGCCGGTGGAAAGCCATTCTTTCCGGTTTCACGCTGATGTGGCATTCTACGTGGCATTAGTAGACAATTTCATTATTTCCTTCATTTATTCCCTTTTCCACCGTGTATTAACATCACCAAAACAACCCAAATCCACCCAAATTCCCAAATTGCTTCAGACTCCTTCCCTCTTCAACTTCCTTCGCTCTTCTTTCGCTTCTTGATTCCGAAAACCCTAGCCTTAGTCGTTCACTGGTTCCAAATATCGTTGTTCTTCTATTTCTCTTCTTCTTACAGACACCCTAGTCGCAGTGGTAAGTGCAATGGCTTTTTCTACTTCAAGGTCGTCTTCAACTTCTCCAAAATTACCGAATCGCAATTATACTCTCCAATACGAGCCATCTATGTACTGTAAATGCGGATTGAAATCCCCATTATGCACAGCTCGGGATAGTGGAATGAAATTTTTTGGATGCCAAAATTGGAAGGTTAGATTTTTTTACTTTTGTTATATCATTTTTTGTTTTAGTTTTCTTCAGAATTATCGTACTTTTTTCAGGGCAATGGATGTGGATTTTTCGTTTTCGTTGAGGATATTATGCAAGGAATTGGACCTATAGAGTATGAATCTACCAAAACAGATTTAATGGAGTTAAAAAGGCTTGTTAGAAGTTTAAGAGATGAAGTTGTGGTGGTCCAAACGAGATTGGGGAGTATTGAAGAAGCTATGAAGAAAATGGATGGAATTGGGCACCATAATTCTGTAAAAATGGCTAAAGTTGTAGTTGTAATTGTTTTAGCTGCCATGGTATGGTTTAATGTAAGTTTATGAAGAAACCTCAACTTGGTTGTATTATGTAAATTAATGCTAGCTGTCATGGTATGGTTTAATGCATTGTTGTTTACTGATTTTCAACTTTCAAGTTTATTTTGTTTAATGCTAGTTTATTGATATGGTCATCTTTGAGAGATGTTGGTATTATAATTGCAAATGAGTTAAGTGGTCATTTTAGGCAAGAATGGTCATGTTTATTGAACTGTTATAAGCCATCTGCCAATGAGTTAAGTGGTCATTTTAGGCCAGAATGGTCATGTTTATTGAATTGTTATAAGTCATCTACCAATGAGTTAAATGGTCATTTTATGCAAGAATGGTCATGTTTATTGAACTGTTATAAGCCATCTGTCAAACTGCAAGAAAAAAACATAACCAAGCAAAAGCTGCCAAACAGAAATCATACACCATAACTCATAAACCAGAAAAATTAAACCATAAAGCTGCCCAACAGAAACCATACACCATAACTCATAAACCAGAAAAATTAAACCATAAAGCTGCCAAACAGAAACCATACACCATAACTCATAAACCAGAAAATTAGGCTAGAAGTTACAAAATGCATTTGGCAGTAGCATTCACAAGTTTACACAGTTAATTAGGCTAGAAGTTACAAAATGCATATAGCAAAATATTAGGCTAGAAGTTGGCATTTGGCAGTAGCATTCACAACTTTACATAGTTAATAGCCAAAATATCATTACAAAAAGATTGTTCCACTAGAAGTCTAAATGCCCTAACTTCTGGAACTACTGATTCTTCTTGGTAGATGCACTTGTATTCCCTCCAACTGATAGCACTTGTTGTCCTCTTTGTCCAGGCTACATAACGCATAAAGGTTAATACATTAGTCACGGTAGTTATTAAATCTGAAATTATTTAAATATAAGAACAATGATTTACTTACATTTAATATTTGTGCTCCAGTATTTGGGTTGATGTATACACCAAAGCCACCTGATCTTTTTCTTTGTTTACTTCTCCTAGAAGTTGAGGCAGAAACTGGTGTAGAAGTCGAGGCAGAAGCACCACCTGAAACAGCAGATGGCATAGAACTCTTTGTAGGGCAAACTCTCTTTTGATGTCCCTTTTGTTTACAAATTGAACATGTCATGATTCGACCTTGCCTTGAAATTTTTCCAACAGGGGGTTCATTAGGCTCACGGGTTCTTTTTTTCTTTGGTCTACCAGTCATTGGCCTTGGTAAAGGTGCTAGTATTTCTTCAGAATTAGTTCTAGGCCAGCAGAGTTCACCATTGAGTGGCTGGATAGTGTGACTGTAAATGTTGTTGTACACTTCCTTGGAGTAGCATTCATCAATGTATTGCTCTGGATCTCTACCTAGATCAAATATGGCACAACAAGCATGTGCACAAGGTATACCTGTTAGGTCCCAAGATCTACAGGAACATGTTTTCCTTTGTAGCTTCACTTTGAATTGTTGCCTTCCCTTCTTGATCTCATATCCATCATCCCCGTTGAAGTCAACATGCCAACCTATACTTTCAACAATGTTCTCATTGAGCTTTTTCATTATCCTAGGTCCAAAGTTACCAGGCCATTTCTCTACCGCTTTTCTGCATCTTGCAATCCTTGTCATGGTAGCTACCCTTATATCTTCCAACATCTTCACTATTGGCTTGCTCCTTGCCTTAACTATTGTTCCATTAAATGCTTCACACATGTTGTTGTCTATTGAATCACATTTCACTTCAGTTCTCATGAAAGCCTTACACCAATACTTTGCAGGATAGTTGGCCAAATCAGCTTTAGCTTGTGCATCCTTTAATCCTAGTTGCTCAACCATTGCTTCAAACTGCTGTGTAGTGGTTGCATTTGCACACATCCAAAAGTGCCTTTTCATTACCTTTCCTCTATGTTTCTTGCTCCAATTAGCATGTATATGTCTTGCACAGTTCCTATGTTCCACATTTGGCAAAAGCTCCTGGATAACACTCACTAAACCCTACAGAAATAGAAATAGAAACACAAATAAAAACTGTAGTTATTTAAGCTTATTTAAACACAAACAGAAATAGAATCAGAAACTATACTTATTTAAGCTTTTGTTAACAAGAAACAGAATAAAAAACTGTACTTATGAAAGCAGAAGTACTTATGAAATGAGAATCAGAAACTGTACTTATTTCAGCTATTGTTAACAAGAAACAGCATAAAAAACTGTACTAATGAAAGCAGAATCAGAAACTGTACTTATTGTTAACAAGAAACAGAATAAAAAATAGAAGTAAATATGAAATAATGTAGAGTACCTTTTGTTGATCTGAAATTATTGTCCAATTCCAGCTATTGTTAATAGCCAAGTCCTTAATCAACAACTGTAAAATCCATCTCCAAGAGTCTGTGTTTTCTATCTCAACAACTGCCCAAGCTATTGGATACATCTGATTATTTGAATCCCTCCCAACAGCAGCTAAGAGCTCACCTTTCATCCCCCCTTTAAGAAAACAACCATCCAAACCAATTATAGGTCTACACCCAGATAGAAACCCACTTTTCATTGCTTGGAAACAAATATATATTCTCTGAAATGTAGAAGGTGTTTCTGGAACTACCTTAGTAGTATGAATCTTTACAGTGCTTCCAAGATTAGAGTTCAAACATTCTTCACCATAATCTCTTATTCTCTTGAATTGCTCTGAATACCCTAGATTCACCCTGTGTAAAACTGCTTTTTGTACCCTTCTCACCATAGTGATGGTCAAATTAATCTTCAACTCAGACTGAATATGATCCCTAAGCTTGGTATGTTGCATGGTTGGGTCTTTTATAATTATATCCTCGTACTTTTGTTCCAACCATTTTTGAGTAACCAATTTGAGCTTGTATTTGTTATTGCACCTATGCTCAAGTAGGCATGTTTTCAGCTGGAAACACATATACCTTTCTTCCCAACTACAATGACAAACAAAAGGACAGCCCTCAACACATTTAACCCTCACCCTCATACTCTCATTCTTGTAAAAGTATATATTTCTTTTAAAGTGCACTGCATACTTGATCATGGCAGTCTTAAACTGTGTTGCATCCTCAAATAACATCCCTTTTTCAAGCTCAGGGAAATCACATTCTGGATTATACGCTGGCAGCTTATATTTTTTAGATGGAGGTGTTATATGTTGTTCAACTTCTTCTTCCTCTGACTCTTGGGTTGGTGGGTCTGCTGAGTCATAATAGTAGTCATCACTACATGCCTCACCCTCAACTGTTTTTTATTTAGAGCCATCTAGGTTCACTTCATTGTCCTTGCCCTTAACCTCATTTTCCTTTCCATTTCCCTCAACTGTATCATTCTCTTGTGTAACTCCTCCAACATCATTTTCAAAATCAGAATTCTCACTGTCTACTTCATGAGAATCATCATCATCTTCATCACCTTCATTCCCTTCATCACTCCCTTCACCATTCCCTTCATCACTCCCTTCACCATTTCCTTCATCACCAGGTAACAAATGACCTGGAACTAATTCAACATCATCTATTCCATGATCTACATATATATCACATGATTTAAATCTAATTGCTAGTGTAGTGAGGTCTAGCACACTTGCATCATTCCACAACAGTCTTAGTTTGTCCAATGGCTCATGGAGTGCTTTATAATACATTGTCTCTATTTTTCCACACTGACCTTCTTTTATAAACTTCACCAAGTGTGGATATGAAAGTAAATCTGGGTCTATATCAACACACCAAACATCCCCATTTATGTACTGCGGTTCTTTATCTTTAACAAAATTCCCCCCATGGTGTATTTGTAGTTCTACAGTGGTCATCACTACAAAACCTAACAACAAAACAAACCATTCAAAGCATTTAAATTACACAATTTATCCAGTTATATAAAAAAACCTGACTGAATTTTTAGGGTTTATGTTAGACAATTCTGACTCAACATTTTTAGGCAGTAACCAACATTTTTAGGGTTTAGACAGTGAGTACTTTTCTACTACTTTAGTGTTATGGTTTAGGGACCACAACTCTGACTCCAAATTCCATTAAACAATATAAGCAATTTTCAACTTTATTATGGTTTAGGGACCACAACTGTGACTCAGTTTTCCATTACAGAATGCACACCAAACAACATCAAGTTCTGTACAACAAAGCTTAGCAAACGACAAGGATGGACTATATAGTACAACAACAAAACTAAACAAAACCAGAGATGTCGGCATTTAAGTTTACAAACAATATACAGTCGCAACATTATCACAAAAATAAATAACAAACAAATCGAAACCAACAAATTCATACCTGAACAAAAGAAATTGAAAATGCGAAGTGAAAGCCTCCAAAGTCTTCAAAACAACGAATTTGCTTCGAACATTGTTGGGGATTTCTTTGATTTGGGGATTTCTTCTAGTAGAGAGAGTAATATGGAATAGACGAACTGTATTTCATCAATTAGGGGATTTGGGTGGGTTTTGATGGTTTAATTTGCTTTTGTCATTTTTTATTTAATTTAAATTTCATATATATCACGGTAGAAAAGGGAAAAAAAATGAAGGAAATAATGAAATTGTCTACTAATGCCACGTAGAATGCCACCTCAGCGTGAAACCGGAAAGAATGGCTTTCCACCGGCTAGCAGGTGAAATTGAAGGAATTTGGACTGTTGGATGGGCTAATTGCACTTTTTTTAGGTTGAGTGGCCTGATTGCACTTTCGCGTTACGTTCAGTGGCCAATTTGGCCCTTATTCCAAAAAAAAAATTTAAGAATGGAATCGCTCATAAACACGGCCACATGACTATCTCGCAAGTCTAAAAACAAAGGGGAGTAGTTGTTATTCTATTGAGTTAATAGGTTTGACTAATTGATAGTATTAATTAGCTAGTTGTAGAAAAATGTTTGGTAAATTAGAAATTACAAAAAATGAATTAAAAAATGCGCATATTGATTATTTAACCAAGTCAAACAACTAACAGTGATCAAACAAGTTAAAATTAGTTGATAAGTTTTCTATGTAATCAAATAGGATTAAAATGGCCCAAATGAGTGTTTGAGTAATGTTGACATGATTTATGTATCAAAATGTTATGAGTTTAATTCTTGTTAACACTGATTTTACTTTTTCTATGTAGTTTATTAGATTTTAGATAAGGTATAGACGATTAGACGAGTCGAACCAAAAATATTTATTCACAATGAGATGTATTTATATTGTAATGTAACTAACACAAATTACAAGGAGTTAACTCATAAATACTTATGACTTAAAGATATAATTGTCAACTACAATTTGTTCTTTTGTCAGTACAACTTTGAGACGGCCTCGTCATGTTAAGCTCCACATATTATTATCCCTACCTATGAATGAATTCAAGTATTCAACCACTTAGACTATACCTTTTTTTTACACCGAATAAAGGGTTAAGCGTCAATGAGTTCGCTTCATCCTATATATTTCATAACTAACAATAGGGGCCCAAATTAATTTGTCATTCTATTAGACTTTGATGTTATAGACTTATAGGTCATTCAGCTTCCTTTTTTTTTTATGAGATAATAATTATATTTGATTCCTGTAATGTGTTATAGTAAAATATGAGATTATTTCGAGAGGAAAAAAAAAAAAAAAGATTATATGTGTAGTGCAATATTTTGTATGGGGAAAAAGCGATTCAGATGTGATTTTACTTTTGGTTTGTAGGGAAAATGTCTCAAATAGATGATACCCAGTCAAAAGAAGGGGTCCACCAGTACCACGCTTAGTAAGTTTTGTATAGTAAATTGTAATTAAGTGCGCTAAACGCCTAAACACAGAATTACCTGACCCTTTCTACGGGGTTAGTTTTGACAACGTTATCTCCTCCGATGACCGATCCACTCTGTCATCTCCTCAATTAATTATCATCCTCTCAATTACATCTGTGTTCTTCCTCTGCTTCACACCTCACTTCCGATTTTACATTTTTTGCTGCAAAAGATCTGATGGGTGGTTATGGGAGGTGGAGGTTCTCGTTTCATAGATCGCCTTCGTCTAAACTCGGCAAGAAAGATCCTCCCACGGAATATCTTTGCCCCATTTTGGGGGGATTAATGTTCGATCCCGTCGTCGTTTCCTCCGGCCAAACCTTCGAGCGCACTTCTGTTCAGGTCTGCAAAGATTTGGCTTTTCAACCCCAGCTTTCCGACGGTGCCACCCCTGATTTCACCGCCGTGATTCCTAATTTGGCTCTCAGGACTGCGATTCTTAGCTGGTGCGACAAGTCCGGCGCCGAGAAACCCAAGCAGCCGGATTATTACGCCATCGAGTCCACTGTTCGATCCATGATGGTTGGTTCGGGTCGTAGTCAAGAAGATTCGAGATTTCGGGTTTCGGAAAAGGAATTGCTTAGACAGGTTGCAGATCATCCTCCGGTCTTGCATTCTCACGCCGCCACGGAGTTGAATCCCAGGAATAATCACAATTTTTACTCTTCCTCCAGCTCAGAAGAGTCAGTGATTGCCAGCGGCTCTCCTTTACTGCCCTTTACTACTCGACCGGTTTGCTTTTCCACTCCCTCGTCCCAATCGAATTCGTCGGAGATCATTTCCGACGAAACTCCGTCTTCTGCTTCTACGTCGTCGTCCGAGGATGAATATTATGTGGTGCAGTTTAAGAAATTGGATGTCTTTGACCAGGAGCAAGCTGTGATCGAGCTGAGAAAGATGACTAGGGCTAACGAGGAAGCTAGAGTCTCGCTTTGCTCTTCGCGGCTTTTAGCGGCACTGAAGCCGCTGATAGTGTCCAAGTACGCCGGAATTCAGGCGAACGCCGCCGCCGCATTGGTCAACCTCTCTCTCGCGAAAGTCAATAAGGTGAAGATCGTTAGGGCTGGGATTGTTCCCTTGTTGATTGATGTTCTGAAGGGCGGGTTCGATGAGTCGCAGGAGCACGCCGCCGGCGCGATTTTCAGTTTGGCGCTCGAGGACGACAACAAGACGGCTATTGGTGTCTTGGGTTCGTTGCCGCCGCTTCTGCACGCACTCAGGGCGGGGACTGAGCGGACTCGCCACGACTCGGCGCTCGCGCTTTATCATTTAACTTTGGTGCAGAGCAACCGGGCGAAGCTGATTAAGCTCGGAGCCGCCAGTGCGCTGCTTGGGATGATGAAGAGCGGAGACTTGGCGGGAAGAGTGGTGCTGGTAGTGTGTAATTTGGCGGTTTGCGCGGAGGGGAAGACGGCTTTGCTGGACGGTCACGCGGTGGAGGTGGTGGTGGAGATGCTAAGGGACCCGGAGTTGGACGAGTCGACTCGAGAGAATTGCGTGGCGGCTCTCTACTCACTGAGTCAAGGGAGTTTGAGGTTCAAGGGGTTGGCGAAGGAGGCAAAGGCGGCGGAGGTTTTGCAAGTGATAATGGAGAGAGGAAGCGAGCGGGCAAAGGAGAAGGCTAAGAGGTTGCTGGTGGCGCTGAGAGGCCGGGACGACGACGACGGCGGTGGCGAGGATGTGGATTGGGAAGACGTGTTGGAAGGTGGGCTGAGTCGGACTCGGTACCGAGTTGGGAATAGTCTGCTTAGTCCTAACTCAACCGAGTTCTAAGTCAAGTGAGAAGAATTGGTAAAGGTGTATTTTAGTGATTTTTTTTTTTTTTTTTGGTGTTTGGTCAAATTTTGACTCTTTTTTTTTTTTTTTTTTTTTTTTTTTTTTTCTGTTCAAGTATTTGATGGGAATTATTTGCACAGGGACTGTTATTTGTTGTGTAAATAGATTAGGTTTATGAATGAAAATGGGATCTTCAGGACTGATTTATTGTAGTTTTCATGATCCATATTCTTATATATTTCAGTCATGTTTGTTAATATAGTTAGCTTATAGTTAATTTTGGATTGTTCGACTATTATTAGCTGTTTGACTTGGTGAAATACTCAATAAATTAGTGTTTGACTTGGTGAAATACTCAATAAATTAGCATTTAATAAATTAGTGTTTTGTAACGACTTATTGTTCCAAAATGTTTCAATTCAAAACAAGTTTTTTATAAGTTTTTTTGAAAAGTTATTTTGCATATAATTAACTATCAATTAACAACTGCCAAGCACCTTGGATTGTAATAGTTAAAGAAAATATAGAACAAGTACTACCTTATAATAGAGTCAATAATATTAAAAAAAAAATTATCAATTAATAACTAATTTATCAAATATTTTGTTACAATAGATTAGCTACCGCTATCAACTAGAGTAATTAAATAACAGCTAACAACTATTTACCAAACACTCATTTATCTTATTAAAGTGTTCACTGTAATTTCTTTTTCATAAAATGGGAAAGTAGTGCCTAGCAAATTTTATTTAAAATGAAAAGGAAGTGCCTAACAAATTAGACAAAGAATTATGCTAGGGTTCGTATTATAATTCTAGTAGAAAGATATTATAATGTAGCAAGTTGGTCAATCCTTTGGACCTTAACTGGCAACTTGTAGTTGGTGTGGTTACTGGTCGAACACGCCTAGCCTAGGACAAGTGGACCACGACTATAATCATGTTTATGAAACTTGTTGTGTTAATGTTTGTTGTATATTGAATGGAGTACGAAGGTACGTATAATTAATATAAGGGCACTTTAAAACAAGTTTAGTAGGAGGTCTAATTCCATTTCCTAGTACTCAAAAAAAGTTTTAAGAGCATGTTTAGTTGAATGGAAAAAGTTTTTCATAAAAAGAAAAAATTCTTTAAATTTGCAAAAAAAAAAAAATTGAAATGTTCTTTGTTTTGTTTATGAAAAAAAAAAAATCACAAGGAAAAATGTTTTCCTTAGTTTTGAGGAAAAAAGTTTTCTTTGTGGAGGAGGTGGTATTTTGTTTTCATTAATGGACATTGGGAAGAAAGTATCACATGATTGAACAATTTTACATTAGATTACTTTTATTATTATTATTATCATGATTGATGTTGTAAATACGCTGTGAAGTCTCAAATACGTACGAATTGAACTAATGGGTCAGTCATATTAAGGTCTTGTTATAGTCCTAATCTCGGTAAACTACGTGATGTCAAAGAGCATAGATGTGGGAGCTGAAGATGTCCAAAAGTCCCCCTCTAGCATTAAGTGCGTTACTTATAGTGGAAGAAGGGAGACACATGCCAAGCTCTCGACATGACTGACACGTGTCCTACATTCAATCGGTGGGTTCGGAAACAACACCATGACAGCTACGTATGTTGATATTCCTGGCCGCCCACTGAGGGATGTGATTGATTAGGGTAGGGATAATCAAACCGATACTTGGTGTTAGTGATGAGTTAGGGTAGTCAAACCGATACTCGGTCTCGAAACTTGCATATTCATCCTGGACGGTGGAAAAAGGTTGAAGGTTAGCGTGAAATCATTAATATTGGCAGTTACATAATTAAAAACAATTTTTGTTCTGTAATTACTTTCTTAATTGGTGGGGCTTTATTTAAGAGAGTTTAATGCATTAATTATAACACAATTAGCATGTACAAGTACCCACGGAAAAGGGTTATGGGCGGAAACTTTTTGGTGTTTTAAAGTAAATAAGCATTCAACCTGAGTGATGTGATTGAGTGGGAGGCATTCAACCATCATCAACCAAACATGAAGAATTTGATCATTGACTTTGAGTATGGTAAAACAAACACTCTCGAGTCTCGATAGTCATAAAGCCATCACTAGTGTAGGCGCAAAATCAACGGATTATGTACAATATACATAAATTGTTAATTGAAAGTACACAACTTGAATCATGATCTACAATACTCATGGTGAATGTTGATCTACATTGTGATCATCCTTCTCTTGTTTGGGTTAAAGATTTGATGGACCGATAGTAGTATGTATTGTAATTATGGACCAATAATTTTTTGATGTGTAAAGTTGTAGCTGAATTGATACAGGCAGAGCGGGGCAGTCCAAGTCGAATAGTTATGCTGTGCATCTGTATGCACCATGCATGGTGCATACAGATGCAAAAACGACGTCGTTTTATTAAAAACGCGCGTCTCCTCTTTAAAAAAAAAATTCAGGTTCGATTCCTAGTAACAACATTATTTTGTTCATTCATTATGGAATTTTAGTTCATGGATTATGGAATTATAGTTCATCGATTATGGAACTATAGTTCATCGATTCTGGAATTATAGTTCATCGATTCTGAAATTTTAGTTCATAGATTCTGGAATTTTAGTTCATTCATTCTGAAAATTTTAGTTCATAGATTCTGGAATTTTAGTTCATTCATTCTGAAAATTTTAGTTCATAGATTAGATTATGGAATTATAGTTCATCGATTATGGAATTATAGTTCATCGATTATGGAATTATAGTTTCGAACCTAATTTTTTTTTTTAAGAGGAGACTCGCGTTTTATAAAAACGACGTCGTTTTTTCATCCGTATGCACCATGCTTGGTGCATACGGATGAACAGCATAATTTGCCGTCCAAGTCTATAGCGTCCAGTAATGCATTAATAGTGTTTGTGGGCTACCTAAGCACAGTATAATGCTTGGGCTACGTCTGACCATTACATTCTCCTCTTTTTTTTTTTTTTTTTTTTTTTTTTTACACACTATTTGTTTCGATTGAGGTTTGAACTTTACACCTCCCACTTAGGGGAACAACCCGATACCAGTGGACTACAAGCCACTTGATTTCTCCTCTAGCTTTATTAAAGCAACGAATTACTCCATGGAGTATTTTAGTGCGTCATCTTCGCAAATTATTTCGTGGACCCAGATTCAAATGTTCACAATTTATCTTTAAAATTTATAATTTGTATACTACGAACACACAATGTTAATATATATATATATATATATATATATATATATATATATATATATAATTGATTGTTTTGTTTTGTATTCACAAGTTCCTTTCAAATACTGTAGTCACACAATATTAACAAATTAGGATTTTTGATGATCATGTATTGTATTCACGAATTCCATTCTACAGTTGTTATGTGTTTTGACTTAGAAATACAATTTATATTCTCGAAGTTCATAATTTCAATACTAAAAATACACAATTTATATGTCGTTTAAAAATAAATTGAAGTCATATAATTTATTAACTATATGCAAATAACATGTTAATTACATGTATATAATATGATGACTGTAGGCACATAATATGCAATTAACATATTATGTACATCTAGATAACATATTATGTACCTTCAATTTATTTACAAACACATACTCCGTAATTTATTAACTGAATAATGAATACACATAATATATTGATTGATATATAATTTTTGAATTAAAGTACACAATACACAATTGTTATACAGTGAACCGATGAAAATTGTTGTAGAATTAAAATGATATTTTAGTGTTACTATAATGAAAGTAGTGTGTGGAAAATGAAACTAAAAAACAAAACATATTATTGTCAAATGAAATTGTAGTATAATTAAAATGATATTTTAGTATTGCTATAATGAAATTATTATGCGTGAGAAATGAAACTAAAATTCAAAGTTATACAATAACATATATTATCAAATGACCTGAAGTGCAATTAAAATAATACTTCAAGTCTTCAACATTATTGTAATTAAACTAGTGTGTATGGAAAATGAAACAAAAAAAAATAGAGCTCAATGAATAATATATATCACCCAATGAAACTATAGTACAATTAAAATGATACTTTTTTATTTTCTATAATGAAATTAGTATGGAGGGAAAATAAAACTATAAAATACAGCAATATTGTCAATTGAAATTGAAGTGTAATTGAAATAATACATATTTCATGGTCCACACTACTACATATACCATGGTCCACAGCAAGATGGACCTAGGTTCAAAATACACAATTTAGGTACTAAATATTCACCATTTAAATTATAAATATTTAGTGTGTAAATTATGAATATTCAATGTGTAAATTGTGTATTTTTTTAAATGGGAATCCACATAATAATTTGCCCCAAACGTCATCTTCCTCCCATTCGTACCAATCGTACGTTATGTTCGTGACTCGCTTACCAATACCCACACATGTGAGCCCCCATGCATGTGTCCAGCCCACAAACCAGTAAAACCACTCTAAACACACAAATCTCAACTTGTGTCTCTAAGAGCAACATTATCATATGTTATTTTAGGGAGAATGTGAACAAAAGTGATGACAACTAGGAGAGAAAATGTAAGAGAGAGAATAGAGGGGTTCATGTGCAAAGTGCTACATATTGAAACAACGTTATGTGTAAAATTGAAGAAAGAAAAAGAAACATTGTGCGTGTTTCGTGCACAACTTCGCCAAAGCAGGCACTCAGTGGCACGTCAGACGCGTTAGGCGCGTGTGCCTGACATGTACTGCAATTATATAAATATATATATATATATATATATATATATTTTTTTTTTTTAATTCAGTTTTTTTCTTTTCTTTTTTCACTCCCTCCCACGTTCTCTTTCCTAATTACATTTACAATAATCCCTTAAAAACCGCAACGGAAATTAACTATTGTGAATGCTCTAAACCTTGTATCCTAATATTGATACACGAGATAAATTGTCATATATACTACTTTAGCTCTGCTTCTTCCATAGTTTCATCCAATTTTTTTTTTTTAATGTAAGCTTAGTTATTAACGTATTAGTTGATGGTAGTACGTGGGACTAAAATAAATTTAAGAATTTATAACGTGAATAAAAAACGTTACGTGCGGAACATAAATACATAAGAGATGGAATTTAGGAGGTAAGTTGAGATGGATTGATTAGTCCGTATGTAGGGTACAGTGATGCAGTCAGGCAGAGATGCGTGTCAGTAAGAAGGGAGGAAGAAATAGAGTCCACTACTGTAGTAGTCATCACTCATCACCTCAATAAAGAATCAGAGATGCAAGTGTAGGACCCATTTAAGGTAAGAGTGACTTTTATTATTATTATTATTATTATTATTATTATTATTATTATTTTGGTCCAAACATACATCTTATTATCAACTATGGTTTTGCTTGATAATCAGCGGTTAGCGGTTTGTATTAGCGGATAAAAAGTAGTGAATTGTATTAGCGAGTTTAACCAGTAGATCAGATTGTATTAGCGATTTGTAAAAAAATGTTTAGTAAAATTAGCAATTAACATGTAAAATGACCAAAATGATATACATACAATAATAATAATCAAAAAAAAAAATTTTAAAAAAAAAGAAAGAAAGAAAGTGATGTGGGGTCAAAACTGATCCCACATCGAAAACAGATAATGAAAAGAGGGCGTTGAGCTCCTTCATTAAAAGAGGAGCTCAACGCACCCTTCTACTTCCCAGCCCATCCGGTTCCCACATCGGATGGGCAGGGAAATAGAAGCCTCAGGGTTCATTGTTAATAAAGCCTGAGGCTTCTCCTTTGAATTTGAATGAATATTGATTTTTTTTTTTAATTAAAGTAAGGCCGTTTTGGGCAAATATTCAAAACGTCAAAGTGAAACGCTGTTATATGCCGCGTTTTAAAAATCAACGGTTTGGAACAAATCGTTGTTAACCAAATAATGTCTTTGGCGTTTTGACCTTGGACAAAACGCTAAAGTTGGTGACTCCGCTAAAATTTTGAAGAATCCGCCAATAACTAAACAAGTCCAATCTCACATTCTCACTCAATCCAAAAACTACACTTCCATTAATTTTAATTTTTTAATTTTTTAATTTTTTATAGACCTACCAATCTACCATTTTACTCCACTATATTTTAATTATTTCTTTATTTATTATCATTATAAAAATTATAATTATAATAATTATTTTAATTATGCTTAAATTAAAATAAATATATAATTATAAAATTTTAATTCAAATAAAATATATTATTAAAATTATGTTACATGTTTAATGTTTTTAATAAGAAAAAAAATAAAAACAATAAAGTTAAAAAGACAAAAACAAAATGGTGGCCGTAAAGCAACGGCTACCATAAAAGAAAAAAACAAAAGTAAAGCATTTGAAAAACATAAAAAAAAAAAAAATTAAATTAAAAAGAAAGATCGAGAGTGATTGCCAGCTGGCGGCCACTTTGAATCGTCCAACGGCCTCTTGTTGCAAGTTGTGTGTTATAAGCGTGCGTCTAACTTTTTTTTTTTTTTTTTTTTTTTCCTGTCAAAAATTAAACACTTACCAGAGAAAATTTACCAAAAAATTACTTTAATTTCCCCATTAACTAAAAATCACTGCTCAATTTGTTATTACCTGCAAAAACCCCAAAAGATTCACTATTGGGATTGCTCTAACGTAATATAACGTTTTTTTAGATTTTTTTCGTGGAGATAGCACAAAGAGAAAAGGGGGAGAAAAAAAAAAACAATTTCTGACAAAAAAGCGAAAAAAGATAAAGCCTGCGTTTATGTGCCTAGAATGGCGCGTGCATACAGGGCGCAGATTTGCGCTCAATGCCCATAATTTTGTGCTGCTTTTTTCTTTTTCTCTCTTTGCATGGACTCATTAAAAATCACAATTTACAAGAGGAAAAACTAATGAAAAATTATACTCTCTAATTGTCAAAAATCAAGTAAAAATTGCAAATAATGATGCTCTAAATTGAACTCACTAACATGTCACCTCATATCGTCTCTTACAAATATACTCCTTTGGGTACGTTTCATGCACGCATTTCACAAAATGCATATACATACTAAATATTATATAAATTTTATGTTTTATTTATTATACATTTTAAATAGTGATTATATTATTTTATTTTTACGTAAAAGATACAGATATTTGATCATCAATTGTACATAGGGATAGGGTACAAATGTAATTAAAGAGGAAATGGGCCACCACCCTTTTGATTTTACATACTCAAAGTATATGTTGAGTGATGCAGACTGAATTGAATTAGCAGTACGGATTAGTATACGAATTGAAAGGATTTTGTGGTGATATCCTCCTAAGTCCTAACCTCTTTGGACTTATGTGCTGTAACACAACGAAGTTTCCATGACTCGTTGTTTTGGTTACGGTTAGACTCACTACCACATTTTTATTTAATCATTCTTAATTTTTATGCTTTTCTATGTTTATGCAAGTTTTGTGTGACGGAACATTTACAATATTTTACGATCAACTTTAACAGGGCATTTTGTTGTAAATTTGTAATGAATAAATTAGGGGGAAATATATTGCAAAGAGGAATAAAATGATAATAATGTGAGAATTTAAATTTCAATGTTTGGTTTAATTTGCATAATTAAATAGAATTATTGAAAATTTTAATTATAGCCATTTGGTATCTATGAAATTTGAAAGGGAATAAGTAGTATAAAGACTAAAATGTTCATACTTATTATAGTGGACAAATAAAATATTAATTTTAGGTTAAAAAGAAAAGGGTAATATTGTCTCAAAAGTATCTTTTTTTCTTATCAAAAATCACGAAATTGAAAATATCAGGGGGACATGAGATTTTAATTCCATAAAGATTAGAGGAATTGTAATTTTTCCTCCCACTAAATGATTGAATTTGCGTATGAATTAGGTGGGTGTGGAATATGTTGTAAATTATTGAACATGTTTAAAAATTAAATGGAGTAGTGAGTTGTGACTTTTTTAAATGTACTTAATTTATAAGCAAATGCTTAATCTAAATATGTTGTTATTATTATTATTATTATTATTATTATTATTATTATTATTATTATTATATAATAATTAGGGAATACTTATCTCATTCTATAGTATTACCTAATCATTAATACGGAGTATTATTTTTTGTAATTATAATATTCAAAAGTAGATCTGCAAAAACATTCCATATTTGTGCTATATTCTACCAACTTTTGTCCTTGTGACGCTACACCAGGTGACTATGCAATTTTGATTAATTACTTATCAATTATCATATATCTCAAATCTTTTAAAATATAATATTGCATTAAACTAAAAAAAATAACTAAAGAAAAATTTGTTAAAAAAAAGTATTACATAGTAATATTAACTTTTTTTTTAATAAAAAAAATCAAACTAAAGTAATAGTCTCAATACTGTTGTTATTTCATAACTTTTAAATTCTAACTAATGTTGAAACTGCAACTCCTTAAGATTACAATGGGCTAACTAATACTTCCCCTATCACAAATTTCTTTTTGTCAACTTAGCTTGCTGCTTTCATAATCATTTTGATTAAATTAATTTGAGGCATGTAGATTAAATTTTGAATGTTTAAAATATTAAAACTACACATTAAATTAAAGTATTAATTTTATAACAGTAAACATTAATATTTTAAGAAAGAATATATTTTAGAGTATAAATCAAAATAAAATTTGATCCATGAAAAAAAAAATGAAACGTGTAATAGAATTCAAGTGACAATCCAATCAAGTTAATTTGATAATTGACTTAAATAGCTTAGTAATCATAAAATTTTAAATTTGAGTTTTTGGTCTTGTTTGATAAATAGCTATTAGCTGAAAGCTGTTTGATATAATTTATTATTATTACAAAATGGTAATTGAAAAAAATTATTTTGAGCATTTTTTAAAATTTTAGCATTTTAAAATTACAAAAGGCTAATTAATCAAACACTTACATTAATTTTTTAACCAAGTCAAACATATAGTGATTAAATAAGTTAAAATTGACTGATAAGCTAACTATTTTACCAAATATATGAGTGTTGTGAATTAGTGTTATTAATTTGATAGAGAATGCGGCTTTAGATAGCGATGATATGGTTTGAATGCAATTTGAATGGAGGATATATAAAAGTTGTTTTAAAATTTGAAGTAGAATTAAAGAGTTGGAATGGGACAAGTGCAGTGCAGAGACATCGTTCCAATGCAAGTACGGGACCATATTTATGGGTGATGGGTGGGGCAACGCGGTTTGGGTTTACCTTCTTCCTTTCTCTTTCGCTTAATTTGTCTGGATTACGTCCATAATCACTGCAGACTGCAGTGAAGAAGAGGTTCGTTCGTTCCTTTGTTGGCTGTAATAATTAATTTCGACTTCATTCCATGCAAGAAAATTCAATTCCTGGCCCACTCATGAATTAATTAATTAATATAGAATAGAATAGAATAGAATGTGGCGTCGTTTTCCATGGCCTGGGAATAATCCCAAAACGTACCAACAGTAACATAACCATCGCGAAACCACATACTATACATTCTCTCACTTAAGTTTCCACTCCCAGCCAAATTCTACCTGATTACCCATATGCCCACTTTTTTGTTTTCTTCTCCTTTATTTCTCTATGTTCTTTCGTCTTTAAAGGAAATGCCATTCTAATTTATTTTATTTTAATTTTTATGATTGAGTAGTGTCATCTGTACATTGTATATACACGTACGTACTCATCTATCATCTCTATATATGTGCTTCTGCGCGCTCCTCCGTATTATTAGTGTATTATTTTATTTATTCGTATCTTCTTCTGATCTTCTGCTTCATCATCATCGCCTAACGCATGTTGGTCTTCTTGTCTCCTCTGGGACAATCAGATTTTCTCCTCCATCTCCATCATCACTCTCTGTGCTTAGCTTGCTCCGCCTGCTGATTGATTGGATTACTTTTAATGTTATCAGCATTAACGCCGCCGTATCTTGTGGAGTTTCAGACCGTCATCGGAAATGTCACAGAAGCGGCAGCCCGAGGAGGATTACAAGTCTCTACCCGACGGCGGACTTTCCGACGATAAACGCCGCCGGAAGATTCCTTCCCTCAAAAGGTAAGCTTCTCATACCCATCTACTCCGGCCTGCTGCTTTAAAGTTCTAAACTTTGAAATTTTTTTCTTTACTTTAATTTCACACCCTCATCTAAACTACCTTAGCTTAGCTTGGTGCGCTATAAAAAGACCATTTCAAGAATTCAAGATTCTTGCTTGAGTGTGAAGTTGGGAACTTTACTGTTTCTAAATGGGTAGAATTTATTAGTTGCCTTTAATGGAATTTCCATGGCTGCTTCTTGGAGTAATCAAAAGAAAGAGTCGACAGCTTTTAGCTTTGCCAAAGAGAATAATGACAAATATAATATGGTGTCTCCTTAAAACTGTATTGCTATGTATAATTGACCGAGTGTGGAAGTTCAATTTTTGTTGATTAGTAAATGGATGTTAGTGTGCCAAAAAGAGGGTTGCTTTTGTTTTTGGGGAAAAAGTTTTTCTTTTTTTCCTTTTTGCTGATGCAAAACATGGCGTTTGAACGTTATCTTTTTTGATGGTGCCCTCTGCGTCGCCACTTTCTTGTTTGTGGTATACTATTGCTACCTTTGTGCAGCATTTGTTGGGTGCTTCATAATACATATTACAAAGGTGACGATGTTTACTTCAATTGTTTCTCAACTCTATTTTTTTTTTTTTGAAAAATACTTGATATCCTCCCAATTTTTACTCCCACTACTTGTGTTCAAATTTGATTGGAGGAAAGAAAAAAATGAATGGATAAACATATGCCCCTACTAAATTGAGCAATCAAAGCCAGCCAAACCATAGGGAGTATAAAATGAGAGTACAAATTGGAAGTACATGTAGAATTACTTTTTTTTTTTAGATAATGGAGAACTATTTTCACATATTTTTTTGTCTAACTTGTACTTTTGAGGAATGAACTTTTAAAATATACAATTAGAACATTAGAACGACTGCCTTAGATATTTGCTCCTTAATTTTTATCATACAGTTTGCCTAACTTATATCTTAAAAACACACACAGACACACATTATTGATTTTGTTTCCATTGTTACTGATTATGCTTTGTATATATATATATATATATATATATATATATATTTTATAGTGTGGTGTTGGAGGTTATGAATATGCGAAAAATGCAGACTTTTATGGAGCCCGTTTTGGAGCCTTTGATACGTAGAGTTGTAAGTTCACATCCTTGTAGTTGTTCTGATGCTTTTAGCAGTTTAATGTGAATTGCTTTCCATTGATATGACTATGTTTTAAAACCAAAAAATCCTTTGGATTATTGAAAATTTGGACATTTTAATGTCTCCAAACGTTGTAATTAACTAGTATGTAAGAAATGTAGTAACTCTTTCAATTTCATGGGAGCTGAGCTTACAGGTAAAAGAGGAAGTTGACATAGCATTGAGAAAGTACGTGACCAGTTTGAAACGGTATGGAATCAGGCTCCGATTTCAAGCAATATATATAGTTGATGTTCATGAAACAGATAGATAATGATTTTTTCTACTATAATTCCCCTATTTTGATTGAGATATTCTTTGCACTTGTATTGTGTAGGAATGGTGGGAAAGATGCACACCCTTATGAATTAAGAAGCCTCAAGTTAAAATTTTTAGATTCTATATCTCCTCCTGTATTTACTGGAACTCGTATAGAAGGAGAGGATGGCTCAAGTCTTAGAGTCGCTTTGGTTGATGCTCTTACCGGACAAGTTGTGACAACTGGCCCAGAATCATCTGCAAAGGTGGAAATTGTAGTTCTTGAGGGAGATTTTGACAGTGATGAAGGGAATAATTGGACAGTTGAAGAATTTAGAGATAACGTTGTGAGAGAAAGGGAAGGGAAGAAGGCTCTTCTTAACGGGGATGCAATTCTGAACCTTAAAGATGGTGTTGGTTTGGTTGGTGATATTTCCTTTACAGATAATTCAAGCTGGACAAGAAGCCGTAAGTTCAGACTTGGGGCAAGACTTGTGGATAACTTTGATGGAATTAAAGTTATAGAAGGAAAAACAGAGTCATTTGTTGTAAGGGACCACCGAGGAGAATGTAAGTTCCACATGTTTTCAGTAACTAAAGAGTGAAGATGAAAACAGGAACATATTTAATAACTAAATTATTTAATTTGTCATCCCTTTTTATTGATTTGCAGTATACAAGAAGCATCATCCGCCATCCCTCTTGGATGAAGTATGGAGGCTGGAAAAAATTGGTAAAGATGGAGCATTCCACAGGCGTTTGAGCAAGGAAAGAATATATACAGTAAAGGATTTTCTGACTTTACTATCTCTTGATCCAGCAAGACTTCGGAATGTAAGTCATTAGCTTGCATTTACAAGAACATATATAAGATTTAAGGACTTGCATGTGTAGATAGTATTGACAAGACCTGTATGCATGGAAACCTTGCAGATCCTTGGGACAGGAATGTCGACGAAGATGTGGGAAGTGACAGTTGAACATGCTAGAACGTGTGTACTTGGCAAGAAATTGTACTCATACTATGCTTCTGGATCTGAGCAAAAGAATGGCGTGGTTTTTAACATCGTGGCACAAGTGTTGGGGCTTTTTGTAGATTGTCAGTATATTCCTGCTGAAAAGCTATCTGAGACTGAGAAGGCACTGCACGCTTCTAATTTGCTTCTGCAATTTTAATTTGTTCTTTTCTGCAAGCCCGGCATGTGAATTTATCTTTCTTTGCTTTGATTTTTTTAGGCTGAGGCACGTGAGTTGGTAATTTCTGCCCTTCAACACTGGGAAGAAGTAGTGTGTTTTGACAACGAGTCCTCGCTGTTTCCAAATATCCACTCTTCATCCGCTATGGCTAATTCTGATGGCACCAATAATGCTTTGGCATCACAGAAGGCTCCGATGTGTGATTATCAACCATCGCCTGATAACATGCCATCCATATACTCCATTGGGGGTTTGAGTGGGTTGGATCCTTATGATTTGCATAGCATTGACAGTATGGATGTTAGGTTTGAGCAACCACTAAGGTTGCCTGGAGGAGATACAAACTCCTTCATCTACGACACAGTAGATGCTGTAACTCAGCCTTTCTGTGGGGACGAGCCTCTACCCTACTTCGATTCTGATTATTCGCTTCACAGCTCCAGCTTTGAGCAGTCAGATTCTTATCTACAGAGCGCTGTGAATAGCTTTTTAGGTCGCACAGCGGTCTCCCCAGACAAGGCACAGAGGAGATGGAAAATGTTGTTCAGTGTATTGAGGTGGTTCTCTGTTAGGAGAATTGTTGCTAGAAAGGGTGGTGTAGGTGTTAATCGAAAAGACAAGGCTCCTCCATATTACTAAGTAGCTAGTAGTACACATATATATATATATGGTATTTAATGCTGCGGGCAATTAATCAACAAAAGTACTGGGTTCAACTGCAGAATTGAAGACGCTTATTTATGATGCATGCATGCAGTCTCTTCAATCATCAGAAAATTCATCTCATCAATATATATAGATATATAGTTGTGAAAATTAAAGCTCTGATTAGCTTATGAAGATTCATATATGTGGCAGGTGTTGTGGAAGGATGATACCTAGCTAGCTAGCTTGTACTCATCAGTTCTCCTTTCTTTTCTTGGAATTGTTTTATTGTTGTGGACTGTCGATTTACTGTACTGTAGTCTGTAGTGGAGAATATCATCTTTGTGCGATATCTCCGATCCATTTCCATTTAATTTTAAGTAGTTTTATTCTGTGCTGTTATCTTGTAGGTTGATATGTTTCTATCTTCATTTATTATTGTTATTATTATTATTATTATTTTTTATTTTTTGCAGACTTATATCTCGTTTGTACATATATTATCAGTAAATTAAACATAATGTTTAGCCAAATATGACGTGCTATCCAAAGTTTCATCATGTGATATATATGCCCAACAACGTAAATCCAACACTCAGCAACCATAGAATCCTAGCTTGGGATCTTAACAAAAAAAAAAAAGGTTAATACGAGCTAGCAGTATTTTTCTGTTAAATATATGGACAAAGGGATTGGAAAGCTAGCTACTATGATGCAAAACTTGTACCAAATGTTGTGAGAATTCTAATTTTTTTCCACATTATATTGTGTGGCAACCGGCAAGGTTGTTCCAATCCTTTACTAGCTAGCATATATGTATTTATGCAGTCTGCTTTAATTTTTTTTTTCACTCACCCTTGTGTGATGGGTTTGCTTGCTTATTTCATATATATGCTCTTCATTTTTCAAATAAAATGCATCTCCGATCCAAATGAATATCTATCTATCTGATCTGCAATAAATTTGACACTTGTTTGGGGTGTCCTCAACTCCTCCTTTATAGAAATTTCATTTTGGAAGTTGTCTGGTTTCAATGTGTGTTTGTTAGCATATATAGTCCTAAGCCTAGGTTACTGTTACGTTGTACAGCTCCTGGCCCCAGATGCATCACTGATCTGAAACACTTCAAATCAAATTCAAGGAGTCTACTGCGTGTACTGATCAAGAGGGTGCGTGGGAGATCGATGTTCTCAATCCTTGTTGTAATTTAGCAGGTATGTATTGATGTCCTCACTGATATATATATTCGGATGGATCGGATATCCTTTAATTTATTGTTCTCCATATATAGATATATCATTTAAACTAGTACTTTGCTTTATCATTTGAGAATTAAAACGGATTACTTCGATCTGATCTGTTCGGATGGATGAGACGAGACGAACAATGATTATAGCCTACCTGATAGATAGAATCTGAAAACACTGATCCAGATTTACCTGGAACAACAACCAAGGGCAAGAAATTAAACTAGCTTGTTACTGTGAATATATAGAGTATGTAGAATAAAATAGGAGAAGAAATAGCATACCAAATTAAATGTCATGTATTACACCCAAAGTATTCCTAATGTAGTGCAAATTAAATAAATACAATGAAAATGTTGGGCAATTTTCTTAGTGCACTACTGGAAATTATGGAATTTTCAACCACCGGAAAGTAATCTTAAATCAAGTTAATATCAAAAAGTGTTCGAAAATAGCAACAAAGGTTTTTCTGGATATCAAAAGTGGTCGGAACAAGACTTTCAACTTGATTTAAGATCATTTTTAGGTGGTCGGAAATTTCATAATTTTCACTAGTGGTGGAAGGAATTATATTCCTCTTCACATTATATTGTTTGTGTGTAGTCACTAGTCAGTGCATGCCCAATTTCAGATCAGATAGGATGTCTGCTGTTTTTGTAAAGATTATTTTAATGTATAGGGGGGAAAGCAAGCATCTAATGGAGAGTAGGAGTGATGATTCAATGCAACGTCGTAACAAATTAAAGATGGGCTTGCTCAAACTTTTTTTTTTTTTTTTTTAAAGTTACAGAAAGCATAATTATATATATTGATGAGTGCATGCAGGTAGCTTTGATCAATTGTCAGTTGTTGTAGTACAGTTTAGTAAGACAGTCACAGTCTTATGATTAATCTCTTACTTTTCATCATATATATCGTCCACTTTAATTTATTAATTTATTCGATGCATGCATTAATGTATAATAACTTATAAACTACACATAAAAATTTAACTGTAATTAAATTCATGATCATTAACTATGAGAATCATGCTTCATCGGCTTAGCACAAGACAAAAAAAAAAAATCAATTATTTAGAGACGTAGGGCATGCAGAAAAAGCAACCACACCAATGCATAATGTGAGAATAATATCAGAAATTAATGCCATGTGAAAGAGAGAGAAGCAAAAAAGAGAAAAATTGGGTGCTTGTACAAATGTGGGGAGAATTCAGAAATGTGGAGCCCACATTTAATTTTAGCCATGTGTGGTTGTCACCTTTGCGCCCAGCGGGCACGTGCACTGCACGTAGGTGCGCCCGACAGTAATTAAAATACTATTACTTTTTATTTAATTTTTCTTTTTCCTTTTTTCTTTCTCCTCCCATCTTCTCTATCGTAATCACTCTTACATTATCCTCATTCTCCCCAACTGATGCGGATGCTCTAAATGATTTAGGAGTGAATTATTAGATTGATTTGTTGTGAATGGTGCAGATAAGGTTTGAGTGATGTGAGGTGGGGAAGGCGGGGGCATGGTAGGGCCTGAGGCCACTGGAGTGCACACTGCCATGTTTGGGTATCCAAATAATAATGCACGCATGCAAATGATACTTTTTGCCGGGCGACTGTAGTCTTCTTTTCTTTTCCGATCACCTTCAATTAATTTCAAATATTTTTCAATTCTCTCCCGGCCTGGCCTGTGGCCTGCATAAATTATACATTCGTGCTGCCTTTTTCAGTCCATAAAGTTGACACCTATATATGCGCCTACTCCGATCGATCCATACATCCCATCTCATATTTATCCAGTATATATATCTCTTTCCTTGTTTTTTAATTTGTCTCCATACATTATTTCATTTATTATTATTTTAAATAAATACGACAATATTAATGAGGTACAAATATTACAGCTAGATAGATTACAGAATATATATTGATGTGATGAATCTGATCTGCTGGTACAAATTAAAATAAAGAAACTAAGTAAGTAACTGTAATTGAAATTGTATGTGGAAGTAATTAATGAGGTAGCTAGCTAGCTAACTCCGGCGGCGGCCTCGGAGATGCTCAGTAGTGAGGGTTGCCATGCGCCTTTGCATCTGCCTCCTCCTCCTCCTGCTCCTGCTGCAGAAGAAGAAGACCTATGCCTCCTTTCATGCTTTACATGCTGCTGCATATATACATTTAATCATTTAATTTCTTTTTATAGTTAGCTATGCAAGCATATATACACTACTCATTAATTATTAATTTGATCCCGGCCTGGCCTTCTCAATTTTTGACTACTATACTGTAGAAACGATGTCGGTGGCGGGGAGATTGAACAAGGAAATTAATTAATATAATTAGCAGCTGGGGGGTTTTGTGCACTACCTCAGATCTTCCAACGTAGTTAACTACTCTTGTGTTTGATGAATCTGAATAAGTAGTTGATTTTTCATGCTTCTTAACCGGCCCTGACGATGATGATGATGATAATTGCTGCTGCGAATGCCTCTTTGCCCATAACCCCTTCATTACTTCTGAATTCAAAACCAACCCATTAACAATATAATTAAAACTATACATACATACATACATACGGCGGAATAATATAATATATTAAGAAGGAATTGAAAAACATAAATAATTATTAATTAGTATGTAAAGCTAGCTAGGGCGGAAATTAAAACGCCAACTAACCTTGAGCGGTTACTAGTCTATAAACATGTCCAAGAACAAGAGTGTCTGTTGGCTTGAGGAGCTTAATACGTGTAATCCTCCGAAGTGGCGGGATATTATTTTTGGTATTGTTGGTGGCGGTGGTGGTAGTAGTAAGGAGAAGAGCGACATAGTGGCCGGGATTGGTGTTCATGATTTGGGTGGCGGAGAGAGGCCAATAGTGCTTCTCTACTCTCCCGCCAGGGTGTTGTATTACCAGACTTGAGTTGTCGTCTATGGCTTGGCAGTTCCCCATTGATTTTATTTCCTCCGATCCGCTAGGATACCTCGCTTCTTTCTTCTATATATATTTGTTTTTCTTCCGATCCGATCCTCTCTGCAATTCAAGCAAGTCTACCACAAAATTATAATAAGTATTCAACTCATCTCTCTCTATATATATAGCTAGCTACCCACACCCACCGCACCTTTTTATATTGCCACTCCGATCCATCACTTTTTCAATAAAGATATATGTTTTCTAAATACTACTATTACTAATTACATTAAATATTAAACCCTACCTGCACGCGGTAGCTAGCACATATATATATATATATATATATATATATATATATATATATATATATATATATAGATTAAGGATCAAATGAGAACACTTCTAAAATTATGGATTAATTTTGGCCCTTGATCTTTCGGGTTCAATGACCTATTTGGGGTTATTTGATTTCGGTAGCGTAATTGCTGTTTCCCAAATAGTTCAGTGGCATATTGTGCTCAAATGACATGTAATGACCTCTCCCATGTGAAAAGTATGTTTAAAAAGATACGACAATGTACTCCTTCCATTCTTAATTGATTGTCTCATTTGCTTTTTGCACGATTTTTAATACAACATAACAAATGTTACTCACTTTTCAATTTTGCCCCTCAAAAGTAGGTGTTATTTGTACGGAGTACAATTGTACTTACCTCTAGAAATTTGAAAAGTCAAAAGGGTAAATTGAGAAATGTAGAGTGATAGTTATATTCAATTTTGGAAAGTAATTTTGGAACAAACTAAAAAGGAAAGTAAGACAGGTAAAATGGGACATAGGGAGTAATAGATTAGCATTCAAAAGAAAAAAAGAATAATTTAATTAGTTTATAAAGACAAAGAACTAATTCTAAGCTCTTAGCTATGCGTGTAAATCTGTGGAGAAGATAGCATAAAGATAAGATAAGAGAGAATTTTCAAATGGTCCCCAAAACCTCATGTTTTTGTCTACACTCTACTCATTATGTGCATGTCTTTTATGTAACACAAATATGTTGTAAGATGACTCATTTCATTCACTGGTTTCAAAAAATATATATATATATATATACTTTTTTGATCAACGAGTTACTGGCCGGCCTAATGCCCACTAATGAATTATTTTTGTTGATGAGTCATCTCGATCGAACTTTATTACATTAAAGAAATGCAGAAGATGGATTCAGACACAATTAAGCTAATAATTTAAGCAACACAGGTCCAATGCTTCTGCATGTCGATCTTCTTCACAGAACTAAACTTTGCCTACAAATTTCGATAAATAATGGCCGACTCCGGCCTTTTCTATACATTACTAAGATCATAGAACTAAACTTTGCCTACAAATTAAATTAAAATTAAGAACAAGAAAAGAATTATTATAAGTTTAAATTTAATTAATCCCCTTGAAAAAAAAAAAAAAAAAACAAGAAAGAATTGAAAAAGATGGAGACAGTTTTTGTTTATATATGTATGTTGATGGCATCCAGCTAGCTGCAGCTGCGCGCTTTATGCAGATAGCACTATATGTAGTTCCGTCGTCGTGTGCGGACCGGAGCTGAGAATCCGCCGGCCGCCTTCTTACTAGTACATATTTCTGTTTCCCAACAAAGCAACATAAAGATTGATAAAGGCAGCTTTTTAATTTAAAGACAACATCTATCTATATATGTATTTATTTATTTAAGCTCAATCTTCTCATCTTTCCCTTTATGTCTACGCCCTAGGGTAGTATGGAATCTTTAATTTAATGTTTACAACACTCACCCAACATCTCCTTGTGGATGGATGTCCATTTTGTAAAGCCATGCTGGCCTGTCCTACTGTACGTGCCTAAGCTAGCAGCGCAGCTGTATGTTTTCTAAAACCTTAATTAAATCAAAATATTTTGTTTTAATTTGGTCATCACAAACCAATTCAACCTGCTAATATATTGTTCAGACAGTATATTTCTCTGATCTGTATGTTTAATTTGTAGAAGCAATACTTGAAATATATATATATATATATATATATATATATATATATATATATATATATGAATTGAATAAGGTTGACATATATAATGTGGAAAATTTTAATTTTATTGGATCGGAGTATTTATATAATTACCTAGCTAGCTTGAAAGATGAATATATCTAAGAAAAGAAAAAAGAAAAGAAAATAGAGGTGGAAGATGAAATTAAAGGAACGTGATGATTAAAATGTAGTTTATATATATATATATAGCACTAAAACATACATACAGGACATCTTTCCTTTCCAACCCCAAAAATGGAGAACAAGAATATGAAAAAGCTGGACCAAAAATAATGTGTGAGGTTTTTGTGTCGTCTTCAAGTCGGAGGAATGAGAGACAATTCATGGTGCTCTTCTGCACGTACTACCACCATTGCATGATTTGATTTGGTGGTCACACTGCACTACATGCAATGTGTGTGCAGTGTAAATTTAATTTGATGAAATGAAATATTTAATATTTAATTACATGCAGTATATATAACACTCCTCCACTAGCTAGTAGTAGTAGTGCTCGCTGTTCATCAACTTTTTTTGTTTTCACTTTTGGTGTTGTTCCTAGCAATGCAAGCTAGCGCATGCAATGCATGATATAAAGCACGCATAAATAAAGCTAAGGAATCTCCGATCCGTTTCAATGATGAATGATCGATATGATTATTGCTTTTTGTATCTGGTGGGCAACCAGCCTAGCTAACTGGCTACCGGCCTCATCACTGCAAAGTGCAAACAACTATTATATCAAAGCTGGATTTGTACTGTATTTGTAAATACAATATTACTCCCATCAATCCTAGCTAGCTACATACTTTTTTTGAGAACTTCAAATACACACTCATCATCACTGTACGACTATAATTTTGATTGATTTCACATAAGAATCAGCCAAACAAGTTTAAAGTAAAGAAAATACTATTTGTACATTCAAATTCTACTCCCAGTTTTTATCCCTTCTCATAATTTTAGATATAGATAATTTTTTTTAGAATTCAGATAAAAATGTTCTATTCATATTTGTTACATTAGGGAGTATAATTGATAAAGTAAAATTTGAGAGTAACCTAGTTAAACTAATGGATGGTTGAATTCAATTCTTTAATTTGGTGGACACTATTTCCGTGGAAGGTCTATCTCTCTGGACTTCCATTTGCGGCGCGGCTATTACCTCGATCGCAAATTATGTTGTGCAACCGAATGCACCATGGTGCATACGATGCAAAACGACGTCGTTTTGATTAAAAAACGCGCGTCCCACTTGAAAAAGAAATCAGATTCGATTTCTGGTAATAACGTTTTTATATATTTATAAATTCATAACTATATATCCACAAATTCATAACTATATATCCACAGTGAATGAATGAACTAAATATGCACAATGAATGAACTAAATATCAACAATGATTGAACTAAATATCCATAAATTCATAACTATATATCCATAAATTTATAACTATATATCCATAAATTCATAACTATATATCCACAGTGAATAAATGAAGTAAATATCTACAATGAATGAACTAAATATCCACAATGAATGAACTAAATATCCATAAATTCATAACTATATATCCACAATAATGCTATTGTCGAAAATCGAACCTGAATTTTTTTTTTAAAGTGGGACGCGCATTTTTAATCAAAACGATGTTGTTTTGCATCGTATGCACCATGCGCATGGTGCATTCGGTTGCACAACATAACTATTGCACCTCGATCGCTCTGGATTTTACTTTAATTTATAATTGGGCCTCACATACGCATTGGCCGTCTTTTTTCTCATCATGGGCTGCCAATATAAATCCTTCTCAAATGGGTTTCTTCCTCCTTGCCAAAATTGGCTCTTTCACTTTTTAACTTTTCATATGGGCGTCCGATCTTGTGTTACTTGAATTTTATTTCGAATATTCAAAATTTTCAGGTGATCTTTTTTTACACACAACATTTGAATCAAATTTAATTTACATATATTTAATTTTGGTGAAATTATTTCAGGTTAATTCGAGTTAATTTAGATATACCTAAAATTTAATTTTTATCAATTTTAAGCTTTTTTAATGATTATATTATTTGTATATTTATATTTTTTTTATATATATTATGAAACTAAAAATAAGATAAAATATTAATAACTAAGTAAGAGCCTTACGAATTATTAATTATAAATACATTTAAAACTAAATATATAATTTACATTTTTATATTTATAACAAAATTTCGGTTAGTTCGGGTTTCAGATCGGATAAAATTTTAATATCTCATATTAAACTATATCAGTGTTTTAGACTATACTTATTGTGACCTTATATATATTTTGTGTTTACAATTACTCAATTATTATGAATGAGTTTTGGTTGTGAAAATTGTGATATATCGCGTGCATATGGCGAATTGAATGTTATCCTTAAGAATCAGTAGGATCAGAGTTTCGAAAAATACGATGACAGGCTGAAAGATAGGGATCCAAATGCTAACGTTTACGTTGGTGACCAAGAGACGACCAGAATCTAGTGGTCAGCATGCCATATATACCATAATAATCTGTCAATGCATGCATGCATGAATGCATGTGCCACAGTCACAGACACTTCCTTTAACCAATTCCGCTTCCGATTCATCGCCCACCACAGAATTTTCCACCATACATTACTCAACAATATCTATCTATCTCATAAATTTTCTGGCATTGGACAAGGATCTAGCTGGACCACATTTTTATTTTGCCATGGCAGCTGGCTCAACATTGTCACGTGCTCCATAACTCCATGAATAGGAAAAAGGTCCAGTAAAATATGTGTTAGGTTAGATTACTTGTGTAGAATATGAAAACTAAGATTTGATCAGTAGACTGATTATACAAATCACGATTTACCTCTAGACCTCTAGGGACGAAGTTCAGTACGTGGACATAGTATTAATTCGGTGAACCTGAAATCACATAAGCATAAATAAATAAAAATAACAGCGCATCTCATTTCATTTCCACCGGCATATATATATATATATATATATATATATATATATATATATTAGTGTTACTCAATCATTTTTATAAATAAAAATGTTTGATCATATTCACCAACCTTGCTACCTAACTTTAAACAATAGACAGCATAACTGCAATATATAAATGAAACCCTTTTGTCTTGATCATACGAAGTTGCCAAAGCGCTCCTAACATTTAATATCCATTGCCATTTTGTCCCATTCTTTTTCTCTTTGTTTTTTTTTTTTTTTAAACAACTTTTTATGACCTCTTTTGTATTATCCTATCATAGAGATCGAAATGTTAAAAAAATGTCAAAATTAAAGTATGAAAATGTATATATAGAACACGTACAGCTAGCAAGGTCTAACTAATAATGCTGTCATGCATGCTATCAAGTTTTGTTTATGATTATAGTTTACATGTGTCATTATTTTGTTCCAAAACATCATTGACTAAGAAAATTAAACCCCATAAATATTTGAAATATAATTAAACACCTCTAAACTATTGAATTGAAGTAAATATCATTTAGAAAGAATTAAGGAAAAAAAAAGGAGGTATTTAGGCCACAAACTTGGACAGAGAAACCTCCAGAAATTAAATAATATTCATAGAGAGGAAGTGAGAAAGACATATGTGGCGATGATTGTTTAGGTAAGGTGATGTCACTACCAAAATCCTTTTAAGTCTTCGAATGCACTGTCTTTCCCTTTACACCTGCCAGGCCACAAACCATTTTATTAACCTATTGTTTTTGTTTTTCCCTTGAATCTAACTACCGTTGACTGCAACAAATTAAAAAGTAGTCTTTTGGGGCGCAACTCTTTCTAAAATATAATCTTTCATCTTTTTATCTACTTTTATTCGTATGTCAAATCAAAACATCTCAATACGATTTTTTCTTACAACGACTATACATCAACACCGACGTGGTTAAAATTTGCCACCGCGCGCATAATTACTGCTATGACTTATGTTGTTTTTCAGAAAGTCCAAAACTCTTATCTCTGGAGATTCTCCAGTCACTAGTATGTCTTGGTTGGTCATCTTAATTGCAGAGGTAGCAGTTGTCCTATATATACCATTTTCTGACAATTTCTTTGAATTTTCAGTTACCTGCTTCACATAGGTACCACACTATATATCTAGTACGTACGAGTGGTAAATATTTCTTGGAAAGTTCAGGTCATCATCTCCATTGCTAATTAAATGAGTCCATCCGATCCCCAGGAACTTTTTATGTAATGTAAAGGCATAAAGAGGTGTTTCTTGGCCGGAAGAGGAAGTTTGTGTTTGATTGGTTATACTGCTGCGCTCTCTCTCAAAGATTGGTTTTGAAAAATGTATGTCAGAAAGGTCTTTGCTAATATGAGCATAAAGATGTCCTTTTGATGCTTCTCTTTTCCTTTATTTTTCTCTGATCCCACTGTCTGCAGCGCAGATTTATGCCTTCACAAACTAAATGTGGAAACTGCAGTAGTCTTGGCCATACCCAATTCTGTAAAAATTTGAAGGAGAGACAGTGAGTAGAATTATATTATCCATGAGTAGAATTAGCCCAATTCTGTTGTTGGTGATAGTAATTCTAGCTGTAATCTTCTTTCTGTTTGGTCTTTTTCATCTTCTGGTTAGATATTTGATGAAAAGGCCTTGTTTTTCATCTGTTTCTCAGTCGTCCAATAGATTCCCAGAAACAACTTCTGGCTCCCAAGCTCTCCAGCGCCAGCTACAACAGCTCTTTCGCTTACACGATTCCGGGCTGGACCAAGCCATCATAGATACCCTGCCACTGTTTTTGTACAAGGATATCATGGGTTTGAAGGAGCCATTTGATTGTGCTGTTTGTTTGTGTGAATTTTCAGGAGACCACAAGCTGAGGCTGCTGCCCTTGTGCAGCCATGCCTTTCACATCCACTGTATAGACACTTGGTTGCTGTCAAACTCCACATGCCCTTTGTGCAGAGGGGTGATTACTGGCTCTGCTCATCCATATCATCCAAATTTGTTGTTGGCCAACGACTCCTCCTCGGGCATTCATAAGACGCAAATAATTCAAGAAAATAATGGTGGTGACATGAGGGTGTTTTCAGTGAGGCTTGGAAAATTCAGAAACGTGAATGTGCAGGGGCTGGGGGCTTCGGTTTCAGGCGAAAGAGGAGGTGAAGAGGAAAGGGAAAACAGTAGTAGATGCAACATGGATGCAAGGAGATGCTTCTCTATGGGGTCATTTCAGTATGTGGTTGGTGATTCAGATTTGCAGGTTGCTCTACCTCTACCTAGTATTATTATTAGTAATGGTGGAGCCACCAAGGTTGAAGGTCCCAGTAGCAGCTCATTAGAAGGAAAGAAAATCAGTGCCAGAACTGAAGGGGAAAGCTTCTCAGTATCCAAGATTTGGCTTTGGTCCAACAAAGATAATTATAAGTTTTCTTCTAGTACAAATAATCATCCTCTGCCAATCACTAATACAACTCAATTTGTTTGATCATCTATAATTTCACACTTGACATGGCCGGAGGAGCGTGCATAGGTATTTTTTAGAGCATTTTGTAATGTAATATCTGTACCTGTGGATTGCCTGCCTGCCTGCCTGCACTATAATACAATGTCCTCTCATCTTCTTTCAATTTTGTTATCTTTACACTTTACTTTTCTAAGGAATATGTTCTGTTTTCCACTTTTACCTTAGCTTTTTGGTCTATTGTGCTTGTCTTCATTGTATTAATTAATAATTACGGAGTAGTGTATTAATTAGCTTTAATTTGAGTACTGATTATTACCGGCCCGCACCCTGTAGGAAATCATGCTTAATCTCCACTAATTACGTTTGACCAACAATTTCAATACATATATAACTTGACGCATCTTCTTCTCTTACTTTCTTTGAACTAACACAATCATGAGCTAAACCATAATTAATTATATACGGAGTATTAATGTTTCGTATTTAAAAAATAAAAAAAAAAAAAAAAACCATTTTTTTTATACACAACAACAATTGTCTATTTGAAAAAAAAAAAAAAAAAAAAAAAAAAAAAAAGGAAAAATACTTGTTTTTGAAGTAAAAGAAAGAAAAGCAGTATGATGAGGTGTGCATGTGAGAGTAGATATCGATCGTTGATTGTTACAGCTAGCGATCGATCATTTCCACCCCAGCAGCAACGGACGGGACGGCGCAGCGCACTTAGACGAAGCTGGGCCCATCTTTACCCAGGTCCATGGATGCCTTGGCCGACGCCGGAATGGAGGCGTATCTGACGGAGAAGTTCCGGTAGGCGTACTCAGTCTCCTCCTCCAAATTTCCCGGGCCTTGGTCGAAGTTGAGGGAATAGTCCAGAGGATCGTACTGAAATTTCCCTTGCCTCCCTCCGCTTCCGCTTCCGCTCTTGCTTCTGTTAAAACGGCGGATGAAAGTCTTCCATCTTGGCCCAGCCACGATCTCCGACCACTCCCGGAGCTTCTTCAGGGCGCTGATTCCTCTGCTCAACAATGATCTTTCCTCCACCTCGCCCCCCAGGGACAGCTGATGCTGCTTATGCCACCACCTCAACCCGCCCCGGTTGGCTGACCCGAAACATGGGAAGCAGCAGCAGCGCCGCTTCTGGAATAATACTACTTCCGGGCTCTTGCTCCTCGCCTCCGCATCATTATTGTATGAAACTTCACGGCCTTCCATACACAGGTATCTCACACCCCAGATCAGATTAAAAAGCTACAAACTTTGGGTATGTGTGAATAATAAAAACAGACGCGCCACCCACACACACATATATATATACATATAAAAATAAATATCCCAGTGTGTCTGTAGCTGTAGAAGCCAGCCAGAAGGGTACGTGTTACGGCCTTACGGGTACTGGGAAATTCCGGTTGCCAATCATTGATCTCCTCCTACTCCGGCCTTACTGCTTGCTTGCTTTCAAGATTTGATTTTTAAAACATAAATATGATTTGAAAGTGGTAAGGTGCGAGATAAGGACGAAGTTGGTGCATAATGATCTGGATTTAGATAGGAAAACCCCACTTCTAATCTTGCTTTGCAATTTACACACACCACTACTGCATATATAATTATTTCTTATGTCAAATCATACTTATAAGTGATACTCATAAATGATAATTGACAAATCAAATCAAACGGAAATGGTGTTAGTAAGCAACACAAGTAAGCCACGCTAATACGCTATAGCCTATTAAAGGAGCCAGCTGAGCTGGGTTCTCAACATATATGCTGTTGCAGGATCCGGAGTATATTCTCAACTAACATATATTCCTTCCATTCACCAGCGCAGCTTTACAACTTTAATTATAAATGTGAAGAAAATGAGACAATAATTCAGGAACTTTTATCCATAACAAAGCATTAACATTAGATTGAAACAGCTAGCCAACATATTACACACACATATATATATGGACTCCAGGTAGGTTCATAATATAATACAGGATAAGTAAGTAGGTCAATTCAAGATTCCAATACGTAGCATGCATTTGAACATTATTAGCAGCAAGATGTTACATTATATTGCCAAAGCTTCCCAAACATGAATTTTCAGAAACAACTTCCCAGCACTGTCTGTACTCTCTGTGTCCAAACAAACTGCCCCAAGAATTGCCCGGAAAGCTCCACACACCACTGAAGGAGTTGTGGAATTGGTATTGGACGAAACTCTAACTATATTCTGCAAATTCAACCGCATTCCATCTCCTGCACATGAAGTCTCCACCTTTGACGCTTCGGAAATTTTATCGTTGAGGTCGCTGGAGGAAGTGTCAATGTTGTGTACTAGCAACAGCATTGACACCGATATCTCGATCACTTTCTCTCCCAGGATGCTCAGAGCTTTGTTATTCTCCTCTGAGTACGAGGAATGCGTCATAGCACGTCGAAGCAACCCAACATTCTCAAATGTATAGCTATATACACAGTACAATACTAACATCGTTACTTAACCTTCACCCAAACCACCAAATTTCATTATTCCAATTCCCACACTGCACTTCTTCACAAAATGTATGGGGTGGAAGAAATTAAACTTACTTGATTTGAGCTTGAAGGGTATCGAGAGCAACGGAGAAGGGGGACTTGGAGAGTGATGGATCAGCATTAACCTATAGAAAATCGGGTCCAAATTTCAAAATATCAGTTTCAGTTTTATTTGTGAAGAAATAATAAACCCTTCCACCCTAAAAAAAAACAAGTAATTAAGGAAGGCTTTGCCTGGAGAGAGGAGCAGATCGCGGCGGCTACGAGGAAGAAGGTGGAAATATAATCCCGGGAAATCATGATCTTCATTCTTCAGTCAGTATAGTGAAGTTGAGTTGATGAGTTCTACTTCTTCCGAAAAGTCTTCCCTCTGATCGACGGTGGAATTTGGGAAAGTAAAAAATCGCAAGTTAATCGACGACAGTCTTTACTCTTTAGGGAACTAGATTCGGGCCTGTTTTACTTTTAGTTTTGGGCTTTCTGTAATCAGTCATTTAGTCCAGTGGATAAGTCACTCCTTTCTCATTCTGCTAGGACCCTCCAATTCAGCCCAAATCTAGACTAATAATATATAAATCTTGGACTAAACTTATATTTATAGCTAACTTTTGTAGTGTTGTTAAGGGTTCTGAGTTCAACTTAGAGCCAATATCATCAGTGGTGTTAACGAGCCACTACACAAATATACAAAAATAAAATTGTACTCCTGCTATTTATTATAATTTTTGTGGCAGTTTAAACACTTGATCTTCATAAAAGTGGTCAGTGGAAACTGGAAAGAATAAGATAATCGGTCAATTTGAAAAGACTTTTGTAGTAATTGAAGTGAAAATGGGTGTTGGGTGCAGCCTTAGAAATACAAGTCCATCAAAATCCTATCATCAACACGTAGCGATACTACACAAATATACAAAAATAAAGTTATATTTTATGTACTAACTATAACTCTTAGCTAATTGTAAGCATTTACTCGATCTTAACAAAGAGTTATGTTGGATGTTGATTTAGAGCGCTAAATTCAACATTCTGCCATCAAAATGTGGTAGTAATTACTATGCAAATATAAGGACATAAAGTTGAGTAGTCGCAATTATTATTGAGTATAGTTTTTGGTGTAGTGATAAACATTTGATCTTGACAATTAGTATCAGCTTTTGACATAGTGATAAAGCACTTAATCTTGTCAATTGGTATAAAAATGGAGAGTTAATTCTAGCGGAGATCCCTTATTTTTTGTGGCAATTTCAAATTTATTCATTGACTATCGTTTTTGCCATTTAATTAACACCCTAAACTATCATATTTTGGACACTTTTGGTCCTTCCAATGACTTCTTCGGTGAAATCTATTAGGCAAGGGTATTTTTGTCTCTTCAAAAAATACATCGACTTTCTTAAAATAAAGTTTCACCTTAAAAAAATCATCAAAAGAACCAAAAAGTGTTCAAAATGTGATAGTCTGGATTGTTAAATGACAAATTCGATTGTTTGAGACTAAATTTGAAATTGTAACTAAATATAAGAGACATCCGCTAGAATTAACTAACAAACGAATCATAAGTTAATTATTATACATGTACAAAAAAAGTTAAATTTTTACTACTCCGTACTAATTATATCTTTTGATGTAATGATTTAAAAAAATAAAAATTATCTTTAAGTCTTAACTTCTATTTATACCTTATAGCGTCGGGATAAAAACATACATATTCTCGCATGAAGCCATGAAGCTGAAGGCACATGGAAGGAGTTGATAAAGTGCTTAAATTTGATTATTTGAGAAATGCATCTAGACGCTTTTTGGTTCTCTATATTGTTTAATTTGAAACAAATAAACCAGGTGGACGGAGAGGAAGAAAATAGCACAATTTATATTTTGTCTTAAATTTTGCTTTGATATAGTTTTTTTAGACTAATTTTCTGTCTTATTTTTATAGCTAAACGACTATTGAAACATTATATTGATGATTCAATCACAATCTTGTATATTGTACATACTTTCTTGTATACTAACAATTTGTTTCTTTTGATTTACTCTTTTTTTTAGACATTGACATCATGAAATGTAATAATTTATACATTGCATTTACTTTTTAATATACTTTATAAATTTTACATTTCTAATATTTTGATCATTTTTATTGGTCTTATCTTGCGGTTAGCAGATTCCATGAAATTACGTTTTCTCATATTTTTCGTAGAAAAAATAAGTGTGAGGAATTCTTTGCGAAACTCAATCAAGTGGGGTAGTTCAGTACGTCCTCGATGAACCCTTGGAGGGGCTCATCAACCTCCTCACGGATGATGCCAGGGGAGCGACCTCCCACAAATCAGATATATAACCTCTAGGCGTAACTTCTCGTACTTCACCCAAAAAAAATGTTATTGTAACTTTGTTATTTTTTTCGCATTAAACATTTAAATTTACTGTTCAGTGCATGAAATTTATTAAAAATATTGTAGTGTAATTATTATACATAAGAAAGGATTAAGGATGAAATTCAACGCATGCATGTATCAGACCCCATCTCATATATGAACCTACCCATGTTTTATGAGATTCACCCTGTAACACATATTATAATTACTTAATTAGCTTAATTAAGTATATACGTGTTGGGTTTTCCAAAAAAAGTATATACGTGTTGTCAATTTCATATATCTGTAGAGATTCTATAATTATTGCATGTTAAATTTAGTCTAAAGTTACTGCCGCATGGCATATCGATAATTTTGGAGACCTAACTATATAAACTACCAAAAACAGTAGACCAATTTGACAAGGTACAATGTACATGTATAACCCAATTTAAAACAATAATAATAATAATAATAATAATAATAATAATAATAATAATAATAATAATAATAATAATAATAATAATAATAATAATAATAATAATAATCCGTACTGTTATTGGCTAGACTATTTGGATTTCAAACGTGTTTACTAATAATGCTTATATCATTGACTAAAGTCGGTGTAGTAAGATGAATCGTTGATAGATATATGTTTGTTGTTTGTATATTATAAGTTTATTTTGAATTGAAATACACTAAAAGTGAGTTTGAATCAAAATATAATAAATTACTTATATATTGATATGGGTAATTCCCGCTAAGTAGTAGGATGTATGTACCGTATGTAATAGGTATGAACAATAATGTATGTAGACAAGAGGAAAATAGCTCAAAGACATCTCTTTAGAGAGAGAGTGTGTGTGTGATCTAAGGATGAAGAGAGGAAGGAACCCCCTCAAAATGAAGGGTCAAGTGCCCTTATATAGGTGCAACCAAGACGGGTTTGACCTTGACCCGAACCGTTTGACCCGTCCCAAACAGGAGCACGGTGTGTACGGGGAGCCTGAACCCGGGGTATATTCCCCATCATATTTATGTGTGTGTGTATGTGTGAGAGAGACCAAATGAGAACATGGTCGTGTAAGGATTGTGGGTGTACAGTCGAATTATTATTGTATACCATTTAGGTCATTTTACATGTTAATTGTTAATTTAAATAACTAATATTATCAAACATCTTTTTACAGTTGATACAATTCGCTAGTCAAAACCCGCTAATACAATCTGTATTCGTTAATCGCTAACACAATCTGCTAACCGTTGATTGTCAAACAATATTATCTTTATAATGTCAATTTGGCTCTTTGGTTAAAACTTAAAAGTCGTCTCCTGGGTCAGGTTGAAACTTTCAAATGATTCCCTATAATCATAAGGCCTATTTTTGAATTATATATATTGATGGAGATTTTGTTTTTAATCTTTAATTTCTTCGTTGATACGACTTTACTTGCTTATAAATTAAAGTTGAAGGGCAATTAAATAGTGGAGTTTAACTATATAATTGAATTGACCATAACTTGAAGACAACTAGAGTTAGACTTTAATTAGCGTTTTCTGCAAATTAATCGAATTCACACATATATTCGTGATGCATGCATGCATTATAATATCTAATGCATGCATGCATTAGATATTATAAGATCCCACAAATCTTAAATAGCCGATCATGCATTTCAAATAAATATATAATGTTTATATACTTTATATTTTCATCATCTCTTCATCAATTCTCCACCTTTTGTTTACATAGGCCATCCACACCCATGAAAGGGATGGCCTTGCAAAGACTATGTTGGTTTAAAAAAAGAAAGAAAGATTATATATATGGCTTCTCTGAGCATCAATATCAGCAGATTATTTGAAATTTATTCACGATTTTTTAGACTGGAGAACCAACATGACGGAGAAAGATGCAAGAGAGAGAAAGGGACATCTCCTCCTACAAGGGAATGTTATTTCTCTTCCCAATGAAAGAGAAATAAATGAGAGAGAGCAGCTGTTGTGCGCGTTTTGCGCACATCAAAGCCACGCTGGGCGCGTGCAGCCAGGCTCACTGACAAGTGTGCCTGACATGCTCCTTATTTATTTATTAAAACAATTTTATTTTATTTTTTTCTTTTTCCTCCCATAATCTCTTTCCTAATCACATTTACACAAACTTTTCAAAAATTACCAAAAAATAAAAATAAAAAAATCTACCATTGTGGATGCTCTAATTTGCAAGTCTTGACACGACAGACTTGCAAATTTTGCAACTGCCGTGTCAGGTTTGCAAAAGGAGCGCATGGCATTTATATATTATTATTATAATATATTATTAATAAATAATTTTTTATAAGTTGATGTGATAGTGTATGAAGTTTTTTTTTTAAAAAAAAAAAAATTTTAAAAAGAAAGTTGCATGGATGAAAAGTGAATAATGAATAATTTTAAATTTTGTGATGTGTCATTTTGAAAGTAAGAGAAGATTGAATGAGTGTGAATAGTCTTACACATATATTATATTATTCCGTATTAATGTAAAAGAATAACTAACGGAGTGTAATTATTTTAATATATATGTGTGGATGTGTGCACCTATACAAACACTAAAGAGCCTAAGTTGTGAAACATGCAGCATGACCCAAACAAAATAAAACTATTCATGTGTGGAATCGTTGATCGCAATATAAGATGCCTTTAATTATTTGTTTGTTTAATATGTTTGTTTTTTTTTTTTTTTGAATAAATTTTGAAGTAACAAGTTAGACATATATGTTTTCCAATGAGAGAAATGATTGGCCTCACCTCTGGCTAAGTGGCTAGCTTTCTCAATCTCTCGTTTGAATGTATTTATAATTCTTGAAAATTAAGTTTATCAGAATAAATTTTAAAAACTAAAGGAATATGTATAAAATAAAATCCGGATCAGGTGTAGTAGCCTCTTTGCTTGCGAACATGTAGACAGATTGGCCGGATCGTTGTATGAGCTCAGATCAATGGTAAAAAATGTAATGACATTTTAATAAATTTTTGCACTAAATATATTTTGTGATGTATTAAGTGATGGTCTGTGGTGCATTACGGGTTGGTCTATGGTGCACCACCAAATGTTGGTCTGTGGACTGTGGTGCACTAAGCCACTAACTATTGTCTGTGCTGCACTAAGCCACTAAGTGTTGGTCTGTGGTGCTCATGAGAATGTTTTACGGTGCATTGGACTCAAAGCACCATCAAGACTTCACGCATATCTACATGCACCAAGCACATCTAAATGTACCCTCAAATCAATGAAATTATCAAAATGCTATTGCTTTTACCAGAGGAGTCATCCGCATATATATATAAAGAGTCTAGTTCTAGTGCGGCCGCGCCTTAACGTGCGGACGCACCAATGGTGTTAGGAAACGTACAACAAAAAAATGCACAATTAGGTAAGCATCACTACAAAATGCACCATTAAGTATGCATAAATACACCACACATTGTTCGGAAACGCACAATTAGTTGTGGGAGGTATGGTGCATTTTTTTTAGATGTGTGGTATGCATAAATACACCACACATTATATTGAAGTATTGATACAAAAGGGGAGTCAATCTCTGATCTGAAAAAGTTAGAGGGGACTGGACAATTGCATCTTCACCTCTTAGTTTATCAATATGTTTGATAATAATGTTTGTTAGTTTTCCAGTTTTATGACATATACTTACTTGTTAAGACTTTATAGTCCTAGGTGTATTGCGTTTTTCAGTCTTACATTTTGTAGTGTATATTTAGTGTATGTATCGTATGCATGCATTTTTAAACTGTTTCAAAATACAAGTTCTCATTATTATACACTAAGTTACCAAATTGAACTCTTAAAAAAATAAAGAACTTGAAAGCTAAGATATTATTTAATAATGTAATACTCCGTAACATTTTACAAATTACAACTTCACTTCCATGACTCGGACTGCTAAATGATTTTTTTTTTGAATTATTTTTACCAACAAATTAACTAAATCTGTTGATTTTACAGATTATTATTTTACCAAAAAAAAAAAAAAACTAGACGAATGAATCATAAAAACTTGTGTGCTGCCATCTTAGCTTAGCTTGTATTAAGTGATTAGTTGTTTGAGCCTTCCATAAACCCTTGAAGTTTCCATGCCTAACCTAGCAACTTTCACCTGCGCGCAGGCATAAAAAATATATATACATATATAAGAAAAACAAATCTAAAGAAATGCTAATTATTAAATTAGGTAGGTATGTAGTTGCATTATATATATGCCTGGATAATGGATGTAGTGAAAATGAAATTATGGAAATTATAATAATAATAATAATAATAATAATAATAATAATAATAATAATTACTAGCCTGTGCATGGAGTGTATGGAAAACCTTATCCCCTGCAGTGGAAAAAGTTGCAGTCTGAAGTTGAGCCCCTTCTTCTTCTACGATCCTTATGAGTTGGTGCAGCATGAAGTTTGGTTTATTAGTAGCACTCATCAAAACTACTTCTAAGGTTGACTCCAAATCTCTAACTTCAATTACTGCCGATTTTAGTAATGTACAAGCTGCTGCTGCAGTTGTTGCACTCTTCTTCTTCTTTTTCTTCTTCTTCTTCTTCTCGCTGCTTTCTTCTTCTTTTCCCCAACTCATTTTCTTCTTCATCTTCTCTAGTTTCTCTACTCGTTCTCTTAATGTCTTTATGTATGTCACAGCTTGATCAAGTTGATCTTGTTGTGACAGTGATTCCTGCTGATGATACAAATTAAAAGCAGATCCAATTAATAGATAATCATAGATCGAACTGTATTTAATTTCAAACTTGTACTTAAAAATAATTAAGGTAGCTAATAATGGAACGAATGTAATTGAAGTGGATGCATATGTATATATATGCTATAGATGCTTATACCTTAGATGGGTAAAAGTGGTGGGGAGGAATAAGAGACACAAGCTTTCCACACAAATATTTCATATGAATTCTCCGCTTCCTTTCCACTGTTTTCCGATCAGGTTTTTCTGAAACACCACCTCTACTGCTAATCATCCTCATCTTTTCCTCCATCACCTACCTTTCTCAATTAAATCCTCAGATCGATCTCATATATATACTGCATGTATATATATATAGCTTATCCGACCTCGCTTAGCTTAGCTTTAATTTTCAGATCCAGATCGAATAATTAAGCTAGCTAGCTAGCTATCTAGCTGCACCTAACTATACCATACACATACATACGTACATACATACAGGCCGGCCAACCCGGGATGATAGGCGACATACAGAAATCGAAATTAAAGAGAAATTTGTCAAGCCCCGCGCGGCCGGGAAGCTAGCTAGATAGGGTTTCACTTACAAACCATTCAACATTTCTGGCATATATATATATATTCTATAAGGGGATTTTGGTAAATAGCTGCAAGTTGATTTGATTAGTGGGTTTAACTAGTTGATAGCTTTAGCTGATTCTAGAAAAGTGTTTGGTAAATTAGCGGTTAGCGGTTAGCTGATTTGGTTAGTGAGTTTAACTCGTTGATACTTGATAGCATTAGTTAATTCTAGAAAAGTGTTTTGTAAATTAGCTATTAACTTATTACATACAAAATGAGTTCCTCAAAAAGCTAATCAAAAAAGTTATTTTGTGTAGCTTTTTGAATTTTAACATTTTGAAGCAATAAATTGTTATAAAAAAATTAATTAATCAAACATTCATATGAATTATTTTTAATTAATAGTAGTTAAATAAACTAAAATTGATTGATAAGTTAACTAGCTATTTCCTAATCTTCTATATATTGCCGTCTAACACAAAGGTCAATTGTAGTTGGTGGTGTATATATACGAATTGAATGCGACGCTAGCTAGCTTTTATATATATATTATTATTAGCTTCTTCATATTCTCTACTCTATAATCAGTCAATCCGCTTTTGTTATTTCATTTTTAACTTCCTTTTTTTTTTTTTTTTTATAAATATATTGGTATAAAGTAACGTATAGTAGTTGTGGTTTTTGTAATTTAATTTTTAGATGTATTTTCCTTTTTTTTTTTCTCGTATCGTGAAAAAAAAAAAATGTGGAGTTCCAAAGACTGTACGGCTGTACTATGGAATTAATAATCAATTAATGTGCCGAAAAAACAATAGTTTGGCTTTGCAGTAAGCAATTCCTTCACGTCACTTACTCATTTATTAAAAAAAAAAAAAAAAAAAAAAGTACATAAGTTTTGCACTCTTATATGAAGAATCTCTTTTCCAATACTTATGTTGCATACAGTTGTCATCTAGTGGCACCAAGTTGCTCTCTTATATGGAAGGACACCAAGTTGCTTTCTTATATGGAAGGTTATGAATCGAGTTACAATAAATGCGGTATTAACTCTTTGTACTTCATATTCAACTTGTCACATTTAGTTCTATTATTTTAATTTTTTGTTTTACATATTAACTTTTTTTTTTTAAATTGTCACAATTAATCATCTGTTTTAATCTTAATGATGTATTTGAATGAAGGTGACATGGAACTTCAATTCTAACTTTTGTTATGATGACACTATTCTCATTGCCTCATTTCATTTATATGTAAAAGAAAGTGTAAAAGGAGACCTACAACTTATTATCTAATGAGATACATATATGCGTGTATGTATGTTAAAAGGTAATTAGTGGTTGTTTTTATCTATACTTAATTAATTTTTTATGTTTGAAAGTTGAATTGGACTAGTTGAAGAGTTTGTTTTGCATGTTTGTGCATGAGTTTTTATACACAAAAAGTAAAATTCTCTCACTCTGACAAGATGATTAAAAACAAATAATTTGCCTTTAATTTACTTCCTAGGAATTGCAACAACAACAACAACAAAAAAAATTAAAAAAAAAATACACACATATAAAATTAAATAAGTAATTAGTTAAAAATTTAAGCGGCCGGTAACATATAAATTGGTCAATTGATATTTTAGAAAGTTAGGATGGAGGGGTGAAATATATACTATATATATGTTGACTTGTGACATTAGAATATATGTATATACACACACACTCCGATCCATTATTAATACTCATTACAACCAGAAAAAAAAAAATTTAAAGTCAGAGATGACGTTCATATATTGTTGCGACGAATTGAAAAGAACCAAATTGGATTATATATATATATATATATATATATATATATATATATATATATATATATATATATATATATATATATATATATATATATAAAACAAAATACAGTAGTAGATTAATTGAATCTACCTGGATTCAGTTGACGTGGTTTATTAACTTAATTTGTATTGCTTCTAAACCAGGCCATGCCAGTACAGTAAAGTTCTAGATTAATTGAATCTGGATATACATATATACTTAATTGGCTTTAACACCTTAACTTAATTATTTACTGTATTATTTTAATTGTTTCTTCAATTTCAGATCTATCGTTAAAAAAAAAAAAAAACTTTGATGCGCTTCTTCTTATTCTTTATATATAAACCGAATGTTAATTATAATTTATTTAATTCGAATACAGTTATGAAAAAGCTAAACTTTTTGAAATGAATTAATTCAATATGTACGCGTGTTTAATTGATTCTGAGCATATTAATTATTATAATTTAGTATTTTAAAGATTTTATCAAATTAAAGTATGTAAGATAGATAATATAAACAAAGTAACGGTTATTTTACATAACTTTTTAATTTTTTTTTTTTTTTTTTGAGTGAGAGAGAATGAAGAGATGTATTAATGATCAACCAAAGATGAGATACAGGTCGGTGGGGCGTAGTAAACCACAAACCTATGGCAGACATAGAATCAGAAGTCCGTGCTAGCACATGAGTTAAGTGATTCGCTGACCTATTGACATAACAAACTGAAACGTTCCCAATGTCACTAGCAATCTTATGACATTGCTTAACTATCAAACCAACGTAGGTCCAAACTACAATAATTACAAGCGGAACAAAACTTTAAACAATCTGACTCAAGAATAATGTTATTGAAATTGTGTGTCTTTCATCCAAAATTATTTTAAACCACCTATATATTCAAAATTTAGTCAAATAACATCACCGTACCATGCATGTATTAATTGATGAATCTTAGTCAAGACAAGTTCATTATTGAAGCTCGCTGTCATGCATGCGGGCATATCCATGCATCTCAATACTCAATAGAATGAAGTTCATATTGAATCGAAACTATCTATCAGACTATCATGCATGTATATACATATTAGTAGACTTAGATTATTTATTTATTTAAAATTTATTACATCCGTCTATAGAAAATAAAAATAAAAATAATAATAATAATAATAAAAAATAATAATAATAATAATTCCGAGCTGAGGATTGAATCTGTGGGAAACTACAAGATATTGAGAGAAGGGCAGGGCAGGGTTGCTTGCTGCTGCTGCTGCTTCATTCTTGAATTGTTGGATGGATAGGTTGAGCAGTATCTAGCTGGCAATTGGCTGTTTATTAGCTTTTTTAACCTCTCATAAACCTCCAAAGTGTTCATACCTAACCTAGTAACTTTTACCTGCACGCATCAAAATTAAAGGTAGAATATATCAAATTAAACAACATAGAATCATTTACTTTTATATATGTCTCATGATCAATTGAAAGTGTTCATACCTAACCTAGTAACTTTAACCTGCATGGCCGGATTTTGAGGCGTACGTGCAAGATGGGCAACCGCACATGGCCTCAATTTTTAAAAAGACTAATATTTACACCGTTCATATTTATTTGAAATAAAAATCATATATTTTACAGTAGGAACTGTAATTTTTGAAAATAAAAATCATATATTTTGTAGTATTGGTTTTAAAGGTTCATACTTATTTGAAATATAAAAATCATATATTTTACAATATTGAGTTTAAAGATTGCACTTATACTTTTGGTAGAGCCTCATTTATTTATAAGAATGAGATCAAAAAAAAAAAAAAAAAAAAAAAAAAAAAAAAAAAAAAAAAAAAAAAAAAAGGGGGCCCTAGAAGGAGGAGTAGGCCAGGCCATGTATGATGTATGCAAAAGGAGGAAAAATTAAAAAAGCAGGCACGCACCAGTTTTGGTAGCAAATTAAAATAGGGCGGAAATAACGTAAGGCATTTGTGGGGTACAGTACGTATGTACCTGTGCATGGAGTGTATAGAAAACCTTATCCCCAATGGCAGAAAAGATTGCACTCACAACTTGACCTCCTTCTTCTTCCACAATCTTGATTACTTGATGCATCATGAAATTTGTTGTACAACAGCTTATCAATTTTACTTCCAAGCTTGAACCTAATTCTCTAACTTGAAGAATCGGAGCTTTTAACGAAGCAGATGCGCTGCCGCTGCACCTTTCTTTTTCTTCTTCTTCTTCTTCTTCTCCCGCCGGAACTAATTTCCTCGTCTTCTTCTTTAGTTTCTCCACTCGTTCTTTTAACTCCTTAATGTATGTGACTGCTTGATCAAGTTGATCTTGTTGCGACACCAACTCCTGCAATAAATAAATTGGAAATTAAATGAGGCCGGCTTAGCTAGCTAGGCCAAATATATATAATAAATAAATAAATTGGAAAGTTGATCTTGTATGTTGCCACACCAATTAACTACGATCTGTCCTGGCCTGCAATATAATATAATATAATATATACCCTGGATGCTGCAGCAGGTTGGCGGTGTTGAGGAGGTATAAGAGAAACAAGCTTTCCGCATAGATTTTTCATGTGAATTCTCCGGTTCCTTTCCACAGTTTTCCGGTCTAGTTTTTCTGATGGTGTTTGGATAACATGATCCATTAACTTGATCGATATGTATATATATTTGCAGATCTGATCTTAGTTACTATACGTTGAAAAGCAAGCATGCATATATACGCAGCGCAGCGCAGCAGACAAGTAACGGTGATGGGAGCTGAGGCATATATTTTTTTTTTTGAAAATGGAGCTGAGGCATATATATTTATATATATATAGAGAGAGACCGAGAGTGTCAGATCAGCGGACGAGTAGTATATTCCCTTAAGGATCGGAGCGCGGTCCACTGATTGAATCTATGACGACGTACTATTCGTACTATAGTATTGACATCATCATATTCATCATCATTTCTTAAAAGTCCATCTATCTCATCTGCGTTTCTACGTTAGCAATTGCTATTAGCTAGCTAGCTAGCTTCGAGTAATAGCAATTGCTAATTTATATCTAACAACTACGTATAGGCGTAAACACAGTGAAAATAGAATATAATGGTCGTTGGAATTATATATATATAATATACTCTAACACCGTCAACCTTTGGTAATAGAGTATAATAATCCAGATATAACAACTATATATTACCGGAAATAGGCCGGTAGTAATTAATTAAGATAAGATAGGTGAAAGGTGCGTGACAGGAGTGTTTTAGAGTAAATAGATTATAATGGAAGATTTATGGAAGGTTTGCTACGATGGAAAAGTAAAAAGTTTTATTAATCTTTAAACATTTTTTGCGAACCAAACGCATGTAGTAAGCAGTCAAGTTTGGAAGGTACACTATGAAGGTCGGGTCAACATTGGTTGAGGGCATGACTTTTTTTACCATACCGCGGTTGCACCGGCCACCTACATACTATTTACTTCCATTTGGACATGCAATTCTATCATATTGCTTCCAATACACATAATTAATCTATCCATGCAATTCAGAGTATGCCCACTTTTATCACTTCACTTTCTAATTAAAGATTCCAACACTATTATTATTATTATTATTATTATTATTATTATTAAATGTACATTTTCAAATATTTTTTTATGGATATTTAGTAAGTTTTGATTGACAATGACATCATTTTCAAATATTTTTTTATACATTATACTCCGTATATGATTTGTATTGTGTGAAATTAATGATATGTTACGCAGACAATGACCTCATTTTCAAAATTGTTTTCTAAAAGAAAGGTAAGTGTGAACTGGTGGATCGATAATACAGCGCAGCTAGCTAGCGGACAATGCATGTACTATATTTTCATAGTCCGCGTCGAAAGGGACGGCATATGTTGGTACGGTTGCTTGAGCTTGTTTTATTGGCCTGGTTAAGAGAATATAATTTTCATTCTTTTTTTTTTTTTTGTTTTAAATGATGAGGTATTGTCATTATATGATGATATACATTAGATCAGATAAATGTTATTTTTGTGTAATAATATGTCAATTATATTATATAGAAGAGTAGATAAACTATACTAGAAAGACCATTGTGCAGATTCAACTAAGAAAGTGTTAGCAAGAATCAAATTTGTGTCATTCAAATGCGAAAGCATTGCTTCATCTACTCGTTTATTCATTTCGGGGCAATTAATTTATAATTAATTTAATTAGTTAAAATTCGAAGAGGACTATAAAACATCAATCATTATAGAGTGGACCATGGTCAAAACTTCGTCATCTCTTTTAATAAAATTTGCCAAAAAAACATATATAAAGTTTGGCCAGATGGAATATAATGGCGATTGATTAGCGTTTAGTTCTCCGTCCCCGCCCTCCAGGCTCCAGCTACTAACACCATCTCCCACCTAACCAACATTATGCTTACTACTACAATTCGTGAGGTGTATTATTATATGAATTTTAATAATTTTCCTTTTCATAATCTATGTTTGGAGTTAACAACACATTCTATTAACTGATGTACTGAAAGATCGGATCGGAAGACCAAACACACCTCAGTTTAAATGGTCAATAAAACAAAATAACAAATTATTATAATAATGGAGCTAATTAAGGATTAGAAATGCTGTTATACCACATTACCACCTTAGTTATATATTTGTCCCCAGCTTGCATTTTAATTAAACAAAGGTGCATATAAAAGGCTTTTCAAAAAAAAAAAAGTGCATAAAAGAAAGAAATAATTGGCGTTGGTGAAAGGAAAGAATCGATTAGGGTGTATAATTAGAAGATGATTAATAAATCATTACCTTGTATATTAATATAATTATATTATTTTAGTAGGTTAATTGTTATATGTATTATTAGCATTTTAGTATAAATAGTCCTGTGTATATGAGGATTGAGAAGCATAGAAATATATTGTTATTTAACTATTTTAGCTATTTTGTTTGGAGCTCTCACACGCTCGAAGTGTGAAATTGAGATTTGTGGTGGCTTGAATACGGATTGGAACCAGAAGTCTGCTCGGAAGGTTTATTCCGTTGCGTATTAAATTTTAGTACGTAATCTTATTGGTGCTTTCATTGATTCAATTGGTGAGAGTACCCCTTATTTTTTTTTTTTATTATTGCAACATCCTTTAAAAAATCAAAATAAAAAATAAAAAAACAAGCAGAAAAAGCGCAACAAATATTTACATTTCTTCTATTGTTTGATCCATTTGTTTTTTCTTTGCATATCAATCAAAAAAAATCACAAAATTTTCCTTATTTGTATTTTTTTTGTTCATTATCATTTTTTCCTCGTATCACAATTCTTGAAATCAACTAATTTGTTAATTGCTTTCAAAAAAAAAGAACTAATTTGTTAATTTCTTCACATACCGTCATGACAAATCAGTTAGTAATAAATCTTTACTTATACCAATAATCTAAACTCCAACTCCAAATTAAACCATTAATTAAGCATTGTAGAGTTTGATTGTATTGATCAATTGAGGAGATTCACAATGGTGCTTGCAATTATTCGTCTAACAACAATCAACACAAATTGGTAAATGATCATCCGATCCTCAACTAACTGTACTGAACCAAGAAACTAAGTTGAAATCTTTGAGGACACTATCTAGGACAGTAACCAAGTAGAAGAACGAGAAGGAATGAACACTGAGAATGGATGGAAGGGAAGAAATGATCTTATTCAAACTACACTTTTGCCATAGTACAAGAACTGTGTTTATATACCGAGTATAGAGGTGGGAAGATGATAACTGTTATTAACAACTGTTCTAACAATTTGATAGTTATTTAACTTATATTTTGTTGCAGACTTGTGTTGATGTGAATTTGAGCTAATTAACTTATCTAGAGTTGACTTCTGATATATAACACACACTACATACATCACATTATAAATTAATTTGATAAGGTCATAACAGACGACAAAATGAGTACAACTAACGTGCGCGTAGGTGAGGGAGAGAGGCTAGCTAGCCATCTCCTTTATCGAGGTCCCTTTCCATACCATAAAAGAAAAAAAAAATCAAATTTAAATGTGGGGAGCTTTCAATTTTCAAACGTAGAATTAGATAGCTTTGAGGCTTAGCCTCTCTTTCTTCACTAAAAATAAAATAAAATTAATAACATATATAAATGTGTGGATGAGCTCACTTCAAGCTAAGCTTAAAATATCTCAAAATACATAATTGCGATCCGAGGGAAACAAAAGAAGAAATTGGCTACAAACTTGACTTGTTGATCGGGCTGGCCGATCGAAAAGGAAAGGAAAACGATATATAATAAATTGAGGTGAGGAGCTGAGCCCCACTTTTAACTATTTTAGACACCATAATTTAATGCTCAATTTCAAATGTGGTTTCAATTAGCATATTTAATTCTAAGCTACTAAAATAATTAACATTTATTTAGAGTCTATCTACTAATAAATTTGTTTTCTGTCTATCTATATATAATCTATTTGAGTTGATGATATGAGAATGCCTAAACTCTAAACACTAGTTTGGGCTAAGCTGTGTGTGGTCCGGCCCATATTCTCATGCGAATTTGGACACCCAAAGACCAAGTATTGACGTAAAAAGTTGCCCCCAGGCCCACAATGATAGCGGCGTCAACTAACGCCCGTCAAAATATCTTCTACTTCCTTTTTTTGCACCATCTTCAATGGCTGTGACAGGCGTCAATTTCAAGTGCTTAGTTTTCCCTGATTTTCATTTCCGTATATGAATTTCGTTTGATGTTGCAGGTATGGCTTTTTCTTGTCAATGCTGGCTGCCTACAAGTATGTATCCTTCCAATATTTGATGATCATTGGTTTTCCATTTCTGGCTAATATTATTCCTTTAAAAAAAAAACTTATATGAATTTAACTTTTATGAGCAGAGATACAGTTTCTTAACTCTAATTGTGGCGATTAACTACCATTCTTGTGAATTCCCCTTGCACATATAGATACTTCTGCTCTGCTCAGGTTGACTACACTGCTGTACGTCTTTGTATTCCGAGTCTTTGATGTTTGCGGATAATGCGTTCGCCGCGGGAATGGGATTGTAAGGACTCATTTTATTGGGCTACCAAGTCTACCTGTTTTTGAATGGGAGGGAGGGATTGTAAAAATTTACTTTCATTTTAATCACCCTCCAAACATTGCATTAATGTGTGTGGTCTGTATATTTTCGGTTAGCTCAGCAGCAATTGGTAGACTGCTGAATATGCTGTATGCTTGCATCAATATAATTATGAGTTCCCCATGCTTGATTTTGTCAATTTTTCATACAATTGATATAACAGTGATATTTTCTTCTAACAGCTTTTGCTTAATTCATTAAATTAGTGCTTGCCTATTTCTTTGTGTCATCCATGCAATACTCAACATTATTGGGATTGATATCATATACGTTTTCCAAATTCTAGGGATTTTGGGTGACAGCAACTCTATGCCCCTTTTTGTGGAAGAATAGCTCTTCTTTCTATTCTTGCTCTACTGCTCTATCCCTTCCTCTGGACTTGGACCATCATTGCTACTTTGTGGTTCATGAGTGCATGAAGCTGTGTAAGTTTTTCATTGTTTTGGGCTTTGGATTTACTTTTCAAGCTTAGAATGGGCCTTTTTTTTTTTTTTTTTTTTTTTGTTTGGTATTCTTTCAGTTGCCAGAAGAAGGTCAAAAATGGGGTTTTCTAATTTGGTTGCTTTTCAGCTACTGTGGACTTTTTTGTATAGCTTGTATATGTGCAGTGAAGGTAAACCCCGACTCTTTCATTGTAACTTTTGATTTCTCCTCTCTATTTACTGTCACCAGAAAAAGAAAAAGCAATAGAGAAAGAGGAAGAGGTACAAGACAGAAATCTTTGCTTTCATGTCTTGTTCTCCCTTTTCTTCTTGTGCTGTCAGTTTTACACACACACTTATCATAAATCAACAACAATATTAATAATTTCCTGTTTCTCATATTTGATGAATTTCAATTTGCACCCATGTTGCAGTGGGTAACAAGAAGACCAGCACTTTTGCTACGTGATCAACAAGGAATATCTTTTTCAGAATTTGGGGTAAGGCTGATATGTGAATTTGAGCATTAAGGCTTACTTGCACTACCTTAGCTTCTGAGATATTTTCTACATTTCATGTTCTGGTACGTTGACATGATTCGAGTACCAGATTGGGCCTTTAATTTGAAGCTGCTGGCCAAGAAATGAGAGCAATGGACCAAGATGCTGATGCATACCATCCTGGTGTTTACTTCACCCCAGCTCAGGTAACAAGTACAAAAGGCTAGTGTTCATGTTTTTTTCACTTTGTTATTTGTCAAACCTGCCAAGTGGATACAGAATTGAACTAGGATTACCAGGAGCATACTTAGAAAGTCATTCATGGAAGAAGATAGCATTTCTTTCTGTCTGTTATTTGTGTGTAAGTGTAACAATAGTAGCCTATCGTTCTAATCAAGTTTGCAGGCAAGCTACTGAAGAATAGAGTAGCAACTTCAGATCACAAAAATACTAACTCTGTACAAGTTGTGGTTCAATAGGCTTCACATTAGTAGATTAACTAAAATGGTGATAGGGATGAATTTTGTTCACTGTTGCTAATTTGCTATATATTGTGACAGAAGGTTTTTTTTTTTTTTTTATATAAAATCAATATCACTTTGATGCGAAACACTACGTAGCATTTTTGCTTTTGATATATAGCATATAGTTTCTAAAATGTCAAGCTTACATGAATGTCTATATATATAATCATATCAGTAAATTATCATTAAGACAGTTTGGCCGAGTGGTCTAAGGCGCCAGATTTAGGCTCTGGTCCGAAAGGGCGTGGGTTCAAATCCCACAGCTGTCATCTTTTTATTAAAACCTTACAATTAGCATTTTGTGCTTATTTAAAGTGTCTAAACAAAGCGATGGCGTAATATACATACCTGTCTATTAGCAATTAATTAAATAAATCTGCTACTAATCTGCATTAAACCGGCGAGATGGATGACAGATTCTGATTCTAGAAAGGCTGGAGATTCTTACTAAATCCGTTAACGTTAGCAAAGAAGCCCACTAGATGTTGTCGGTACGGCAGATATGAGTGCCGGCGTTTATCTCCTGATCTGTTTTTTGTGTAATGCTTGAGATTGGGCTTTGATTTTGCTGCAGTTTTGGAACTCTGGGTTGCCCCGGCCATATCCTCCCCTTTTTTGAGAAAGACAAATGTGTCCTTCCCGTGGCTGTTGCTCCGGTGAACAAGGTCTCGAAGCCTCCACCGCTTCGACGATCTCCACCTCCACCCTGTTGAGTTGCTCTTCTTGCACTTTCCCGGCGAGGCCTCATCCTTCACCGCTGTAGGCCGCCAAACGCAGTACGTCCCCTCCGGAATTCCCTCGAGCTCGTCGGCCTCCGAGGTTGAACACGACGACGACGACGGAGTTTCCTGATCCTCACTTAACAGCAGCTTCCTCAACGGCAGACGAATCATCGTTTGCGGCGTAGCTGAAACTTTCTGCTGCTGCTCATCACCAGAACTCGACATCAATAACAACGAAGAATTACACATGCTGCTGCTGTTGCCTCCTCCTGCTGCTGTTGCAGCTTCCCAATAATTCGGGTTGAAGATCGGAAAAACTGGCCGGATCTGTCCGTTGTAGAAGATTTGATCTGCAGTAGAAATTAGCGACAACTCCGCATCTCTTGGAACAAACGCGAACTCAAACTCATCTTCATCTTGTTCATCATCATCACCATCCTTGTTCTGCTCCTCATCATTATTATCCTGCAGGCCTTTTGCTGCTGCTATATCTTCTTTTCCTAGGTCTTCTCCCCCGAGACCGCAGAACAGGTCGCCAACGTATAAAAACTCGTCGGAATCCTCATCGTTTTCATTTTCAGCTCTGAATTCTTCAACGACTCTGGCAGCAATATCCGCTAAGCTGCTATTATTGGAATAACTGGGCGAGGATGAGGAAGCCACCGATAACACCGGACTCCCCGCCTGCTGCGGCATTTCTTTCATCGATAAGTTCGGCTGGCTGGTGGTACGGTGGAAATAAGGAAAGGTGTGGGAGAGTTAGTTTCAGCAACTTATTATGAGAATCAAAACGGAAGACATAATAGAAGAATTGAAGAAGAAAGAGGGAACTATTTTTGTGTTGGCATGGGGTGATGCAGCCTCAGCCTTAGCCTGCAGGTGTATGGTTGGAACACACAAATATCGCTACATTTTTAGATTCATGCCCTGTCAAATTATTCTAGAAACACAAATAAATTTGTCTTTATCTTATCAATAACTTGTAATAATTATTTGGAATAAGGTTCAAATTGGCCACTGAACCTAACCTGCAATTAGGTTACTGAATAACAAAAAAGTGTAATTAGGCCCTTGAACACTCCAAAAATGTGCAATTAGGCCACTGAACACTACAAATATATGCAATTTCACAGGATAGCAGGTTACCATCAATTTTAGTAGGTTACCTGCTTACGTACGTGGCAGCTGAGTTGGCATTTTTAATAATTTTTAATAATAAATTTTTGAAAAATTGAAAAAAAAAAATAAAAAGTAAAATGACGGGGTGGTTGGCCGTTGTTTTTTTTTTTTTTTTTTTTTTTAATTTTTTAAAAAAATATTTTTTTTAATTTATTATTAAAAATTATTTAAAAATTATTAAAAATGCCAACTCACCTGCTATGTAAGCAAGTAACCTGCTAAAATTGATGGTAACCTGCTATCAGGTGAAATTTCATACATTTGGAGTATTCAGTGGCCTAATTACACTTTTAATAATATATATATATATATATATATATATATATATATATATATATATATATATATATATATATATATATGTGTGTGTGTGTGTGTGTGTGTGTGTGTGTGTGTGTATTGATAGATTGATGGATAAAAATTATAATTAATTAAATATATACATTTATATAATACACTATATTTATTAAATAAATATAAATATTATATAATGTGCAAAGGGTATTTTTGATATTTGTGATATAAAAGTTATTCCCAAGGGCATGGGAATAGCTAATACCAAGGCCCCCCTAGGAATGGTTATTCCCCTTGCGAAGGTAATAGCTCATTCCTAAGCATGTCATTCCCATGACAAAATGATCCAATCAAACGATGGAATAGGTCTATTCCAAGAAATGTTATTCCATTCCTGACCTATTCCATGAACCAAACATGCCATTAATGTATTCTTCAAATGATTGTACAGGAGAGCGCGACCGTATTTGAACAAACTTTTATATATATATATATATATATATATATATATATATATATATATATATATATATATATATATATATATATATATATATATATATATATATATATATATATATATATATATATATATTATTAGAATGATGTTAGATCATATGTAATGTTTATGGACGTTTAAATATGATCGATAATGATGAAATATTGTAAAAAGGTGATAATATATAGTTACGTTGTGCATATATAATGTGAATATTGGTGAGAAAGTGAGATGGCGGTATGGTTGATACGAAACACGGGAAAGGGTAAGGATGACACATGTAAGCAATAAAGAGGGGTGGGAGCCGGAGGTGGATATATATCACACCGCCCTACAATTTTAATTAATTTGTGTGGCGTTAGAGGATTTGGCTGCGCAATTAAATGTGTCTGCTAGCTAGGCTGTACCCATAATAATCTTCCAACCTTTCTCCAAAGCTTAAATCTCCCATCTTAAAAATCCTTATGCCCTTTCTCGACCTGATATATAGGATCGGAGGAAATAAATTAAATCACGATAATTCAATAAATAGTATAAGTTCAATAGCGATGTACATAAAAGATCTATCCATCCTTTAAATATTGTCTACTAAACCACCTAACATATACAATTTTCAATCTTAACTTGTCAATAATTTAAATTTAACTTGTGATGTCCTAAGCTCGTCTAAAATTACCAATAATTTAAAGTCTTTCTACATCAATAGCAGTTGTCCACAGTGAAATGATTGGTCCAGGAATTAGAAAGTGGGCTGGCTGGAGGGACAAAAATATCAACAACAAATTAATTAATAATTTAAGATAAATACGAAAGATTCGATCCAAAACAGATGGTTAGAAGACATCTGATAAGAAAATGACAAGTTTTCACATAACATATATGCGTGTTTAATTTTAGAAATCATGTAATGTAACCTGTCTTTCCATTTTGGAAACAACAATACTTGTATACACAATTCATTCTTTTTGGGAAGAATTCATTCTTTTTTTCACCAAATTAAACCTTCTTATAATAATCTTTTCTTTGCATTTCCTTCCTCTTATTTTGTTTTATTTTTTATTTTTTATTTTTTATTTTTTTTATTGTTTTATGAAATCATATAATGATATGATATATGTTCTTACGTACAATATATGATATTCAGATTTAGTTAATAACTTTTTGGAGTGTCACATTATACTATGATCTCATGATGACTTAATATAATGGCTCCAACTTTTATCCAAACATACCATAAATTTTGAAACGAAATTAAAGAAAAATAAAACTATATAGAACATGTGATGTGAAATATAAATATTAGTATTAAATATTCTAAATATAAAAAAAAAATTGTGCATTTTCAACCATATAATATATATATATATATATATATATATATATATATATAGAGTAATAATGTGGGTCAATATTTCGATATTGTTTGTGTGAGTGTGTATATATGTTTATTACTATACCTTCAGTGAGCTGGACGCATTCTCAAAATACTCATGTGGCCTTCAATATTAATATTGTTTGTGTGAATGTAACAAGTTTTCACTTAACATATAGATTTTAATTAATAAGGATTTGTTAATTATTTTTTAAAAAATATAAATATTGAGAATATAATTTTACACATTACGCATAGAAAAGACTAATTATTGTATAAAAGTCAATCGAGATAGGCTCAATTATCTCCTCTTTCTTAAATACCTCATCATGAATTATGACATCTTACCATATTGCTTGATTAGCATACGGAGACCCTATTACAATATACTATACACTACCTTTCCTCTATTATAAATGACAATGCTCAAAGACAATGAGGACATCATCTATATCAATATGATCAACATGATCAATTTTCATTCTCAAACCTTTTATACACTCTCCCAAACATTCATAAAAATATTCTAAGTCCAAAAGTTCTCTGAATCTTACACTACAAATTAAATATTCACAATATTTTCAGCCCAAGTTGCTATTGTAATTAGATGTTGTGAACTTATATTTATCCTAACAATATAAAAGTAAATTTTAATTTAGCATCACCCATGTAATAATTTCTTGTATCGATCCATTTACTTTCATGCAATTTATTCTTTTACAATTTTTGGTGTTAGATTGGGCCAACCCTCGTAAAAGTAATAATTATCAATTTATTATTATTTAAAAGTGAATTGATATGACGTATTATAAAAATGATGATATGATAGTAGCGATTATTTTGAAAAATAAGTAAATATTAGTAAAATTAATAAAACCTAATAAGGTTTCTGTCTTATAACAATCTATCCAACTATATAAATATCTATAACTAATGTTTGAAATAATTATTATTATTATTATATTGTGTACTAAATACAATCTATCCAACCATATAAATATGTGTAACTATATTTTCCACGCTTAAGAACTAGCTTCTAGGATGTCATTAGTCATATTAGCATTCTTAATTAGTTTAATTTCTTGTTGCATACGTTTTGTTTGATATTGTCAACTTATATAATAATGACAATAATAGCTACCACTTGTTGAATTCAACAAGCTAAGTCTTACAATCAAATCTAATCAATCTAGTAGCTATTTAACATCATTTATTTGGTAGTTTTTTTTTTTTTCTATTAAATATATTCATGCATCCACCGTACCCCAGGCCGGGTTCTGATCTTGTTTAAATATTTGGTAAAATATCCATAAAAAAATAGCATCATGCACCCCTTTTAATTAAAAAAAGAGAAAATGACACTTTTTCCCCCTTTGTTATATACTTATAGTATTTTTTCCCTCTAAATTATTTAAGTGGCAGTTTTCCCCCCCTGATATATTAAATGGACATATTTACCCTTAAAATAAATATTTCATTTATTTTTCTTCTTCAACAAATTATAATCACGATTTGAAAAAATAAAATACATTAAGTATTGAATTTAGAATATTTTAAAAATAAAAAAATAAAATTTTAAAAGAAAGTTTGAACCAACCGTTCAAATTGGATCCAAAATCGTGTGAACCGACAGTTCAAAATAAAACTCAAACCGCGATTATATATACTTATATGTGAGAGTCAATATAAATGCGGAAAAAAGCATACACTATTTGCAAATATTATAATTCTAATTTAAGCTATTGCTAGTAGTTGTTCCGATTTGAACCTTCGGTTCACGGTTCAGGATCCATTTTTTTCCAGTTCACGATTTTAATAAACGGAAACCCAAATATTGGGTTATGTTATGAATCATAACCGAAATTTTTTAATTTGATTGCTATAGTGTTTGGTTCAGTTCGAACCGAACCGTGGTCATCCCTACGTATAAGAAATAATTTGTTGAAGAAGATAAATAAATAAAATATTTATTTTAAGGGTAGAAATGTCCATTTAATATTATCAGGGGGAAAAATCGCCACTTCTATAATAATTGAGGGGACAAATGTGAATGCATGAATAACTCAGGAGAAAAAAGTGCTATAAGCATATAACACAGGGGGAAGAGTGTCATTTTCCCTTAAAAAATATATATATAATAAACTAACAAAAGACATACATATATAAGTCCCCGGTCTGCCTTGTCCTAACCAAATTAAAGTTGCACGGAATATGAGGTACCGACTCTCTGATTCCAATAAACTTAAAACTAGGTTTTTCAACAACATCATATCATATCATGGAATCCGGACTGAGATTTTGTCCGGTGAGCTTTTATGATTGCAGCAAGCAAGTCATCTCCGGCTAGCTTCCTCATATTGTGTATCATCTCATGTCTTGAGATTTTCCTCTCCTGAACAATAATTAGTTAAAATGACGGAAGAATTGAAGAAAAAGAAGCTAAGGATCGAAATGAAATGATGAGGATAGCAAGTAAGTAAAAGTAAAACAGCTGGTGCATATATGCTTACTCTATGATCCTTATGGTGCTTGGTAATCAAGTTCATGGTTTGAGGAGGCAAGTATTTAGCCAGTGCAGAAATGAGAGCCGGAAAAGAAATCCAGGGCGAAGTCGGTTTCCCAAGTGGAAACGCCGCCGCATTTCTTTGGACTCCAGCTGACAATTAAATTAAATTAGATCGATAGATCTAACCAGGCCAATTGAATTGAACTCAAGATGAAATGAAATTGCTCACCAGAGCAGACTCTGAAACTGACGACGTATTGGGGCAAGATGTGAGTATTCATGTTACTGCTCCACACAATATACTTGCTGGGAGACACTAAATCATCAACCCCTGAAACTGAAGCAAACTGATCTTGGCTACTGGGATGCCACTGCCCGGAACCGGATGCCACAACTTCCATCTTCCCCAGTATCACGCGGCAAAGCAATAAGTGTCGTACACCATTCTCATCGCCCACTGCACATTTCACACTGCAAATAAAACACACACACCTAGTAATTATATATAAATCCAAACTACCTACCTACCTATATATATAACGTACGAATTGAATTACTCCGATGCGATCCATACCTTCCAAGAGGAAAATGGTCAGGTGAGAGGTAGATGCCATGGCCATAGCTTCCATTATTAATCATGTAAGGAAGAAAACCGTGCGAAACAATGGTGTTTATCTCTTCCTTGGAACCTCCAAACCAAGCATACCGCACATTAGCATTGCCGCCCGACTCTTTCTCCGCGGCTTTCGCGAAAATCTCGAAAGTCTGTAGCTTCGCCTTCTTCGTCAAGCTCCGAAAACCATTCCTATGAATGGCCTCGATTGTAGTATGATTTCCCACGTTACCCAAACCGGCCACCAACTTCTGACTCACAATCTCATGAATTCTATCGTCTTCATGGACTCTGATTAGCCCGTTTTCCACTGCTACTGCACCACACCCTCTATCTTCACCTTCACGCCGGCCGGGCGAACCCGAAATCCCGCTTTCGCAATCGGAAACCACATCCGGATCTTCCTCGTCACTACCAACGCTCAAGCTTTCCATGAATGAAGAACAAGAAGAATAAGAAGGGCACTCCATTCTTCTTTTATTTCCCGAGATTTTGGGAGACAATGAACTCCTGGATTTACTCTCTTCGATTGACAATGGAAAGAGTAGTTGCATTGGAACCGCGGGAAGAGCTCGATTCGGTTGCTCTTTCATCTCCATATATATATATAGAGAGAGAGAGAGAGAGAAATTTTCGCTGGATGGCTAGCTAGCCTTTAAAGAAACTCACAGATCGAAATTCTAAAAGTGGAAACGATCGAATGAAGAAATTTAAAAAAGAAATGGTAGGCCAAAGTAATAAACTTGAAGAATCATATATCAAAACCTAAAAAAAGCAAGGAATTTAAAGAATCAAGAGATAAAGAGAGGAGAAAAAAAGGGAATTTTAATTTGTAGAGGAACATACATATATAATGAAGTAATCCTAGTCCTAGTTCTTCTGATCTAACATATATATCAGAGAATTAATTGAAAACATTATTGAAGTGATGAAAAATTAAAATTGCTGAATCAGGAAAGATGGGAATTGATGAGGCTGGTAAAGTATGAATTATATTGAAAGAAGAAGAAGAAGATATTTTTATATATATACAGGGAGTGGGTGAAGGAAAGAAAGCCAACAGATCGAGATTGGAGACAGCGCCACAAGTTTATGAGAGGGGTAGTAGTAAGAAAATTTGTAGAGTTTTAACGGTATAGATTCATGTGGGCGGTGGAGCACTCGGTTTCTGGTGGCCCCACGTTTTACAGTGGGTTCGGTCAACAGATACGCTCCAGCCTGCCAATCTTATCTTATTATATTATTAGGAGCCGCGGCTGCAACTAATTTTGCGCTATGTTGCCACGCACCCGACACCACACTTGCAACATTATTATATTATAATAACACCCCCAAAATAATATATGCTAGTGTTGTTTATGTATCACTACTCTTAAAATGTTAATCTTCGCTTCCCACCAGCGTAAATTATTATATTATTTAACTATTTATTCAAATTATGAATTATTGTTGTTAGTTTTAGGATTTTTTGGAAGTTCACTGGGAGTCCAACATGATTGGATTTAGCTGATGAATCACCGAAAAAAATGTAAGAAAATAAGTACTCCGTAAATTATTTGCTGGAAAATAGAATGTGGAAGATGAGTGGTAAGAATTTCGACTTAGTGTGTATATTCACCTGAGTGTCATGTACAATGCCCCTTAGGGGCCTATTTATAGGTGTTGGGATCCTGCTTCAGGCCAAGCTCTAAGAGGGGATTTAAGAGGTTAATTAAGGTTAATGAATGCTTGTTACTGTAAGAGGTTAATTAAGGTTTATAGTTGTTGCTTCTTCCGTTAATTATGGGGTTTGGGCCGTTTGAACGAACGGAGTGACGTCAGCAATTAAAACACGCGCATTTTATTTGTATATGGGCGCACATTGTATTGATATGTGCGCCGTGATGCACAATATAAATTGCCACAAGAACTACTTAAAATTCACTAGTATGGTCCGTGTGGATGCCCTTAGCGCAAGTGGGTCTAATTGTCAGTCTTCTCCATATCCACTTGTAGTACGTTGGGTTTTTCAAAATACTAATTTCTTGAGCACATTGTTTAAGTTTTTGGATCAATTAAATGTTCTTATAAGTCTATTAATTGTATATATTGTGTAACTTGGTGTGCATTGAGTTATTACTATTGAAACTAAATATATTGCTTTAAAAGGAAAGATGGGATCGGAGTAGATGCAAGTGTAATTGTATAATTTATTCACCATATCTGGTCGCCTACAATTTTAATTTATTAAGATAACATTATAAAATAAATAGAGCCATACAAATTAATATGTGAGCAATAATAGGAAAAAAGACTAAAATGTGAAGATAGAGATATGTATTTCTCAAAATGTGAATGTTCATTTTGTAGATAAAAATATGAAAAACAAGTTTGGAACTTGCGTTTGATGTCAGAAGTGGTCAAATAAAAAACGCAAGTCCCACTTGTGTTTTCTTTTTTAATTGGTCGCCGGCGAAGCTGCCGGCGACACCATTCTCCAGCGAAGGAGAAGGCAACTAGTGGCGGTGGCCTTCTCCTTCGCGGGAGAAGCCTTCTATCTTCACATTTCAGTCCTTTTTCATACTTTTGTCCACAAAAATGGACATTCACATTTTGAAAAATACGTACTTCTATTTTCACATTTCAGTCTTTTTTCTGCAATAATATAATATAAAACAGACTAAATACTAATAAAAAGTAAATAGATACTATAATGATAAGAAATTGGGATGGAGGATGATGTCCACTTGAATTTGTTGGAGGAGAAACAATGATAATGAAATGAAATAGGAGCACCCACAGGCTACACTACATGCATATGCCTAGTGGCCCATTGTTTGGTTTGACCTCAAACCCCCACTGCATACTGATTTACTAATTAGAGGAACAGATACTGCCACAACTTTCCATATATGTGCCTAATCATCATTACTTTTATCACGCTTCTACTACGTGTACGCAGTAAGTCGTGGATTTGTATTTTTTTTGACGTCATAATATGAGAAATACATGTTCAACTATATATATATATATATTTTTGTAGGATGACTATTTTACAATATAGTATCTGTTCTTAACTATTTTTTTGACCAATAAACTAAACAATATATTGGATTGATGCATGCATGCATCATGCATGGTTTGGTTTGCTATCAACTATGGAAAATTTTACATTTACTTTCAAACTTATTTTTATCTTGTATTCTTTATATTTAAATTCTTGATAAAATACACATGTTTAATCTCTATTTTCCGTGTCAAAACGTTTAATTGAGAGTTGATACTTGATATAATAGAATTCATAAAATTATTAGAGTTCACCCAAATTATATTGAGTGCAAGTCTGCAAAGCATCTCCAAGGGAACATCAAAACGTCATATTCCATAGTCATTACAACTAACAGTGTAGGCAAAAGGGGACATGCAAGAAACTGTAGGCAGTATAATCATAATGCACAAACTCACAATAATACAAATTAACTTACAAGTACGTCTTAATTATTTCAGAAATTGGTGAATGCATGCATGCGTCATTGGATTCATATATGAAGAAGTAAGAATACTAGAATAGTTACGTTTTTGCTTTCTTAATTATAACGTTCTTCAATTCACTCCAGAATTATATATATGGAATGGAATCTCCTTCCGCCTGTTTCTTTAATTTCTTTCTTAGCTTGGTTGCTGCTGCTGAATTCCGTACATCCGAATCCCACCCAGCCTCAATCTAGGCATTAAGTACGTACAGCTAAACCAATTTGAATACATAATAACATCCTTTCTTCAATTCCAAAAAAAAAACATCCTACGCAGCAGCCTTCAATTCAGCTGGTTCATATCTGCAAACACAGTCATAAATCTTCCCACCAATCAACTTTTCAGCCAGTCGCTGATTCTTCACCATAGCAAGCTGCATATTATTTATAATTGTTCCGTTAGATTCTCATCTGATCGAGGCCGGATCGGATTAAGGGGAACTAAAAGCAAGCTAGCTAGATTACAAGGATAGTACGTGTTCCGGTGCAACATAATGGTTGCCCTAATTAAGCAAAATGGTATAAAAGAGTGAGTAATCAGAGTACTGTTGAACTAAGAACAGCTAGCATATATATGCAGCAATTAATATGAATTTACCTTTAAAGCATCACACTTGAACTTCGCATTAAAGTTGGTATGCAAAGATCGTCCCATTCCTTCCAAAATTATCTGCATCAAAAAACAAACCTCACATATGATTAATTTGTGCTTCTAAATACGTACTATACATGAATATCAAAGATATGATATTATTATTGTGTTTGGATGGGTAAAAAGTAGGAGGAAAGAACACCCTAGCTAGCTATTTTCTTTCCTCTCACATCCTTAGATCCCATGTTCCACCCATCTAAGCAAGCAATTGCAATTTGCAAATACAATAAGGCTACATACCAAATCAGCATCCCTGGCGGCGGCAGCCAACTCGGAGCTAACCTGTCTCAAGTCTATGCATGGACTCCCACATCCATTCTCAACAACCATCAAAGGAACCGAGACGGGACCATCTTTAGACCCATCTTGGGCATTATTCATTGCATCCACAAGTAGGCCACCTGCTTCGGCAGCTCCTCGGAGAATGCCACAATGCTAAAGACCACAATAGTTAGTTTCTATTTATGGATTCAGATTATGCTTAGAAGTGGCAACCTAGATTTAATAGTATCTTTAAGTATGAAGATGAGGACATCTAACAATGTAATATCAGTCCACAAAAAAATACTTTAAGTTGAGGTGAAATGTCGTCAATTCGGCAAATGCAAATAGCATCACTACTTGCATTGAAAAATGTAAAATACATTATATAAGCAGTAAAAAGCAAACAGCTAATCTCTTTGGTTGTACCCAAAAAAAACACCTAAAGAAGAAGGCTACCCTGCTATTTGATAAAAAATTAAGAAAAAAAAAAAAAAACACATAACCTATATCATATGTCTTGATATAAGGCTTGGTCAAAGGAGAGGTATCAGGCACATAAATCATACTTTTACATTAGTCTATGGAGGGGAAATATCAATTCAGGATGAAGTAGTATATTAGTATACCTTAGCAGCTTCAGCAACAATATCGGGCAACTCCATAGCAGTAACATCATTTAATGCTGGGAGTGAGTTTGCTACCAGCACAACCTACACAATATATTTGTTAACTAGTAGGTTACAATAGTTTAAGTGTTGCAATATATTGATAGACAGAATTGATAAATAAATATTGAATGTAATGTGGCAAAGCCAATGTGATAGCATCTCAGACAGTTAGACGAACAGAAAAGTTATTAATATTGAATTTAAATGTCGAAAATAAAAGGCAATTTGACACAGCTTTTGGAGAGAGAGAGAGAGAAAAGAAACTTCATCATTACAATCTTCATACTAAAATAGCACAAGTATTTGAAAATAAAAACTCACTTCAGTTCCACGCCGAAGAAGCTCCCGTGCAAGTGGAAGCATTCCTAGAACAATATCAGCACCTGAGTTGTCCACAAATAGCAATGCTCTTTTATGAGGTCGTGGTTTCGTCTCTCCAGATCCTAACATTCTCTCCTTGAATTCATCAAAATCATCCACCTGAGTACATCAGAAAGAGTATTAATGATTATAATGTCTCAGTTCAGAATTTTATAAAAAACAACTCATTTGAAATTTCATTTTAGAAAGTTATTTTTGTGTCACTTGCCCGCCAAGGTCTTTGCATCTTATTGCGGCTCATCCTATATATCTCAATGATTGTTCCTTTGTGATAGAGATCAACACAGGCCCGTGATCCCCAATCAAAGATGTTTGCAGCAAGTACTCCTTCAATTAGGGTAAGTAGTCTCATTTCCTAGAAGAAATTAAAGCAGTTTAAGTGGAGAGGAAAGATTTTGATTGCTAGAGATAAGTTGAAAGGATTGAATGAAATATGTAAAACGTTACATTTTAGAACACGTTCCTAGCACTTCTACTCAGTAAAACAGGAAAACTGCAAATAGAGTTAATCATACCTCATTCATGCCGTCAAGCTCCATCAGAAGATCAGGTAAAACTGCAAGTGATGCTTCGTTCTCCCTGATATATAGAAATATAGAATAATAGATGGAAGGGGTCATTTTCAGTGAACAGTATGCAAAAGATGTATCTTTCCTATATCCATACCTTTGTTTAATGGTCCTGTAGGCATCAAAGAAATGAAACTCTCTCAAGCACTCTTCTCGTAGTTCCAAAAGGTCAGCCAGTCCTAGCTTACCATATGCAGCAGGCTCCTCCATCAATCTGTTAACAAAATACAAATATAACAGAAAATTAAAAGGATTTCATATAACAGGAAAATTGCAAAAGCATACGTTTAGTGAGATAAAGAATGCAGAAATGGAGACTAGAATTTCCAAACAAGAAGCATTAACTGAATAAGAAAGGGGTTTCTTCAACCAATTAAGTCATATACTCATATTCATAGTGAAGCAGAGATGAAGAGAACATTGTCCACTGAATCACAAAGCATATGATCTCTTAGAGAAAAATAAAGTATGACAATCAAGGGTAGCAAAAACTTTTAATACAAAGTATCACAATCCAAATATTGTACTCATAAATCAATCCATGAACTACATCCTTCACTTAACTGAAAAATGATGCAATCAGTTAAAATTTTAGTATAAAAAAGTTTCATACTATGGGGAAATGATTTTTATAAGAGTAATGTAAGAACAATTTGATTACTAAAACATACTACCTTGCCAAATGTGCTGAAAATGCACGAGCAAACGCATCACCCCTTCTTTTTGCATCTTCAGTGCCACCCTCACTAGCCACTGCCTGAATATTTAACATTAAGCTGATTTAAAATCATTACCAAACATATACCATGTCACAGATAAGTAATAAAGCCCATACAAACATAAAAAGTAAAATAAGATAGAAGTTTGCCCCAATAATTATATTCCTGAACCAAAAAAAATCATCTTTTACCTTATCAACAAGGTCTGGCAGATGTTCAGATAATACAGTCAACCAGTACCTGCAACAAATGAGTATTCAACATAAGAGAAGAATTGAGGAAACAATTCTTTGTTAAGACTTAAGAAAACTTGATATGTCTCTTTAATCTTCATAATCATAAGCTTTGACAAACACCATCAGTATCATTATCAAATTTCAGTAAACAGAACTTACTCTAGCTCACTAAGATCGGACAGGTCTACAGTGTTAGGTTCATATCTGTAAATAATTTTAAAAAAGAGTCAAATTTAGTTAAAGAAATATCTGTACAATTGCTAATTCTTGAAAATAACAGAAACAGAATGATTGCTACCTTAAGAAAATCTTAGTTCATAGTAAGCAAGATAGAAAAAGAAACCATATAATAAGAGCACTTTGGATACAGTTAGAAGTCGAGAAGTGTTTGCTCAACCAGAACTAGATACTGAGTGCCAGATAGCATTCTTCTGCTACTCACTATAAAAATTATGTAACCAAGAATCAGGTAATCTTGTCAGTAATGGGTAGAAGTACATATCCACCATCAGTACACTCAAATATTTTGTAAGACCTTGAAGAATTCCAGAGAATTAGTGTGAAGAACCACATCCTATATTTGTATGTCAGTAACAACCAAGAGGAAACAGATAATAAAGCGGGACAAGACATGAGATACAAAATGTAAAAGAAATAATGCATGCACAATTTAATAATGTGCAAGAAGCATGTGATCAACAAAACATGAGAAAGTAAATAGAAATTGAAGGCACAAATTAATCGGGATGCGTTGGATGTGCACATATTCTGTATATGTATGACGAGAAGAACCTTAAAGGAAATTTGAGATGATGGAATCAACTTGGCATACATTTTGGGGTCTGCCAAGATTGGAAAAACCTCCAAGCTTGGGACAAGGTGAAGGACACCAACATTTAATTTGCTTGCATCAGACCGAAGAACTCCTTTAGATGATGGAACTTCAAAGCCTCCCAGCCCTGTAGTTCCTGGTGGAGCCATTGGAACAGGAGCAATAATTTCAGTTCCCTTCTGGACAAACTTTTCCATCCACGAGATCTGCAATTAAACCAACCAGTTTCCCAAATTATTCCATCTCATATGATTTGCTACATAGACATAACTAGTTATGTTGTTGGATCTGATATAAATAGAAGAACATTACACCACAAACTTTGTCTACAGATTATTAAAAAAAAAATACTGCATATTATAAAATTAAACAGACAAATAATCTGCACTAACAACATCATATAATGAATAAGTTAATTGGATATGCAAAAGGGAATATGGAATCACTTTAATTATGCCACAAAGTCCTAATGATTTGACCATGTCCTAATAATGTGTATATTCTTGTATAAATATTTTAAAAGAAGCTCCAGCTGGTTACCACTATTGCTGAATATATACCTTAGTGACTTTAGCCACTTATTCTATCCCTATACAGACTTTTAAAATCAACGTAGAGAAGAAATATAGTTTTGAGAGAATTTATGATTTCTTTTACTTCATATGAGAAAATTTTTAAAGTTGATATACTTTTGACATTGAAGATGAGTAACAACAACAATAATAATAAAAGAAAAAAAAAACAAAAAAAGATAAATCTTTTTAAATCCTTTTTCTGGTCGCACTTAATAAAAAATTAGAATCATGAAAGCATTTTATCTTTGTCCTCTGAAGCTAGTAATTACATTCTCCAAGCAACTTGTACATGCATATGGCCATACAAATCAAACACACATGCAGAAGCCTACATAAAAAAGATTGGCATTCTCAGGTAACATTGGACTGAAAAAGTAGCAATGACTACCATCATCATCTGTTTCACAATTTTAAATAAATAAACAAACCATTTGAGGTGTTAATAAACTATCATGTTAAGGTGTACATGCATCTGGGACTGAAAAACAAAATTTATACGCTCACAATGATGTTGAAACAGATTGCAAACATTAATACTATTAGAGAACCAGCTCAATTGGTTCCAATGTGGCAAAATAATTCAACTTGTACGCCATACTTTACAAAGGTACTTGCCTTCTCATTCAAATCCCCCAGTGGTGGACCGTGAATATTTCCTCCCAGATATGGTGCACCCATTGGGAACCTTTCCACCAACTGATGGACCATTAGGTCATCCAACCCATGTTTTTCATAGCTCATAAATGCACCTAAAGCACCCAGAAAGCCTTCATGTCGCAAAAACATAGCTTCAGCTTCACCCTTAGACCTAATAAAATATATAGATGGGGTGAAAAAAATATAAGAAAGAAAAAGAAGAGATGCTTGAAAAAGAATGGGACTACTAAAAAATATTGAGATTAGAAGTTCAACTCATTGCTCAAATCCCGTGCCATTCTCACCAGAAATTAACTGCAAATGAGATTGTGTCCATTGTGTATGCATGACCCCGTATAAAAAATCCTCCAAAGAATATACGCTTGAGTCCATAACGCAGAGCATTCAAATAAGATATCTACAAAACAGGAAAGACAAGTCTCACACACAATATATATAACAAGTTAACAATACAATGGGTGACAGCATTATGCACACATTCTAATCAGCTGAATCAACCTTTGTCATGTTTATTACTGCACAGTAAAGATAAAAACACCTATAAGGTAAATGACACACTAACCATCCATATTTGACCAGAACCAATCCTGTAAAGTACTCTATATAAATTCCAAAACCTGATAGTAGTTTAATTGATGAGAATACCTGGCCAATATTATATGAAATCATACGCAAGAGAGACAAAGAGATATCTTCAGGTCTGTAATCTTCAAGCTCTTTGTTTTCTGAAATGGCTTTGCCAAAACTTGAAGCAATTGTTGATGCTGAGAGGCCAATCTATAAGATATTTTAACATCATGAGAACTTAACCACATGATGCAAAAGGACAAACAAAAATTTGGAGATGACTTCAGATAAAAGAAAATTGGTTTTCCATTGGTTAAAAAGAAGATATCCTCATTCAGGTAACATTTTATGCCACTATAGTGTACCTTTGAGTAATCCATTCCACCATAGATGTCACCAACAAGCATATCTATGGTTCTATTATCTCCACGCTGACTCAGCTCCAGTAAATCATCAAAACTATGAAAAATCAAACAAAAAATCAAATGAAAAACAGCAAAAGTGAAAACTGTAGCACTATGGAATATCAAGCAGGATCTTGGCACCTCTTGCACTTTGTTAATAGTCTTCCTAAACCCCAATACGTACCACCGCCAACATTTGTTCCACTGACCCTCTGAAACTTCCCATCCCCATCAACCTATAATAGTTATTATTAAAAATGAACAATTTGATGATTTAACAATTCCTTAAATCAGGATTTCAGTAACAAAAAACGAAGATAATACCTTGATCATACTAACACCTGACCCAATATTGACAAGAAGATATGGGAACAAATCATTTTGATCTATCTGCACAAACTCTTTATGACCTTCAATATGCGTAAAAGCTTCATGACGTATGGCCTATTGAGTGAACAGTTGTTAGCCCAATAATCAACAAATAATGGCTAATAGTTATGCATATTCTGCAATATAGAAGGACTGAAGCTATAGCTTGCAATTTGCCAGTGTAAATGACTAGCAAAGCCACGTTTATTACAGAAAAAGCAATGCAGGAACTAATTAAATTGGCACCACTAACAAAATTCGGCATACTACTTAAAAGATATATGTGCTGCTTTATTATCACAAACAAAACCATAGAAAATATAATATGTGACTTCAAATTATTAGCATTTAAATAAGCAGGACAAGTGACAAAATGGAAAAGAACAGCAACAAAAGCTTTCAAACAAAAATAGCAAGGACTGTTTCCAGATCATAAAAACCAAGCACCAGTAGGAAAGAAACATAACAAGGCCATAGACAATAGAGTGTCACAGACTCACAGGATCCTACTTCTATTGTAGAATACAATACAATCAGGAAATATTCTCAACAACAGAACTATTTTTGACAGCCACCAAGAACTTATTTGAAGAATAAATATTGTGTTCCCTCTATCACCATTAACTTGTCACACCACTTTCTGAGAGTCCAACAAAATATTCAGACTTGATAACTGTTTTTATTTGGAGAATTCTTCTTATTTGAACAGACTTTTGTCTACTGAGTACTGAATGTTCATTTCAAATTCACACCATCCATATGAATTGAGGATATAAAGTGAGAATAACATGTTGAATTAGATTGTACCTTGAGCAGGAAATTTGCCCCAGCTACAAGGCAATTCATTTCATCTTCTTTTTCTATACTCACTCCAAGTCTTTCCTTGAAAAGGTCAGCAAACTTGTATGCCCCACCACCTGTAGCCTTCTCAAAAATTATAATAGTCAATAAACAAGGCAGGCACATTTGGCGTATTTCCCATTGGAGTAAAGCAAAAAGGCACAAGTACATGAACATTTTTTCTTTTAGATTCTTGCACCTCATGCAACAATTTACTAATCTTAACTGCTTTGAATGACCATATAGAATGTAAAATTGTTTTGGATTCATGAACATCAAGCTTTCCATGAGTATTTTGTCTACATCAGATTGTATACAATGTTGTTAAGGGTTTTACTCACATCAGTTTCATGTTCTAGTGAGGTTAATATGCTTCAAATACCACACTGTTGCACACGTGGATCAACAAATTTAGAAACTAGTGCTCTTCAATTGTTTCTTTGTTTTATTGCTAATAAAAAAGACTACAGTGAGCCAGAGAGGGGTAGATAATATTTAAACAAAAGCCATAAGATTCAGAAGAGAGGAATCAACAGTATACACTTGAATAGGAAAAAGCAATAAAACAAAATCTAATTAACAGAAAATGAGTAATATACAAAAAGTTATCCAACACGTAAAAAAAGGAGCAGAAAGTCCAGTAAAAGGAACACTTCCCCTTTTTTCCTTGTAATGATCTTAATATTTGTTGGATGAGTATGAGTAGCAAGCCTAAGAGTTAGAAACATTTTTATATTTTTCACCCAGTTTTCCACATAAAGCAATATGTTTCAAACCTAAAATAGCAGTAGTTATGTATTTTACCTTAATTATCGTGTTCTCATTCTGAGGAGCCTCAGAAGACCAACGAGGTGTATCCAACCCTGTTTGCACAAACAACATATACCGATATACACAACGTGTAAATACACATGCCAATGTAAATAATCTCAAATCAAATATGAACTGTGTTTCAATCTCAAATAAAATATGAAATTTTGATGAAAGTTACTAAATTAGGCATTAGATCAAGGAAAAGAGATGTACCACCACAATGTAGCTGCTTGGAAGAGATAAAATCCAAGCACTCATTAACTTTTGTTGTCTCAAATTTCACAAAATGAAGCCTCCCTCCAAGGATAGGATAGCTCCTTCTATTGCCATTAGAAACACCAAATCTCTCCTTGACTTTTCTCTTTCTCTTGTCCTCCACTTGACGCCCCTCATGTCTTGAAAAATACACCAGCTTGATAAGAGAACCTGGAAGAGTCCATTAAAAATCACTAGGTACAAACATTTTGAAAAGAAAAAGGGGGAGGGAAAGAGAGCAGGAGTTAAATAAAGATGACAGTAAAAGATGTCCCATGAACAAGTACATCTGCATTACAAGCATAATCCTTATAAATTGGCCAGGGGCTAAAGGATACATAAGGTAGCTCAAAGTTCACACAACTTGTATGAAGAGCCTCGTGGTCTAGTGGCAGAAGCACGAAAATCTAAAAAACCAATCCCATTCCCCTTAGTTGTACCCCCAAAAACTGTTCATGCAACTTGTAAAGATGGGATATAAAATAGCTGAAAGAGAGAAATGTGCATGAATCACAATACCTCAAAAAATAACAATAATATAATATGAGACAAGAAAGAAGAGGTCAGAGATAAAGGAAGCAGTGGAGCTTGATAGCAAAACTAATCTGCATAACAGCCAATATCTCAGAAACAGATGTTTTGAAGTTCACCTCCAATATCCAGAGCTAAATGGGATATATCATCAGACTGGTTAGGCAACAGAATTGTAGGATCCTTCTCTTCAAAATTACCCTGAATTGCAGCTCCACTCAGGTCCAGCTGAGGACGAGATGTTGAGCGATGCATTGGAGAAATCTCTTTCTCTTTCTCTACTCCTCCCCTCTCTAATACAGCAATATTATCCTTTTCATTTTTATCGTCAATTCCAAGGTCAGGGAGGTCTCCTGTAGTTACACCAGCCATAACTCTCCCAATTCCCCTTTTACACCTGCTTCTTAACCAAAAACGTTCGAGTTCAGTCAAGAGTCTAATTCGGTTAGCTCCATATTTTGTCCACTACTGACAAAAAGCCCAACAAAATACTATAATTTATAAAATATAAAGTAATAAGAAGCACGCAAAAGCTGATTCCTTGAACATAAACAATCAAGAATTTCCCCAAATAATATCCAATCATATGAAATCACTACCCATTTGTTCAAAATTAGTACTTCTGCAGTTAAATCTAAAATGGAAAGGAAAAAAGTCGCTTTTTAAATCTGGGTCCCAAAAAAATGCAAACTAGATAATATTCAAAGTGATACACAAATGCATGTACGGAGTGTGTGTGTATATGATATATGAAACCAAAACTTTTTTGCATCCCGCTTTATTTTTTAATTTGTACAACAACTAGTGGTACACAAGTTAATGAGGTTGGTGGAGCAACTAATGGAAGAAACTTCAATTATTCTCAAACAAATTTATGCGAAACCAAACTGTGAAAGCGGCGTTAAATGATCTTCATCATATGTAAAAGAAATTTTCAAAAAATAAATAAAAATCTCAAATGTAAATTCACCAGAAGCTGAGTAGATATATGAAAACAATAGAATAATCATGCAAATAAATTGGTAGAAATGGAGAAAGTGAGGTCTGGATATGTGAGCAAACTTAACTCTTCTTTGTTGATTTTTTTTTTGATGATTTGTGGTGGGTTAGATTTTAGGGAGAGCACGACAGTCGACAACTCGGTGAGTGGATTTCCCTCTCTCCCTCTCTCTCACTCGCGGTCTAAACTGGCGACTGGGGAGAAATTTCTACTTTTATAGTGAATGCTCCTTCATCGATTTGACTCCGACTAAAAGAGGAAAATGATTAATTTATCTAAAAGGTAGTCTCTTTTAAAAGGTAATATTATAATTGTCTAAAGTTTACTTAAAATGATGAGATTTTTGTAAATAAATAGATAAACTTTACAAATATGAAGTGAGTGTATTACTTTTATAATTTTTTTTAGTACTATATCGACTCCGTTACAATGCAATATCTTTTCATAATTACTTTCTTTAACTAGCGAAGCACAAAAAATTAATATCACAACTTGAATCCACAATCTCATATAAAGTAACTTATGCGCCGGCAGAAGGGATGAGACGACTGGTGCACACCCGTGGGGCGGACCGGCCAGTCCATCTTAAAGTCCAACTACGAGCTTTTTAACTGCAACAACTTAAATATACGCTATTGGAGCTGGAATTACCGCGGCTGCTGGCACCAGACTTGCCTTCCAATGGATCCTCGTTAAGAGATTTAGATTGTACTCATTCCAATTACTAGACTTGATCGAGCCGGTATTGTTATTTATTGTCACTACTTCCCCGTGTCAGGATTGAATAATTTGTGCGCATGCTGCCTTTCTTGGATTTGGTAACCGTTTCTTAAGCTCCCTCTCCGAAATCAAACCCTAATTCCTAAATTCCGGTGTCACTAAATCACAAGATTCTTGACATATTACTTTTATAATTACTTGTATAATAAAAAATATTACGGAGTACAATGATATCTTTTCTCCCGGAGTATTACTTAATAAAATTTTACAGCAAAAGAGCTAAACCCACGTTGTTCCAACATGGAAAAAAGTTGCAATTAGATATATTTGGATACAGGAACAATTAAAGCCTGGTTTAAAAAAAAAAAAAAAAAAAAAAAAAAAAAGTACAATTAAAAGCTTGGTTACCAAAAAAGGGTACAATTAAAGCCAAATAGGAGCAAGGACAGTATGAGTGAATGAGAGGGGCCAAAACGCATCAACTTTGTTAATGCATAATATGCAGCAGCAGCATTCTAAGGCAAAATTAATAACAATTACATGAGACACAACTAGCATTTACTTGCTACCAGACTATAATTTATTTAGGTACCATCTCTGGTTCTCGAAAAAGCTTTGCTGTGAAACCTTGAAACACCTCAACAAATTCATAGAAAGGAATCATCATCATCATCATCATCATAGTATAAATTCCTGAGCTTCTCCAGATTTCATAAGAAAGCAAGGGTGGTGGGGTGAAAAACCAACTCTACTATGCAAGATAATGATGAGTGCAAGTGTTGAGTTTGCGTGTTCATGACATGTATACTTGAACACTTGCAGTCTTCACTGCCTGGCACACCGGGCAAATATCTATAAACTCTTCACAATCTGTACACAGACACAAGTGTCTGCACGACAATAACAACACCGACACTTGTTTATTCTTGCAAGCTTTGCAGCAGCTTAGCTGCTGCTGCTGCTGTTGCTGTTTTGAGGAGGGAACTTCCTGGTGGTTCGTAGTAGAGGCAGCATCATCTACCTCACACTCACCACACCCTTCCTTTACTTGTGTGATACCCTGGGCAGCTAGTTGCTGGATGTTATTCTTCAGGGCGTTCACAACTGACTCGTTATATTTTGCTCTGTAATGCCACGACTGAGCTTCCATAGCTACTTGCTTTATCTTCTCACCAAGTTCCTTGTTCTTCCGGTTCATGTTTTCTATTTCAACCTCTTTCTCATGTAGTTTTCTGCTAACTCCCTTTTCCAATGTATTCAGGAATGAAATTGTTTGTCTTTGACTCAACTCCTTCAATCCCTTACACAAATTATCACCCTGCTTGCGTCACAAACCCCATATCAGATTTTGCAAAATATATAAATTTATTCAACCTACAAAGGATGTACCAAATCTCTTACATTTATGATAAATTAACTACTCTAGTATAAACCACTGCAGGATATGCACATAAAGTATAATGACTTCACCTGGACTTTGATATAGCGATCCAAATCTTCTCTCTGGCGATCAATCTCATATTTAACATTATTGCCAAGTGAAAGAAATGCCGAGAGGACAGCTTTATTGTTTTCAGTAGCTGAAGTGATGGAGGAATTACGCTCTTCTTCCCCATAAGAAAGTTTAAGCCCAGTTGATACAGGATTTGGCTTCCAAATGTTTCCAGTTTGTCCCACTTCATCTTGACAGAAGTTGTTATTCAAGGATATCCGAAGCTTTTGCTGGCTAAAGTTTGGTTCAGCATCCCTTGCTCTTTTGGTAGGATGAACTGCGGCAGGTGGACATTCGTTTGCCACATAGCTTACGGGGTTAATGCTGCAGCCTATTGGAACTGCACCAGACAACCAAACTAATTACAGGTGACATAAAATAACCAAAGTGCAAATGGTTTATCACTTATCAGAGAACAAACAATGGAGATATAATAATCATTTATATCAAGGGCATGGACTGGGGAAAATGTGGCTCAGCTAGTGGACAAACATTAAAAATTAAGATGCTGTACGATATTGCTGGTAGTGTGTCTGAGTTGCAAGGCTGCCATTTGCTTCAAATAATATAGGTGGAATAGCTAAAGGTTTAATGTAAGACAAACTGGTTTTCATCTGATTTCTAACTATTGTTCCCATCAAATGGCAGCGAAACCAGCCTACTAATCATTAAAAAGAAAATGTAAGATGTCCAACTTGGATACGAGTTCCATTATACCCAGACTCTTCCCTCAGTGACTACCCCTTCCACATAAGGAAAATGGACCATCTATGATTCATTTGCTGTATACTTTTTAATGCTAATGAATTTGGAATCGCACAAGAACAGCAACATGAAAGAATGATGATAAAGTGAAATTAACAAAAGCCTGATTCAAGAGTAAATTGTCAAGGTAACTCACTTTCTCCAAATAATTGAAGCTGAGGCAAGGTATTCACATCATATTGAAGACTTCCCTCCACCAAGGGAGGCAATAAGGCATTACCGCTATTTCCTTCTCCAAACATATTCCTGAACCATTAGTGAACACAGCTTATAATTAATAATAATAACAAGAAGAAGAAGTTCATATGCGACTGCAATAATAAGCAAAACCAACAGAAATCCAATCCAATAAAGTAACAATAAAAACTTTGACTTTGTTCGTTCAATTCACATCTTGACGAATAAAGCTATACTATCTTGACAGTACGATGTCAGAAATGCTTTTGATTAACATAGGAGGATCAATTAAAACGAGGCAATACTCACAGAGACACCAGATGAATTATTTGGATCCAAACAAAACAAACTAATCAATCAGAATGATGGGATCAAACAACAGAGAATTAGATATAAATACAAGAGATAAAAGTTCACATCTTCCAAATTAAGAAAATACCAACAAACAAAAATACAGCAACCATCTTAAAAATCATATATTCAACAATAGAAAGAAACTAACAACGGTTATGTTAGACAAACGGAACCATCCAGAGTACGCAAAGCTCAAAGACCACAAAGCAATAATTCATATCCATAATTCAAAAGAAAAAGGAAAAAAAAAAAAAAAACAAATCAAATACAATACAATGATAGGATCAACAAGTCAATGTAAAAGATAATAACACAAGCAAGAAAGAAAGAAATCCCAAGAACCCAAAATTAAGAATATACCAAAAATACAAAACAAATTTTGTATAAAAATCAAATCTTTCGTCAATGGAAATAAACTAAAAACAATGTATAATAGAGAAAAGGATACCTGTAGAAAGGGGGAGAATTGAAAGAAGTGTGAAGGAGAGATGGATCTGAGAAATGGGAAGGGGCTAAGAAAAACAAGGTGAAATAAAGAAAACAGTAGTAGAGATGAAGGAGAGGGGCATAATGATAGTGGGGATGTTAATGTTGTTGTTGTTGGGGAAAGAAAGGTTTGGGTTAAGAAAAGGGAATCCATTCGTTGGTTTTGATGAGAGAGAAAGACAGGAAGACAGACACCCCACTCTCCTCGTTGAAGAAATCTTTCCTCAATCCTCTTCATTCTTCATTGCGCAGTCCTCTCCCCTACTCCTACAATTATCAATGCTCTTCTCTCTCTATCTCTGGAATGGCAGCTTTCTTTTCGTTTTCCCACCACTAAATTATTCCTTGCGGTTACAATGTGCCTCCTTTGAATTGACTTAATTGGCCTTTTCCGTTGAATGTTTCAATCGGGTCCCCAACTCCCGTGATTCGGGTACCCTCCAAAAACCACATTTCCCCACACAATTACAATTTGCATTTTTATTTTCGCTCCAATCCTTACTCAATTCCACCCCCCCTTTAATGACTACTAAAAGACAGTTATCTTCAAATTCAATACAATTTGTTACAATCGACTAACATTACTTGTTCATAGGCCACATCTCCTAACAAGAGATTATATCTTATGCATGCATTAAATCCGCCTCCAATAGTGACCATGTATATATTCATGAAAATAGATTTGAATCATGCCCGGTTCATCGTAATTAAGTGACTAACAACTCTAAAATTTTGATTTATCTAATATTCAATAACTAAATTGATTTATTTTAAGATATTCCACTCCCCTCTTCACCAAACAAAAAATAATAAAAATAATTTTAAGATCTCATATTATTAGCATTAGATCTTATATTATTTTTGTATAAATAATAGGAGAATTATCTCATAGTAAAATTAACCAAATTTACAAAAACTCATCATCAATTAATATAAATAAATGATGAGTTGTCACATTTTATGATGGATAATTAGTTGAATAGGATGGGCAAGAAAGAAGGGCAAAAGGGTAAATAAATGAAAGATAGGAGATATATGGGTGGATTAAGCTAGGAAGGAGTAATTGTGTTGTGTATAGGTGGTTCAGTGGTCGATCGGTTCAAAGTGAATGAGCTAAAATAAGTGAACAACCTAAGAGAGAAAGAGAGAGAAAAAAAAAAAAAAAAAGGTATAAGAAAGGCATCAAATTCCTTTTTTTTTTCGGAAAAAAATGTATATAATAGTAAATTATAGGAATTACACATAATGTAAGAGCGGGCCTCCCTCCTCCACACATAAGACCATCATGATGTGCAACTTTGACTTTTTCTCATAGTTTTTATTACGTCGCCAATGACCTTGTGATCTAGTGGCATGAAGTGACGCTCTTATATGGGAGATCATGGAGTTTGAGCCCTAGTGAAGGCGGTATTAACTCTTTGTAAAAAAAAAGTTTATATCATCTTCTTGAGTCTTGGCCTTATATTTTTACCGGTCAAAAAGTTGAAAATGAAAAAAATTATAAAAATGAGTGAAACAAAACAAATTGGGTCATTTATATGTAATGTAACTAACTCTAAATCATATTAGGAAAACGATTAAATCATCATCACATCACTATAATATAATGGATATAGCAACAATACATGTTTGATCTACAATATGATGTCAAAACAATATAATAAGCTTTAAAAAATAGACATGGACCTAATGGAGTGTTGTTTAAGTTATATTTAAAAAAAAATAAAAAAATCTTAGTATAAAAAGTGAAATGCATGTAATTGAACAAAACGTAAGTTTTTGGGTATGAGCTAGCTAGGTTGGTTAATTAGTTACTAAATAAATAAATAAATAAAAGGTAGATTTAATCAAAATATGTAAAGTAAAAACAATACACACAAAAAGCATTTCAATTCAGTTGTGTATAGTAGATGAATACAATGGACAAGCTAAGCAAAGCATTTATGTATATATGTGCAGTGTGTGGCTTAGAGGTAGCGCGCTAGCAATGCCACTACATACTCTTCCATTTTCATAGCCTATCTTGGCCTGCAACTTCAATTCTCGTTTTCTCCAGATTTTATTGGTTTGCTGTTGCCTTGCTAGCTGCTTCATTCGCTTATAATGAAAGGTGCACCTTCTTAATTAATTCTCTCTCTATAAGACCTCACCCTACCTCTTCAAATTGATTTTACATACATACATATTGCTACTTTAATTTATCAGTTAGTTATTCTTGTCAATGAAATAAAACTGCACTCACAACCTAATGGTGTACAATGAGTAAACCGGCCTATGATAATAATATTTTTTAGATTAAGATGTAATATTTTACAACAAGTATACGGTGGTATACAAATTTATAAATTGTTATACTTTATGAGGTATTTATTTATTATTTTTATTTGATTGGGCGGGGGAGGGGGTGCATAAGCCTCACATACACATATGAATTGAAGTTGTTGGTTCATGCATATATTATGCACCATAACTAATTACTCCCACACTTTTGTAAGTTTGTTCATGCAAAAGTTGCCTAGCTGCTACAAACTCACCTCCTAATTAGTTAGCAAAGTCGGAAACACTAACTTCAATTTATTTGAAAATCATTATTACTATATAAATATATATATATATATATATATATATTAGTGTTCCGTACGCATAGTACCATTCATACATGCATACCATGTTCAAAAAATTAAAGCATTTGAAAGGAAAGGAAAGGAGGTTGGAAATGGGCAAAATTTGTACAGGCCGGTTTGTTAGTTTATGCTTGTGGATCAAGCATCAAGCATGTTCGGTTTCCTGTACTAGTGCATAAGGCAAAAGGGAATGGGATAGCAGGATCCTTCCTCCGTGGGCCTATTCAAGAAACCGACACCATAGATTGTAGGTCCACCCCGGCCTTATTATAAAGTTATAAACTAATCATGCTATGCCTGTCCCACTTGGGGTAAATTTACATTTGTGAATTCAAAATGAATTTTATTACATATACTCTCAAATTCTATTTTCTCAATTTTACTCTATTATGTGACAAATAAGGATTGAATATTTTCATTACGTGAATCCTAGGATAAGTGCCTATATAAAGAATTTGTGAGAAAAAGTAAAAGTTGGGGGTAAGAAATGAGAGTCTATGTAATATTTTACTTTGAAATTATTTTAAGTTTCAATACATTTAAAACAAAGCATGCATATATATATTTTCATATTTAATTGAAGTGATTAAGGGGCCGGGCATGCTTATTGTGTATTGCTTCATGCTTAGCTTGTAAGGAGTATAAGTATAACAATCATATACTCACATCTACTTGATCATTTGCATTGCTTTATGGATCTATCGGAAAATAATGATAAAGCATATTATGGGTTTTTGTTAGGATAATTCAATTAAGTTTTTTGTCAAACAAAATATGTTTATAAAATTGAATTGGTCAGAACAAAAGTAAGGCATAACTTATTCCTTTACATATTTATTATACATGCAATGTATGATGTATCCACCAAGATATGATTCTCCCATGAGCTGCAGTGGCCGCAGAGTTCAGAGCAACACAAATTGTGCATGTAAAAGTAATTGAGTGATGGGCGGTCCCCCTATCTGGGGTAGTGCATTTGAAATTTGGAATATCAAGAAACTAAAAAAGATCAGAGCTGATGAATAAAGCTGCTAATGCTACCACCAAAAGAAGATATATATATTCTCCAAGCCTTTGGAATTGTACTTTTATATCTGCATGAGCATATGGAGATGGCTGTTTAATTTCATATCATAGACTGCTGCATGAAGACCAGCTGGCTGGGAGAACCGAATTTAATTTTTTTTTTTTAAAAAAAAAACCATCAGAAAATTATTAGTAAAAAAAACAAAAAGACAAAAACATATTGGGCTCAAAGAAGAAAACCACACTATTACCCTCCGATCTCCCTTAAGACTTAAGTATTTTATGTAGTTTGGCTTTAGTGTTTTTGTCCTGCAATCTGCAAAGCAAAGAAGCAAAGCATCTCCTCCCTCTTACACATTGCCTTGCTTTACCTTGCAAGCATCCCAACTTTTCTTTGCGTACAATTAAGAATTTGCCCTCCATCTTTAACCCAAACCCTTTTAATTTTGTTGCCATGCCATTATTTTACTGTGCAAATACATTCTCAAAGTTTAGAATCTCTGCTTGCTTCCACCCATCATTGTGGCTCCATTACTTCATCCCACTCTTCTTCATTTCGATCTTAATTGTTATTTTTCAGCATCCCAAACTGCTTACAGTAGTTATTTCAGTTATATAACGTTTAGCGTTTCTCCTGTTTCTGCACATGAATTTTCCATAACATACATGCTTTGCCCTCTTTCTGGGATGGTGTTCGTTTGAACTTTGTTAAACAAAACAAGAAATTTCTTGTCTTGCCTCAATTTTTTTGTTTCTTGAATTCTTTCATACCTGGCCTCCTCAGTGGAGAATTTTTGGAGGAGATTTTTATATTTTTTTATAGCATGAGTTTGTTCACAGGCTCACCAAAGAGTACATGGCAGCCAGTGACGACTGGTGATACAACCACCTCAAGTTACTGGCTAAGCTGGAGGGTGTTGCTCTGCTGCTTTTGGATTTTAATGTCAATGGTTTTTGCCTCTATTCTTATAACAAAGTATGAAGGTCCTCGTGGCGCAAAAAGTGGAAGCAGAGATAGGCAGCAGCAGCAGCAAGAGTCCCCTGGCCCTGGGCCGGGAATGTTGTATGAAGATGAAGTTTGGCGGCCATGCCTCAAAAATGTGCATCCTGGATGGCTGCTTGGATACAGAATTTTCGCTTTCCTTGTTCTTCTCTTAATGCTAATCCTAAATGTTACAGTAGATGGTGGGCTCATTTTCTACTTCTATACTCAGTAAGTTGTAATGTTTCTGCCTGCAATCTATATCATATCCATCTCAATAAGCCTTGGAGATGAGTTTTCAGTATTTTGACAAGTGATTTGGATTCTGAACATGCAGGTGGACATTCACATTAATTACCATCTATTTTGGGGTACATATATAATCCTCCTCACTCTACTTCTTCTTCTGCTGCTGCTTTAAATTGTATTTTGATTATGCAAATTATTTTGTTGTACAATGTAGCTTGGATCGCTGCTATCCATGTATGGGTGTTACCAATACCATAATAGAATCAGCAGTGAAACTCATAATGAGAGGTTTGATTCTGAATATGGATCTGGGAGATCATCTACATATGCTGAACATTCCACCACTTCAAATGCTATAAAACATTCCACAGCACCTCATGAACCAAATAGAAAAGTTGCAGACTTCTGGGGCTATGTTTTTCAAATTATTTTCCAGGTAAGCAAGCCTCAATGGACCATTTGGCTGGCTGCTTCTTTTTTTCTCTACTTTCCACCATATTGCCAATACTTACCCTTCTTTCTTGTCAACAGATGAATGCTGGAGCTGTAACGCTTACAGATTGTGTGTTTTGGTTTGTTCTTGTACCATATCTGACCATCAAAGGCTACAATTTGAATTTTGTAAGTATGAGAAGTATACTATTTAATTTGATGTAGGGGTTCTCTTTGATTATATATATATATATATATATAATGTCTTTTTATTGCAGTTGATCATAAACATGCATACAATCAATGTTGTTTTTCTGCTTGGTGACACTGCACTGAATTGCCTGGTAAGTTATGATCAATTCCATCTCCAACGTAACTTAATTTCATGTTTCGATCAATTCCTTTAATTTGATGATTCATGAGCTAAACTAAAGTTTGTATTTTCAGCGGTTCCCTTGGTTTCGAATTGGATATTTCTTTCTATGGACAGCTGTTTATGTCATTTTCCAGTGGGCTGTCCACGCCTGCATTGCGATTTGGTAAACTATTCTGATCTGTTTGTTATCTTTCCCATTCATCATGTATATATGTTAGTTAGTATAGTAGATGGTGATGATTTTAACTCTAAAACATTTTATCTTTCCACACAGGTGGCCATACCCATTCCTTGATTTATCTTCTCCATTTGCTCCTTTATGGTATTCATCGGTGGCGCTGATGCACATACCATGCTATGGCATTTTTGTTCTGGTAATCAAGCTCAAACACCATTTGCTATCCAAATGGTTTCCTCACTCTTATCAGTGTGCAAGATAATGGTTGAAGAAGAAGAAGAAGAAGAAACATACTCACTCATTAATGCTCAACAGCCACCGAGTTGCCAAATAGAATTCGCAGGGGACGGCTTTCAATTCTCTTTGGAGGAAAGCAACATCATTATTATTTCGTGCTTTGTGATCTTCACAGAGGAGAAGAATATGACTCTTCAATTATGGAAACAGAAATGTAAAAGTGATTTGTAGTGATAATAATATTTGAACCTCATAAGAAAAGACAGTAAAGTTTTTGTTTGTAGGAATTATTAGGATATACATACAACACAAGAATCAAAGTCTGTATTTACTATTTACACTTGAGGAGCTGAGGGCATTCTCAAAACAAATACATACAATTAATTTAATACCCGGCCTATTTTTCTGGGTTTTTTCTTTTTATATAAACAGTGAAGTTCCAGTTTGGTTTGGTAACTGGTAAGTAGGGGAAATATTCTCCAAACCGACGTTCAAGGCAGTCCAAGTCCTCCTAATCCGTCGTGGAAAGCAACTAGTCAAAACAAAGGTAAAAGAAAGGAAGAGCATCTATTACTCACTTTGTTGATGAAATGACTCATCACCAGCATCTCTTTTACCCATTTATTTATCTTCTATTCTAAGTTGGGATGGGATGATACAGAGCTTGCTTTTTTGAACCACAAGTCTGGGCTGGAATCCTACACTGTCCTCTCTGTTCTTTTGACTGGACCGCTCTGCCTCTTTCTTAGCTCATCATATCGCACAAGTCGCTACACTCTAATGGACTATTATTATTATACGGAGTATTTATTTAGTTATAATCTCACATCATCAAAATGCATTGCATGCGCTTGGATAACTTGCAAAGGTCTTTTCACTTTGGTTTTAAGCTAAAAAGCACCATGTGGCTTGAATAAAACAACCACATGTTTTATCCCAAAAATGATTCCTTGTATGAAAATTTGGTATATCTATCTAGCCTGCCTCTAGGATAGGGATGACAAACAAAGTTCAAAAAGAGAACTAAAACCAACCTAACAAAAAATAATAATACTACTTGAGCTCTCAAAAGGACGGAGGAGGAGGAGGAGGTAGAGAATTTTGGTATTACAACATTCTGTTAGTCCCTCGCCTTCCTCATCTTTTCATTTCCTCCTTTAGTATCCTGCATTCCTGCCCTGCCGGATCTAATGAAATGGATGGCATCACTCAATCTTTTTGCCCAAATGACCTTCAAGCCTCTCAATCGCGGCACCAACTCCACTCTTCACTTCTTTGCTGTCATCAGTCTGGGGAAAAGCATCATATTTCCCTTCATTTGCTGCTTTCTCTACAAGCTTCAGGTGAAGCCAACCTGAAGAACGAATATGCTTCACTTACTAATTAACACAATCACCCAAAAGGAACTAGGAAACAAAATTTGTGCCCAACACCATATAACTCATTCTTCTTAACCAGATCATCTATGCATCCAAGGCGTACATTAATATTTTACCAACCTAAATATTAGTAATCCATAAAAGTGACTTCTTGAATAAATGTAGTAAAAACCTCCCTCATCTTTTTTCATTTGTTTCTCAGCTCAACCAAATTTGGTTTGGTTTTACAGAAAATTAAAATCAAAAATCAAAAAGTGGTAGCAAGTAACTAAGAAAAATATTCTATAGCAAACAAAGCATAAACACCTTTGAAATCACAGTTTAGCTGATAAGCCATACAGTGGCTTATATTTGTGCTTCATATATGCTTATTTTTGCTTAAATGTTAGGGGAAGGATGGCGGAACAATGCTTAATTTGGTGTGTTTTTTTTTTATTGAAGGAAGGAAAGATTGGGCAAAGGCATAAACAAGCATGGAAGGAGAACAATTGTAGAAGATAATGAGGTGCAAAACAAGGATTAAGGGAGTGAAGCTGGAATGCGGAGAGCAATGGGGTGGTCACGAGACGTGAGGTGCTAGACCAGGTTACAGTTCCTGGGGATCACTCTGGCAGTCACACCATGAATGCCAGCGTGAACCCCAGGATCCGAGGCCTGGTCCAGGAGGTCAAGATTGACCTCACGCCATGAGGTCAATTGTGAACTCCTGGGCTCTTGCACCTGCTCAGCATGATCACGATGGAAGTCACACCGTGACCTCCATCGTGACCACGTGTCTAGTAGCAATCCTGAGTAAGTTATTTTGGCACGGATATGAAGTACAAATAGCAAGAGGCGGTTATTTTAACTTCACTTTTCATTCTCAGATTCTCTCTCTAGGTTCTCTTTCATAGAAACTCTCCCAAACACTTTTACTTTGTAATCCATCAACATTATTGAAGATCTAGAGGAAGAATTCAACTTGTAATTGCTTCTCAATTTTCAGATTTGATCTTCCGATTTCCATGATCAAAGCTAAGTTCTTCTCTTTAATTTTAGCACTTTCTTTTTGTTGTGATTGCAATGTTCCTTATTTCAATTGAATCTTTGATTTACATTTCTAGCATGAGTAGCTAAACTTCTCTAGGGATTTGGATTGAACTCCTTTGTCATCAAAATTCCCATCAAATTCCTTCCATGGTAACACTGTCTGAATTCTGAAAGGTATTTAATTAGTTCTCTCATGCAACCCAATCCTCTTATTTTCACAACTAGATAGAAATAAGTCATATTGAAGCAAAGGTTGAGGTCTAGGAAGTAGGAATAGATATAGCTGCAATTGTTCCTTAATGATAGCTGCTAAAACATCTAAAATATGTGAAATGTATATAGAGTCCATGACATGACTGGGTGACACACTGGTGGTATAGAATTCAAGGGAATCCATAAGAGCATCACTACTATAAGGATCAGAGTTATTGTGAAAAGAAACACTGTTTAAATGAATAGGCAGCTAATGATGAAACAAGTGTGGCCAGAATTATTACCGAGAGGAAAGCAAACTACAGCACCCAAAGCAGAACCCAAAATAACATTTCTTGCACGCCAATAGAGTGACCCTGGCACTGGAAATACAAAAGTAAAATGAGTTAAGATGAAGGAAAGCACAGAAAAGACATTTGATTCTAAAAACTTATTCTACTTACTAATTAGACCAAATGCTGCAGCAGTAGCAGATCCAGCTCCAACAACATTATATACATCATGCACCCCACGTTTTTCAGCAAGAAGATTCTGCAAACCATAGAATGCAGCAGTGAACATCCCGAGGCGTACACCACCAACTATTGAGCCACGAGTGACTCGTATAAATCTTTTCTCCATAGCATCTCTCATCAGGCGATGCTGTTCACGCTTATCTGATGTGCTTCCAAGCTTCAACATTACCTCTGCATCCTTGCTCTGTCAAAAGATGGAAATATGATCATAGTAATCACAAATCATTGCAAGAAAAGAGTTGACAAAAGATTTTCCCAGAGTGCATACTTACAACAGAGGCAGCTGCCTCCTTGCTACCCCCATATAACATGCCAGCAAATACCCCAATAACAGTAGCAGTGCCCCAATTGACGGTTCCTGGCATTCTTGGACTTCTCTGACCAAAAAAAAAAAAAGTATGATGCTTTAACATTACAAAATGAATGAATTCCATTCAGAGTTAAAGGAAAATCCAATCATCTTTTGTTCAATGTTAAAGAAATAAGCTACCCACTGTAGAGTTTTTAAAAGAGCGTTGACAACACATAAGTTGTACTCAGAACAATCAGTGATCTTGCACCAGCTTAAGGATGCAAGACTAAAATAGATATATGCACTGCGCGTGTAAAATCCACGAATCAAAGAGTATCTCCTACCTTCAACGGGGATCTCACATCGTTAATTGCCAAAAAGACGCGACTTTTGCATTCAGCACTAGCAACCCATTAGATATTTCTACTATTCCCAGTTGTCAACTTCCAGGGAGGGGTAAGAAATTGATAAATTTTGTTATAGCTCAAAACTTAATTTGATCAAATTTCCCTAAAATTGAGCTCAGTATTCACAACAGAGTATGGAATTACTAGATTATGGAAATATATATATATATATATATATATATATATAAAGTGATGTAGATTGCAAAAATGGAAAAAGATTCGGAAGCTGCTAGTACAGATAGACAAATAGAGAGAGAAACTCACATAAAGGACGTCTGCTTCTTGGGATTTCTCGGGGGCATCCATAATCTAAAATGGTGAGTCAATTCGTTAAGAAGACGAAGCAAACTAGCGTTATGAAAACAGAGAAGGAGAAAGCGGTGGGGGTGGGAGGCACAGAGCAGCTGGTTCGCGAGACACCTACGAGGCAAGAGCTGCAATTCTGCAAAGCTCCCGGCCCGCCCGGCGTTCCATCAACTCCTTTTGTTTTCTTTTTTCTTCTATTCTCTCTTTGGGCTAAGATTTTAGAACATGCAGAAATGATACCAAACTAATGGGCCTGACTTTTAAGTTACCAGGCCGATGATGTTTTCATATTTGGGTTTTGAGAAAATTTTACTTGACCATAAAGAAAGCTAGCCTAGCAAACATATTTACAATCATTATTGCTTACGGTTAAAAACATATAAAATATATTATTTTATTTTAAAGTTTTTATTATTTTAACATATAAAATACATTATATATTATTCTCACTCATAAAATATATTATTATAACACAAAAATATATTATTCTAATTTATAAATACATTATTTTATCTCATAAATTTTATTATTTTAACACGTATAAATACATTATTCTAATTCATAAAATAAATTATCTTACCCTAAAATGTTATCCTTGAGCAAGAAATTTTTTGTCATGCTCCTGTGCTCCACACAATAATTTAACATCATCATCATCGTGTCTTCCTTGAGTTCCTTCAAGGTAAGCCTCGCCTGCCGCGCGCTGCCACTCTCCAAAAGCAACTAAAGCAAAGCACAAAGCTCAAAAAAGTCAGCTAAATCTTCTTAAAGAAACTATAATGGCTCCCGAAAGGAGAAACAAAAACTTATTATAAAATCCACTCAGATTCTTCAACCCGGCCATAATGGAATAAAGTTCCTGGCAGGCAAGCTGGTCCCTTAAATAATCGAATCTTAACCGGCCATTTTTTAAACACCTCAAGCAAAGTATCATTATTTCCATTCCCAGTCGTATACTATATAAAAGAAAATATCTGTCCAGGTTAGCTTTCATATATTTAATTTGGCCTGGTCAGTACAAGAACAACTGACTAAATTAAGGGAAAAAAAAAACTACGCAAACATAAGCTTTTGCGCAGTAAAATTTTTTCACGTGCACACACATATTTCTTGCTTGCAGTTGCTGCTTTTCTTCTTCATCTTCCAATCTTCGATCAATTCCTTAGCTTGCCAGTATGGTATAGCTTCTTCAATTCAATTCTTCCGATAAATCGATCCAAATAAAACGTACGTTCTCTTAGCTAGCTAAGCTAAGCTAAGCCAGCTGGCCTAATGGATTTGGTGTTCTTCTCTACTGTTATTGTTTTCCTGCAACTGCTACTACACATGGTAGTTTCCACCCAATCCAATAATGGCGGGCATGCATATAGTTGTAGATCCTATTGTGGGAACTTGACGGTTGACTACCCGTTCGCCCTGCAATCAGGATGTGGGCACCCCGGATATCGGGACCTATTGTTTTGCATCAATGATGTCCTAATGCTCCATATTACCTCCGGCTCCTATCGCGTCTTGGACATAGACTACGCCTACCAATCCCTGGCCCTCGACGATCCTCACATGTCAACGTGCGGCGCAATCGTGCTGGGCCGCCGAGGCAACGGCTTTGTGGTTGAGCCGTGGCGGGCCACATACCTCCAGCCCACCTCCGACAACGTCTTCATGCTCCTAGGTTGCTCCGCTGAGTCCCCACTGTTCCAAGGTTTTCCCGGGAAGCACTTGCCTTGCCGGAACGTTTCCGGCATGGGGTGTGAAGACTACTACGGGTGTCCGGGGTGGAACATCATTGGGCCAGCAGCAAAGAGCAGGACGGGGCACCCGGTATACGGGTCGGGCCCTCCAGAATGTTGCGCAGTGGCATTTGAAACGATAAAGGCTATAAACTTGAGCAAGCTTGATTGCCAAGGATATAGTAGTGCATATAGTGTTGCACCCTTGAGAGTGAGTGGGGCGGATGAGTGGTCGTATGGGATCAGAGTGAAGTTCTCTGTGCAAGGGGATGACATTTTTTGTAAAGCCTGTGAAGCAACCGGTGGATCCTGTGGATATGAAGTTGGTGATTATACCAATGTGTGCATGTGTGCCACCTGGAATTCTACATCAAATTGTGATAATTCAGGTAATTAATTAAGTTTTTTTAGTATTACTGATTTATGTTATAGGACAGTATCTGTTTATATATAATTAATATTCATTCATTAGTCCCGCCCAATATCGAATCTAACCTAAGTGTACTTTCTGCAGCAGCTGCAATTCAGTCGGCTTCCAGTACTAGAGAAACATGGTCCTTAGTGGATGTTCTAGCAGCCGGTATGGCCAGCTTGCTTTTTGACCACGATTTGCTTTCTAGCTAGCTAGCTTCAATGCCTCAACACCTGCAACTTATTAATGTTTTTTTTTTTTTTTTTTGCAGGACTACTTGCCTTTGCATTTTTCTTGAGAATTCCAAATAATGTTGCGTGGTAGTATAGGTGCTTCAATTCAGACTCAACTTGCATTGTGGATTTGTGGTTCCCCGATCCGATCAAACGTAACCCAATTAAGCTCATAGGATTTACTTCTTGAGTGGTTCAAATTAAATAAAATGGATGTGCTTATCATAACATACTATGAATATAGATATTGCACGCACAAATTTGGGCTCAGATCAAGTTCTTCGTTGGATGGACAGATTACTTTCTTGAGCATTTAGGGAAGAGGTAGGAAAATTGTATGTGTTGTTGGTTTCCCATGTTTTGGATTGTAAGTATCAAATTTTCAGTACTTTTAATTTGGTTAGTAACCAAATGAAAGAAAAAAAAAAAAACGAGTTGGTTCATACATCATTGCCTAAGCTAGTTTAAGATCACCCCATATTTAAATATATTCGTGACACTTTAATCCGCTTTAGATTAAAATTAATACTTGTTGCTCAAGTCTATGTGTTTGTATGTATATGTGCAATCACACAAGAATACATATTATCCTTTTCAATAATATTGATAATACTACACAAAAGTTAATCAAAATTGACCATCTAAACATAGTTTCAATCACACAATTTATCAAATTTGACTTAAACAGCTTCTTTTTAAAAAAATTCCATTGTCATCTTACATTTTTATTATACAAAAGAAAAACTTTAATGGATCAATGGATCATACCTTATAAAATATACAATCACACAATATAAGTCACTTAACTTGGGCCATTGTTATATCGTGCGCCCCAAAAAAATCTCTGTTTCGTATGTACAGAATTGTACCGTAGAATACACATACATAAACTCCTATCATAATACACGTAAACTCTTACATATAATACACTTAAACGCTTAACATAATACGCATGAACTCTTAACATAATATGCATGAACTCTTAACATAAAATTGTAACGGAATTGGACAGACGAAACGAATGTTCTTCGCGTTAATTCTACCAACTTATAGAAACGACGTCGTTTTGGCCTTTTGGGTCAAATCGTGCAGTGGGCACACATGCACACAACGATATAATTTGCCTAACTTGGTTACTTGGGAGCTGAGGTAATATGAGATAAAATGGACCAATTCAAGGAAGGCCCAAACTTTTGATGGGCTACCCTTGTCTGAAACGAAGTGGCCATTGTTAAAGCTTAATTAATTAGTTTAGCTCTCATGCATAACGCATACATATCCAAAGGTCTTTTCATAACATATATGTTAATGGCTAGCCAGCTAGTTAGCATGTGTCATCATCATCAATAGAATATAATTCATCATAATCTCCACCAATTCAAGTGTATATTATTATTCATAAACGTCTCAAACTAAAAAATTCTTATATATATTACATTGTTATCTAATCGTGAATAAATTCCTAGCCCAAAAACTGTTTTTGTGATATATATCATTTGGTTGTATATTACTGATCAATATATAAATTAAACTATATACATAGTGCACCTTGGTTCGGACCTGCTAATTATATATATGTGTAAAATCATAGTCAATATCACTTTATAATAATAATAATAATAATAATAATAATAATAATAATAATAATAATAATAATAATAATAATAATAATAATAATTATTATTATTATTATTATTATTATTATTATTATTATTGCGAAATAAGGAAAACATGATCATTCAACGGCTACTAGTGCAGGTACTGTATCCTAGGTTGAGTGGATGCAATTTTTAATATCCACTATGCATTAATAATGATCAGCTAGGTTGATTAAGAATAATAAAAGGTATTCTTAAATTCTGGGGAAGTATAAATTATAGATCGTACTAATGCATTCTTCCATTTGGAGAATTAATTAATTAAAATCGAATGGGAGAATGTTTGGCTCACTGGGAAAATTATTTATTTAATTTAGCTCCACTCATGTACATCATCCCATGCATGTTGTGACAAATATATATAATGGACAATATTGTGGACCAGACCAAGAAGATATATGATTTTAAGAGTTTTGTAACTTAGTTTTTTTTTTTAAATAATAATAATAATAAAATTACCTCTTGATTTGTATTTTCGTTTTATATTTAATTATTATATACATTTTGTATGCATTATATTATTTGGTTTAATTCATATATACAGTGAATTGAAGTTAACCAATCTATTAGTATACCAAGTGGTTTGTGGTCCACTAGTATCTAGTTGTTCCCTTGTGTAGGTCTAGAGTTTAAGCCTTGGTATAGGCGTAGATTGTATATATGGATCTCCCCCTTCCTTTGTAATAAAAAAAAAAAACAATTTATGACTATGAATAGTTTAATTTAGGAAACTTTAGAATGAAGTTAATACACAAAATGGTTCTGGTTTTTCTCAATTTTGTCCTAAACGATTTGTGTAGGTCTAGAGTTCAAGCCTTGGTATAGGCGTAAATTGTATATATGGATCTCCCCCTTCCTTTGTAATAATAATAATAAAAAAAACAATTTATGACTATGAATAGTTTAATTTAGGAAACTTTAGAATGAAGTTAATACACAAAATGGTTCTGATTTTTCTCAATTTTGTCCTAAACGACTTTTGTGACCCAATGTAGTCTTTAAATTTTGTGTTTTTACTCAATATAGTCCTCCGTTTGTTATTCCGTTAAATTAGTGTTAAATAAATCGAGCGACAATTTGATAATAACAATTACAACCATTTGATATACTTAATTAACTTAGTTAATAGATATATAATAGGGAACGTCAAATTAATTTATAACTACACTTCATATAGAGGCCCAAAGTTTGAATGACACTACTCCAAGGGTCTATTTGACCCTTTTCCCTATTAGTGTCGGGGCCTCATATACATCAGGATTACACACGCACTGCACATTTACGTACTCATTTAATTTTCAACTGTTGTAAAAACTTCAATTTTTATTAACTTTGAATAAAAGTAACAAATTCTATCCATCTCAAATAAAGTAAAACGTAGACTACTATACCTGGGCTGGCGCAAATCTAAAACATGATTATTACCGTCCATGCATCATTATTCGTAGAATTAAAATATGATTCCGGCCTGTATGTTTTAAGCTAAGGGTAAATTATTGTCACTCAGCTCCTAACCTAGCTAATTAATTAAGCCACCCAGCCAACATACAGTAGGTAGGCTAGGAACTGAGATGAAGACCTAATCAACTATATATATATAAATTGAGGGAGGAGTGATAGCCCTATAATAATACAAATATATATGTTGATGATAGAATATAATGGAGGAAATGTACGGAGTGAGGTCGTCTTTTAGCAGTGACGACGATTATTATTATTATGGTGCAGTAAGTAGTAGTTGTTGTGCAGAGATGGCGGGATTCCTCTCCTCCGGATCATCGGAGTATGGTGCAAAAGGAGTAGTTGAATTGGGGGCCGGGGGTTCATCGCCGCCGTGCACACAGCTGTCATCTTCACCGCCGCCTGAGGTGGGAGGCCGCAGGTGGTGCAGCAGTAATAGTAGGAATTGGGGAGTAGTAGTAGTCCATCAAGAGGAAGAGGAAGAAGAAGTTCATCATCATCAACAACCAGAACCACTGATGACGACGACGGTGACATCAGCTGCGGCTACTACTACTAATAGCAGCAGCAAGTACTGTTTAAAACACAAAATCTCTTCTCACCCTCTTTACCCTAAGCTCCTCCAAGCTTACATCGATTTCTACAAGGTAATTAAACGTACCCTACCTAATTAAGTTTGCTTTGATCTTAATTGAATTGATTCCTTGCTAGCTAGTAGTATTAATTAAATTGGACTTTAATTTAATCGGAATATATCATACTGTACGTATAGTACTTATAGTACACTAAACCCTAATTAACGCCGTGATTGATCTTTAATTAATCCGTTTGGTTTGTAGGTTGGAGCCCCAGCTGAAGAGATGGATGGTATTCTCAATGAAAAAGATGTTAGTAGGGGAACAACAAGTTTCTCCTCCGATCCCGAGCTGGATGAGTTCATGGTTGGCTATACTATCTTGCTAGCTTCTTAATTAATTAATCATAACATTTCTAGCTGTTTCATCTACATCGATCAGTCACGCACCTTAATTAATTAACATTTGTGTGTGTGAGCTAGCTGGATGGATCGATCGATGAGAGAGTGAAATCTCATAAATTGATCGCGCGCTGAGAATGACTAAATTAAAGCTAAGCAATGCAAGCAGGGCAGGCAGTTTTAGAGCATGCGTGATCAAAAATAATCTGACGAATTGAAGACACTACATTTTGAAATTAAATTAATTTATATATACTGCAGGCGGGGAGGCTGCAGGATGGATAGATCTACTACTCTACTCAGCTCAGCTCATATCTAATTTCGTTGGTTTTTAATTTGGTGTAGGAAACTTATTGTGATGTATTAGTGAAATACAAGTGTTGTGTTGAAAGGCCATTCGTTGAAGCAAATGAGTTCATCAGCAATATGCAAACCCAACTCCACAACCTTTGCAGCGCTACAACCCACAACATCATCTCATCAGGTACGTACGTACTCAGATCAGATGGATGTGATGTTTTAATTCCGATCCGCGCTGCCAAATGTATATATATATATATGTTAGTTTCAATTAAGATCAGAATTCTATATACACAATCATTACTCCGATCCATAGTGTGCATTTATTAGGTAATGTTCCGTACATATTATAGTTTGTTAGGACTAACTAGAGTGTTTATTTACCATTATATTGCATTAATTAGATACCAATTAAATTAAAGGACATCCATATAATATTATATGATGCATTTTAGCTAGCTCAGCTCATCATTATATATATTATATTCAGGAACTAACCAATTCAAAACCTAGCTAGCTAAGTAATTAAGTACGTACTCCGTATAAGCTAAGCCTAAGCGCCCGCAGCGTTAGTACATTACAGTTAAGGTTCCAGTTAATTAATTAGCTAACTGTACACATACGCATTATTATATTATAAATAAATTAAGAATCTGATCGAAAATTGAAAAGTTGATGAATCAACTCAACGACCAATAAATTGTAAGTACAAAGTTGTCAGTTGAATAGTGCAATCTTTTATATAATTTGTCAGAAAAACAACAGTAAGTACAGTTTAATTTATTAATTAATATAGTGCGCGCACATATATATATATAGATATATATAGCAGTTGCACACAGATCTCTTATGTATAGTATGGTGTGTATATATATTAAAGTACCAAAGTAGCACCTGAACTCAAAGTTAATCCCATTCTCTAAAGTCCCATCTTGCTGATTAATTGGATAACAAGAGGAATCTTGTATGAGCACATGTGATATGATGCCAGAATGAAAGATGATTAAAGCAGGTAGCTGCGCTAGCTGCTCTGATCTGCTGGATAGATAAGTTTTATTTATAATATATATGCATGTATATATTTTTTAACATTTTCATTTCAAGTTAGCCGGTCTGTCATGTTAATTACTTCAATATTTAGGATCTGATTTGCTTGTCTTCCTTAACCATATATATATATATATATATATATATATATATATATATATATATATATATATTGTGTGACTTAATTCGATCAAGAATAATAAATTAATCGATTTATGAATCCAATTCATTCACTTAGACGAGATTACTCAAAATATTTTATCACTAAATATTAATATAATTATCCCATTCATTTAATTAATGTTAATCAAAGTTGGCCTTTCCTGAGGAATATATATATATATATATATATATATATATATATATATATATATATATATATATATGCATGGAAGGATTCAGGTGCGGGAATGATATGATTTCCCGTGGGGTGGTTGGACGCACCATTAAAATAGCGCACTTTAAATACACAATCACCACGCACCTTAAGCACACAAACAAAGCACCTTAAAACACAAATTACTCACCTTAAGTACATAAACTACGCACGTTAAACACATAACAAAGCACATTAAGCACGGGGGAAGCTAGGTAGCAAGCTTTAAGACATGATACGATGATGATGCATGCATATATGTTGTTGGTTGTAGGCGGGGCTGATAAGACGATGCCAATATCATCATCAAGTAGTATTGGGGATCACGAAATTAAGGAGAGACTAATGCGGGAGTATGGAGAATATATGAGTTCCCTAAAGCAAGAATTTTCGCAGTGGAAGAAGAATGGAAAACTCTCTCAGCATGCAAGAGAGGCATTGCTGAATTGGTGGTCTGCTCATTACAATTGGCCTTACCCAACGGTACTTACAAACATATATATGATATCAATAATACATACTAAGCTGCGCTATTAAAAAAATAACTAAGAGTACAGTAATAATGCTTCTTTTGTGAATTATTAATAGCGCGCCTAGCATAGCTAGCTGCAGTGTGATCAATGCTGTTACGTTAGTTGCAGATATGACATTAGTTGAAATATCTGATCTGCAAATGTCTATATATATATATATATATATATATATATATATATATATATATATATATATATATGATGCAGGAAGCAGAGAAGGTTGTTTTGGCAGCATCAACAGGATTGGATAGAAAACAAATTAACAACTGGTTCATCAACCAAAGGAAACGCCACTGGAAGCCTTCAAAAAATATGCACTTTAACTTGCTTTTCTAGCTGCGCTACACCGGACCTTCTATATGAAAACGTATTTTTATCACATGATGATATGATGTTGCTATCCAAAAATAAGAAAGAAGCTAAGAGCTGAGGATTGTAATAAACTTCAATTCGTATGAAATGATTTAATTTGTTAGGAATACGATGCTAATAAACTCAATATGAAGTGTTACATATACACTAATATTATGATATATATATATATATATATATATATATATATATATATACATACGATTAGAGCCTTCAACAGTTCAATTCTTTTCCTAAATAATACATACATCTCAATGAATTATATACACACACAGTATAAATCATACTTTACCTGCTTTAGTCTTTATGTTATGTGTTTCAATATTAAATGAATTTTGATGAGAGTGACTCCCTCCTTATGGTCTTTTACTATCTTGATAACCTTCTCTTACATAATATTGTCTTTAAAAAAAACTCGGTGGTAATTTTGTAATTTTTGCATGTTGGTCAAAATTAAGGTGAGCGGATCTGTGATTAATGTGCGTGGGGTTTGTGCTTAATGTGCGTGAGGTTGTGCTTAATGTGTGTGGGGTTTGTACTTAATGTGCGTGAGGTTGTGCTTAATGTTGAAACTTAAAATCTGTGAGTTAATATATTAAAGTGCGTGGGGTTTGTGCTTAATGTGCGTGAGGTTGTGCTTAATGTGTGTGGGGTTTGTACTTAATGTGCGTGAGGGTCAATAGTTGTTGAAACTTAAAATCTGAGTTAATATATTAAAGTGCGTGGGGTTTGTGCTTAATGTGCGTGAGGTTGTGCTTAATGTTTGTGGGGTTTGTACTTAATGTGCGTGAGGGTCAATAGTTGTTCAAACGTAAAATCTGTGAGTTAATATTTAAAGTGTGTGGGGTTTGTGCTTAATGTGCGTGAGGCTGTGCTTAATGTGTGTGGGGTTTGTACTTAATGTGCGTGAGGTTGTGCAGACGCTATCATTTGTGTAGACGCTGACGCTATGTGTAGACGCTAACATTCGTGTAGACGCTGTGTAGGTGCTATCTTCTTGCCGACACGTATTTTTTTTTAAAAAATTTTTATTGATTTGAGCCGTTGATCTAAATTTGATTAACAGCTCAGATCTAACCGCACAACCGCACGAGAAGCTATACCCGCACTTGAACCCTTCCCTATATATATATATATATATATATATATATATATATATATATATATATATATATATATATATATATATATTCAAAATTGATCTAATTTGGTGATCACCTCATTATTATGTGAGATTATGGGCATATGGCCGGTAAATTATGCCGTGCATGGTGCACACGGATGCAAAAATGGTGTCGTTTTACTTAAATAAAATAAAAAAAATATTTTCGATTGTCGTTAGTTACGTAAACATATATTCATAATTTTATAATTTCACATTCTGGATTTATAGTTATGAAATTATAGATGTGTAGTTATGCAATTCCGGATTTATAGTTATGAAGTTATGGGTGTGTAATTATGCATGCAATTCTGAATGTATAGTTATGAAGTTATGGATGTGTAGTTATGCAATTCTGAATGTATAGTTATGAAGTTTTGCATGCAATTCTGAATGTATAGTTATGAAGTTATGCATGCAATTCTGAATGTATAGTTATAAAGTTATGGATGTGTAGTTATGCAATTCTGGATTTATAGTTATGAAGTTATGGATGTGTAGTTATGCAATTATGAATGTATAGTTATGAAGTTATGGATGTGTAGTTATGCAATTCTGGATTTATAGTTATGAAGTTATGGATGTGTAGTTATGCAATTCTAGATGGGAATAAGGGTCAAATAGGCCACTCAACAGCACACCAAAGTGCAATTAGGCCATTGAACTAAAAAAGAATGCAATTAAGTCATTGAATAACATAAAAACATGCAATTTAGCCCAAAATGACTTGTTTACCTAGAGTAGCAAGTTACCAATTTTAAAAATAATTTTTAATAAATAAATAATTAAAATATTTATATAATAAAAAAACAGAACTGGAGACGAATCGTCTCCAGCCGGCTTTGTCTCCATGGCCAGAGACGAACCTCCGTCTCCAGCCATGGAGACAAAGACCTTCGTCTCCATGGCTATGGAGACGAATTCATCACCGGCAGGTAGTTTCTGTTTTTTTTTTTTTTTAATATTTTAATTATTTATTTATTAAAAATTATTTTAAAAAATTAATTTTAAAATCGGTAACTTGCTACATCAGGTAAACAAGTCATTTTGGGCTAAATTGCATTTTTTTTTTGTGTTGTTCAATGGCTCAATTGCATTCTTTTTTAGTTCAATGACCTAATTGTATTTTGGTGTGCATTTGGATGGCCTATTTGACTCTTATTTCATTCTGGATGTATAGTTATGAAGTTATGGATGTGTGGTTATGCAATATTTTTTTTTTTAAATCATACATCAAAACGACGTTGTTTTTACAACCGTGTACACCATATGAGTTACACAGCATAACACTCCCATATGGCCATGGCCCATGGGTAACATTAATTGGGCTGCTTACGAACAATATTATGGATCAAATTTGGGCTTCAAACAAGTTCATCGGGCCTTGAAATGAATATGGTCATTGGTCAGCAATTTTCTTTTCTTTGGTACATAAAACTTTTTCCCGTAAGTCAACTGCCGGTTGGAATCATTAGCAGTCACTATATCGTAGACCGCTGCGGTTAAAAACGGCACCCTTTTTTTTTAAATAAAGAAACGGTTTGCTGTTACTATTAACGGAGTTTGAATGTTTGGTGTATTAAACACCTGACACTACAGTATATCTAAACGGACACTGCCTCACGTATTATTTTTATATTATCAAATGAAACTGCAGTTATATCAAAATGATACTGTAGTGGTGGTGAAATGAATTTATAGTGTATATAAAATAAAACTGAATAACATTTCCCATTTTTGAGTGTATATTGTAAAATGAAGCTGTAATTATATTGAAATGATCGTGTAGTTGTGTTTTAATGAAACTATAGTGTATATAAAATAAAATTAAATAACATTTTTACATATTTGAGTCTCTAAATATTGAATGAAACTGTAGTTGTGTTGAACTGAAACTGCAGTGTATTATACAAAATAAAACTTAATAACAGAGTTACTTTTTGCGGAAGGGTGCAGAACGACGAAAAAACTAATACGTTTCTTTTCATTTAACAAAACGACGTCGTTTTGTACGCGGGGCATAATCGATTATGCATTGCGATGCACGATATAATTTGTCAATAATTAGCAGCCCCTCATCGTGCGTGCACCATTAGAAAAAATACATTATTATACAAAATATATTTTTAATATATAAAAATATATTATTCAATAATATATAAAATAATATTTTTTAGTATTTAAATAAAAAAAATTTAAATTTTAAATTATTATACACTTTATATACATAAATAATACTCACTCAAATTGTGCTTAAAGCCTTAAACCACCATAAAAACAGATGGCGCTAAACTGCATGGAGGCAGCGCATTTACTGATTTACTTGAGCTCGCAACTTGGAACCGCTGGAAAATTTTCTTCTTCCGCCGGTTCTAGGTCTATTCAAGCCTAATAGTACCGCTCTCAAATTCAAACTTTCCAGCTGCCTCTCCATCCGCTCCTCTGCTACTGGCTAGAGGATTCCTGTAATTCTCATCCACGCGGTGTGTATATAATCCATTGATATGTTTGTAGTTTCATGTGAAGAAATGGAGAGACGTCTTCTATAATGATGTTAGTTAATGATAAATATTGAGCTATTTACTTCTTTTTTTCCTTCAATTTTACTATTTAATTTTCATGCTTTTATAGTGGTAACTTTGCTCGATCATGGCACTGGAAATGTCCGGAGTCTCAAATGCAATTTGGTTTTTCGGCCTTGACGTTAAAGATGTAATCTATTTTTAAATATGTTTCTCGAATCATTTCTACTTTAGAATTTCACTAGAAATTATGAATTTCAATTTTCTTCACAACACAATATAAACTCACACTTCACAGTACTTGATTTGTTTCTTTGAGATTTTATTGTCATTTCAAGTAACTAGATAGGGAAGCTGGACCGTACTTGCACATTTCCTTTTTCTCCTATTTTTATTTTCTTCGCATCTATTTAGGTACAAGCACCACAGGTTACTTTGATATTGCCATGGATGTGCTCAACAAGAAGGGGTAGGATTCTAGTACAAGGTACTCCTATTGATTGATAGGGACTAGTGAGGCATTCATTGGTCAATTACATATTTGTTTTGTTTGTTTGTTTTTGTTTTTATAATTTTTTGGAGGTGGTTGGGGATGGTGAATTTTCTGCACTTACTTTTCTTGAACACTATACTTTGCTGGTCCAAGTGCCAAAGGCACTCAAGTTTTTATGAGAATTTATGCAGAATGACTAAAGCTCTTTATACTTATATCAAGCAATACCGTCCAATCCTGGCATGCAGCTTCTTTTTGAGTCAAGTAAGGAGAATGGACAAGGTAACTGGTCTAAACGAAACTCTCTCTAACAAAACATTCCATTTTTACTTTATCATAATGTTTTCCAGTAAAAGGTCTTGGTCTAATTCCTGGAGTAGTTGGGTGTTTTGATTCATCTAAAGGAATCAGAGTACCTCATATTGGGCGGAGTGCACTTGAAATAACAAAAGCTTCAGGGATCTTTGATGAAATTGGGAAGCATCACGTTTAGTTTGTTCATTCTTATCGCGCAACACTGGTGCAATTTTCTCTCTTTCATTGTTGAAACTTTAATTTTTGCTTTTGCATGTAAGAAACTTAGCTTAAACCTTCATCACTTCTTTTAGTCAGATGATAATGGAGATTGTGTATCATCAACTAGTAATTATGGCGATAATTTTATAGCATCTGTCAGAAGGGGAAATGTCCATGGTGTCCAGTTTCACCCCGAGAAGAGTGGATGTATGTTGTACATGAACCTTGTATGCCAAGAAAAAATAGAGCTATTTCAAAAATTTTCAAATTTTCTATATCTTTCTAGAGAAAGCGGCCTTCATTAATGGGTAAGCTTTCACAGGAAGTGACAATAGTGTGTACTTCCTATCATTGGCTGTCAAATCATCTTGATCTACATACCTTTCAATATGAATACTTTGAATATCTGGTAATTAGTGTTCCTTTTATCTCAATTTTGGTGGAATCAGAAACACATATTCTAAAATTACATTTATCTAATTTGATCTTTCAGCTGTTGGTCTTTCTACCCAAGTCCAAGAAAACAAAGGTGAATCATACATATGATTTGGAACTCTATTTTTTTTTTTTAACTTTACATTTGATCTAACAAGTTTCATTTGGACGAGCTATTCCTAAGGAAGTCAATTCTATCATTCTTGATGATGGCACAACTTTTAATTTTTCACCAGCAGTTTATGCTAATAAAATTTCCAACTGAGCAAGTTATTGCGTGTCTTGATGTCAAGAGTAATGACAAAGGTGATCTTCTTGTAACTAAAGGTGACCAGTATGATGTGAGGGAAAACACAAAAGAAAAGGCAATAAGACAAAACATATATCTTAATTTACGACAGTTGTTGCAGTTGTTGTTTCTTGTAGTTCCATTCTATTTTCTATCTCTTTATATATTAAATTTGTTTTTATTGTTGGTGGTGGGTTGACTGAGGAGAGACAATGCCAAAGAGGCACTTTTTTTGTGGTCACTTCAGCAGCAATGTTCAGTCTAAGTTATTGAATATTGTTGTTCACATGGGACTTTTAATGCTTATTATTCCTAGCATACTGCTATTAAGTCCTATTTGGATAAAACTGTATCTCTTAATTTTGTTTGATCTCGTGGAGGTGAGAAACCTTGGTAAGCCAGTAGATCTTGCTAGACAATATTACAATGATTGGGCTGATGAGGTATGCCACAGCAATAGCTATTACTGACAGATTGTATTTGACTTTGTTAAGAATCCCAAGGCCACATTGATAAAAATAAGAGAGTTTATAAGGCTATGGGTTAAATTAGCTAATTGGTTGAATTCAATCTTTTAGTGTAATTTAGTCCATGTGCATTATAACCAATTGAGTGACATGAGCTGTCGTTGTCTTATTCCAGGTTAGCTTTTTAAATATCTCTTGGTGATTTACCAAATGTTGCGAGTGTGTCGTATCAGTCTTGTTTCCTATATATGGTGCTTCTGAAACATTTTATAGTGTTGTTTATTTTACCAGTTCAGAAAAGCACATTTTTTGGATCTAAGTTTTGCTGATAAACGGCTGTTGCTTTTATTCCTGTATCCAGAAATTCTACCATTGAACTATGAGGATCTGAAGTATAACCCATCTTTATTCATCTTCCTTAGGATTATGATGGAACTTTGTGTCCAGTTTGGAAGTTGCTTCAAGGTCTGGTGCTGACAAAGTTAAAAATTGGAGTGATGCTGTTTATGCTGCAGAAGAATACTTGAAATCTTTTTTAACCATCTCTACACAAGTGCACTTGCACCATATCATAACAATTAATGCACTATATATTTTGTCAAATGCACTGCAATAATTACAAAAATCCAATCACATTTTTTTCTCGTATTTTTCAACCCTTGATTACTTTATATATAAATATTGTTTTGCACGCCCTTTTTGAAAAATAAGGTGACAGGAAAACACAGTTTATATACACCTTGCATTTTCTAGGGAAAAAAAAAAAAGAAAAGAAAATGGGTCCGAAAACATCTCTAGAAAATGGATCTCATTAGAGTATTTCACTTTTTGTCCAGGATTGAAAAACACTCACATTTTAGTCCAACTATGCAAAAATATTCCTACGAAGGTAAATGACTCCCCTAAGCAAATGCAGCAGATACTGTGGCTCAATCAAGAAACACCAAGTGTCTAGGGATTTCCGTCACATAAATAAATCTATTAACCACATTACCATCAATCATAACTGGAGTCTCCCCTAAGATTCCCTCCTTTCCGCTCATGAAAATTTCCACCTCCCCGTCTAGACTGTCCCCTCTCTCTGTATCTTGGAACATTTTGAGAGCTATATGCTGGCCCACCAAAGTTGCTGGACTTATTGTTGTGTTGTCCTACTGGCTGGTATTCATAATGCAGCATATTATTTCGTCGCCTTTCCCGGTTAACATGGACATTATGCTGCTGATTATCATACCCAGAAGACCAATCTCCACCTGATTCTTGGCCCCTACCTATACGGTTGTTTTGCCCACCCCTTCTGAATCCTGAGGTAAAGCGCTGCTCATTCTGAGTTTCTGCACTCACAGGAACAGATTCATCCAAGCCAACAGGAGGTTGGTTTGGGGAGAAAGGTCTCCCACCTAATGAATGTTGTTTTCCATCTCTTTTGGAACCCTGATTAAAATCTAGCACTGTTTTATTTTCAGATGCAGAAAGATCAAGCTCAGCCTCACCTACTTCACCTTTCTCACATTGTTGTCGAACATGCACCTGACTGTTAACTGGATGCACATGAGACTTGGGTTTCCAATGAGATAAAGCCCGACTTCCAGTGACACGATTTTCTTTAGCAGTTACCATTCTGTCAATCTCCTTAATGTCAGGCACCACTGACTGATTGTAAACTTTTCCAGTCTCAACGATTTTACTATTTTTGTGATCTGGCCCAGCATTGACTGTGCTTTTGTAGTCCCTAGTAGAATTCCATTTCGCTTTGCCTGTTGTTGCACCTTCATCTTTGGCTCCCAAACACATGGGTTGAGCTGCTGAATCAATAGGCATCCCCCAACCATCCAAATTATTTAAGTCACTGGTACACATGGATACAGACTTGGTTGAATCTGACTCTGGTTCTTTAGATTGATTTTGGCCAGATTTCTCATCACTTGTGCCATGGACTGATGGCACTGATGATACATGGTGCACATCCTTCACATGCTGTGGTTCTGTTGAATTGCGTTGGCGCCATGCTCTTCCTTGTCTACTATTATTGGTCTTACCTTCCCCTTCCCTGGAATCTATGACGGATACCACATTCTCAGCAGTTGAAGCCACAGGTTGAAGAGATCTGGTGCCTTCAAATCGCGATTCTGCCTTTCCAATTGTAGCATCTACTGGTGCATGAATGTTGGAAGTGAGGGCTTGGAGTTGACCACTTCCCTGCTGAGCCAACTCTTTTGCAACTGGCTTTGGAACATACCTCTCCATTTCAGCCCTCTTGCTTTTAGAATTACTCTGCACCACACTGTCACCCGTCACAGGAGTTGCAGAATCAGGTAACATTTTCTGACTACCTTCAACATCAGTATCATGTTTAGTCTGTGATCGAACAGGAGCCCACACAACGGCATCACTTACATGCGATTTATCCACAAATCTATTACCGTGTTGATTTCTTGACATCCTGCGAGAGTGCTGAGGTTTCCACTGATTACTTACTCTGCCATGGCCTTCTTTGCTAGAAAAAGGAGAGTGGTGCTCTGAAGATTGCAGCCCATTGTCACTATTCATTGCTGCCTGTACAGAACTGACATCTAAAACTTGCAGGGAAGTTTTGGAGACTTCATTTTCTGTGTTTTTTGCAGTAGTATTGTTAGAATGCATTGTAGGAAGTGAAGCAGGGCTAGATGGCATATTATCAATCTTCTGCTTATTCTTGCTACTCCTACTTCCTTTCCTTCTCTGCTGTAAACAGGCCTCGACCATAGTACTAGAGTTATTGGGTGTGTTTGATTCACCACCTGGACCAACTCTGTGAATATCAATCTCAGTTGATACATCATCATTCACAGGGTAATCAATATGATTCTTTGGAGCCTCATTAACAGCAACTGGAGCTGATGATTCATTCAAATTCTTATGGACTGCAACATTCTGTCTTTGCTTGTAGCCAGTACGTTTATGTCTGTCATTAGATTGGTGGGTTAGCCTGTCATCAGTGGCAGTGCTGTTGAGATCTTGCTGAAGTGTCAAAGTCTGTTCATATGCAATGGTAGGTTCTAAATCAGCTGGTTTAGCAGTCTTCCTTTGTAACTCAATACTACTACCTTCACCGCCCTGGCTAGGAGTGCTCTCATTTACTTCAGCAACGCCAACAAGCTTTGTGGGCAAAGGTGCACTTCGTGCTTCAGAATAGGAACCAGTGGCAACTGATTCAGTAAGTGGACTCTGTCCTTGCTCTTCCTTTATGGAACTGGTGATTGGAGCTTTTTCAGCCTTCTGGGCTGAAGAATCACCTCCTTGCATACGCCGATTCAATTCCTCCAATTTAGCAAGAGCCTTGGCCTTCTGCTCCCTAGTTCGTTCCTCCTCTTCTTTTTGTAGCTGTAAGGCACGTTGCTTTGCCAACTCTTTCATTTTAGCACGCTAGTTGACCACAAGAAAAATTAAATAATAAATTTGCACACTAAAAAAGGGAAAAAGCTAAAGGCCTACAGTGAATGTAATCTAATACCTGTGTCTGGCCACCAACTGAATCAAATAATTCAGGCACAGATTCTTTCTCGTCCTTCCCAGGTACACTAGTCACAATATTTTCAATAGCCTCAACTTGAGGATTAGACCCATGAGTTTGAACATTAGAAGCAGGTATAGTACTAGGATATGAAAAAGCAGGGGGGCATTCGGCAGAAAGGGGCTGCTTCCGCCAACCATCATCACGACAACCGAACTTGGCTTTAGCAAGATGATCACTTCTACCTTGCAAACCATGATAGCTTCTCCTGCAAAAGTTGAAGACTCATTAAGGGAATGAATAAACAAGCTATACAGAAACAAACAAAGATAGACCAACTACCTCGACACGTCAGTAGTTGAAACATGTGGCTGTGAAACAGGGTTTCCAGAGCTATGTGTCCTTTCAAAGCACATGGCCGAGCTTCCAGTTTCATCCACAGAATTTTTAACATTAACATTAATAAATGGCCTATTTTTCTCCTCTCCAATTGGTTGATCAAAATGCCCATCATGGGCTCGAACTTTTGCATTCAAACCTTCAATCTTTTTCATCAAAGTTGATTCCTTTCCAGTAACGGGCAAAACTGAACTTCTTTGCATAGCTGGCAATGCTTGAGCCATTCCAGGAGAGGATTCTGTAGTTGCCGACCTTTGAATCCAACATTCAGGAGCAGTCCTTACATTGTCCATACTTTCAACTGATTTGAATTTGACATTGTCTGAAGAATTGCCTCTTTGATTATCAACACTGTGTGAAGTAGAACTCTCATTCATTGCTGATCTCTTTGGAAGCATCTCTTCTTCACTACTGTGGACTTCCCATTCATTCTTTTGTGATGATATCCCAGACCGACAGATCCTATCTCCATGTGGAGTATTAGCTGGTACAGTTTGTCTCGAATTCTCTCCATCCTCTCCTCTACTACATTCATCATGCTGCTTTAGAAGAACTTTATATGGTCGTCGAGCATCATCAGGATGAGCAGGTTCCACTTGTTCTGGCAATGTTTTGTTATTGATACCACGGCTAGCAGCTCTGGCATGAGAATTGCTTGGATCAGGAGCATTTGGTGCTGGATATCTATTATAAACAGGGGGGCCAGGAGGCATGCCCATAAGCGGAATATCACGCTCACTGGAATTGCAGTACCCCATAGGCGGACCATAATAGCCATCAAAAGCCACTGGACTAGGGTAGAACCCAGGTCGAAAAGGCATACCTGGGCGAACATAAGTATCTGGTATTTGGGGCCTATACAAATCACTACTTCTCGGGTGGTGTCCCCTAGGACCATGCCCTGGAGGAGGTACTGGCTGTGAATTTGCTAAATGGGGGATCTGAGGCCTATAGTATGGGAATGGTTCAATTGGAAACCCACCAGGACCAACAGGAGGTCCATAGGCAGGTCCCCCAGGAGGTCCTCTATACCAAACACCAGTTGGAGCATGCATAGGAGGACCACGCCATGCATCAAAATGCTGAGTGGGGACATCAGCATTAACATACTGGTGGGGCTCCCCTTGCCACATGTCCACGCCAGCCTGAATACTATCATGGGGACCATCTCTTCTCCACATGCCAACTGCTCCATTTTTGACATCTTGCTCTATCACAAGGATGATAGACATTTTCAAACACTTTTTATATTTTTAATTACAATAGAAAACAGGGCATAAGACAATAATTTGTAAACAATGTAAATAATATACAGTACAGACCAGGGTTTGTTCCATCAGTCTTGCCTTTGTCCTGTGAGAGTTTACCAGAAGCTGAGCTAGGCCGACTGTGAGAGCTATGACCTATAAACAAATGACCACATTTAAACACAGAGCAAATACATTTTGAAGAGCAGCAATGTCTTAAACAATTAAAGCAAGACATAACCATCAATAGAAAAATTTAAGAATAAATAAATGAAAGAAAGACATCAACACCAATTACCTCTTTGCTCGCTAGTCTTCACAGAATTATCTTTCTCAGAGCCAAGAGTAGGAAAATCCCCAGAACTTAGAGAAAATCCCTCGTTTTTAGAGTTGAAAATCCCCTGAAATTTACAAGCATAATTCAGACTAAACAATACTTTATGCTTAGAAGCAACTATAATAAACAAGAACCTTAACAGAATAGAAAAGTTAAGTGAAACATCTTAGGCAAGAAAGAAAAAGACCTGTTTTATATATCACTAGATAGAAATTGTGCCATGTGCACAAAAAATTGATAGTAATCCTTGATCTAAAAATCTAAAGTGCAGTGATTAATTATGTTTAAAGGGATAGCAAAAAGAGCAATAAAGCAAAGATCATACTTTACAATTTTCTGTCAACTAAACACACCATTACAAGACATTATCAAGGAATTCATTAACTGCAGTTCAATCAGCAGTTTTTCGTTATCAGACTCACAAATTGATGAAAAGAAAAGACTAAAAAGATTCAATAATGGAGTTACACAATACTCCTCTTGCTCCCCCCTAATATTACTGTGCCAGAAAAATAACTAATGGAAATTGTAGAGAGAATAATATTACAAGCATGGTTGAAAAAATTGCTAGGCGCCCGTGTATTTTATTATTATTTTATTATTTTTTAAAAATTTGTTTATTTTTTAAGACTTGATAATTATAAACTATAATAGTTAATACTAAAATATTAAATATTAACCTAAAAAAATCTAAAGTTTGAAAGATTTAGAGCTATTTCGCTCAAAACGATGTCGTTTTGAGTAAAATAAACCATTTAAAAAAAAAAACAAAAAAGGGAACAATAGCTAATCAGCCAACTAGGCGGCCTAGGCAATTGGCACCTAGGCGGCCAGCCGCCTACACCACCGATTAGGGTGATACGCTAGGCGGCCGGCCGGCACCTAAGCGCGATTTAAACGCATACCAATTGCTCTGCAGTAGTACCAGCTCCCCATGCTGTTGGATGATTTGTAACAGTTTCAGCAAAACGTGAAAGTTGTGAGCTGCCAGGCCTTGTCTCTGCACTTCGTGGGCGCAAGGACGTTGATGATGTTTGACTAGAAGACAATGCACCAGAAGCTGATGATGGCCTAGAATTGGAACCCCATGCACTCACACTGGGTTCATGTGTTCTATCACTACCAGCAGTAGATGGTCGACTACCGTTCCCACCAGAAGAAGGGCAGGCACTGAGATGACTCGGAGAGCTATTGCCACCATCAGCATTTGGGGACAATGTAGAAGAAGCCCATGCATTTGGGGTAGTTGAAGATGTTTTGCTTCCCCAGCTGAGAGTTCCCCTGTATCACAGAGTCCCAATGAAGACAGCAATTGAACAACATCAACCCTTTTTTAGAGGTCCAGCACCGTAGCATTTGCAAAACTAGTGCTATCCTCATATAGAGAGACCAACACAAACTAGGGAAAAAAAATTAAAAATTGCATGTATAGAAAACTGAAGTACAGAGCACTTACTTGGGAACAATTTCAACATCTGGATCCAATCCGTGGTTCTCTAATCTATAGAAATATTAGCACATAGAATTTCAAAAAGCAACATAAAATTATAGCAGAATACTATCTAGACAGTAACCATATACCTCTGACTTGGTAAATTCAAGGGTTTTGGAACAGCAACTTTGCCAAGGACAGTCATGCCACCTCTCCTTGCAGACGCCCACCTTAAATGATATAATGACAAACTACTATTAGGAAATTATAAATCATTATACATCATGGGCATGTCAAGTATATGCCAACCAAAATCCTTATCCTTTAAGTAATCAAAAGTAGCACACTGCAACTTCAAAATACCCATATCATGTTACAACAATGGTGTTTAAAGTTAAATAGGTAAATCCTCAAGTTCTTACATAATTTATGAGTGTAAAGAATTTAAGGATAAAATAAACTGAATAAACAGTTTATTCAGTAATCCAATTGCACCAAAACCCCACCCCAACAACCATTTAAAAAATAAAGTTCAAATAAAAGAGAGGAAAACCAAAATGATTTTGGCATTTAACAATGCCCCTCACGAATATCACATGCTCTCGCATGAAAAGTATTCATTGTATTAGAGCTTAAATCAGTTTTCATCATAAGATGAGCTCACTGTGTGCATATCAATGTTATAGAAGGCGCTAGGCGCTCATTGGGCGGCCAATAGGCACCTAGCACCTAGGTACATAAATAAATTTTTTTAATTGTTTTTGCCTTTCAGTCACTTTAGGCTTCAATACCAATTACCAGAGCATTGGAAGACCCTTCACTTACTTCAAGCTTCCTAAAGCATAAAAAGCAGAGACTACTGCCAAGGCAGTAGGCAATAAATATATATATATATATATATATATATATATATAGTTTTTGCCTTTCATTTACTTCAAGGCTAATACAAAGCCCAAAAAAACAATATATATATATATATATATATATATATATATATATATATATATATATATATATATAAAGCAGAGACTACTAAATATATATATATATATATATATATATAACCCTAATGGCCATGGTCTCAATTGCTAATCTTCTCTACCGAATGGAGAAGGAAAAACCATACTCGTCTCTGCCGGCGAGGTCAGTCTAGCAATGGGAGCAACGAGCAGCAAAGGCAACGGTGAGTCCAGCCCTTGAGACAGTGCAAGTCAGCAAGTGTTGACAAAAGATGGCGGACAGCAGTAGTTAGAGGAACTAGCATCTCCAATTTACTCCATTTTGCTTTTGTGTTGTGTACTTGTGTCTATTGATTGCTATTCAAGTCTTCATATTTTGCTTCTTTGTCTTCATTTATTCTTCTTCTTCCCTTCAAGTCTTCACTTTTCACTTTCTTTTAGGGTTGTTTCGCTCAAAACGATGTCGTTTTGAGCATACAAACCCTATTTAATAAATAAATAAATAAAATAAGCAGCTGAATTGGTCGTCTGTCCAACTAGTCGTTCAGCCAAATAAAATGGCAATTAAAGCTAAAATCAACTCAGCTTAGGGGCGCCTAGCACCTAGGTGGCTGCCCAGGCTGAGCTTTACAACAATGGTGCATATTGGTTCTCCAATATGCCAATAACTTATTCAAGTCACATACTGCTATGATTCAGAAAATCAGGAGATTGATTAATTGATTCTAAAATATCTTTTCTATTTGAATTGATTTATTTCCTTTATAGATATCGAATAATTGTGGTGAAGAGCCTTAATGATCTCCATTCCTTTTTAGGTTTGATTTAATCTTTGTAACCCTCCTATATAAAGGGGATTTCATTCTAATAAAAGGACAAGCAAGCAAGAAGTTAAGATAAAATCTCAAAACATTCCTAGTATCTTGTTCGCTAATTGAAGTCAGGTTTTGCTTTTCCGCCCTTGTTCCTTTAATTCATCTCTCAACATAGGCAACACGCAAACAACCTACGTTAACCCTAATCACCAACTCGCCGTGTGACGTGTGCGTTCGCCCGAGTACATAACACATACTAGATCTCATTAGTTCATTCATCCTAAATCCTAAATAATTATAAAGAAAATCATTAAGGCCTAAGAGTAGACCCATGAGCCAAACAAACACTTATCTTAATACTTCTAGTAGGAGAAAAGAAATATTTCCTTGAAATATTCAGTTTGCTTAGTATCAAAGAGATAATTCAAGGTATAGACACAAATAGATACAATTATACAAATATACACTATGTAACTCTATAAACTCAAATCATAGGATGCTTTAGGCAGTGGTTTTAAAACAAACCTACAAGTAACAAGGTCCTTGTTAGAATAAAAAAGCAGGAAATGGGAAAAGAAAGCGGAAATGCTTTTATGGAATGTGAACGAACAGGGTTGTCACTAAACCACACTAGCTCTTACCTAGCTGCAATAGCTAATATTTTCTAACCAATACGTCATGCCCTCACTCTAAGGGAGGCTCCTTATTTATAGGGGGTGTTTGGAAAATGGATTATCAACCGAAGTCTAGCTTGTCAGACCAACTTTAGCGTGTTTGACTGGTCAACCAGCTAATATGAATGTTTGGTAAACAGCTTTTTTGGTTATTGATGCCAATAAGCTGAAAATGAAAAAGCCACTTTGAGAGTTTGAGTAACTTATTGATATCAACTTATTACATTTTCGTTTTAAAAATCAAATTTACCCTTAATAGTTGTTGGCTATTGTGGTGTTTATATTTATTCAATTTTTATTCAAATTTACATTTTTAATATCATCATAACGGCCTAGAGCCCGACATCTAAATTGACTCTTTGCCTAAGACACACACACAGACATGCGTGTTTGTGTGTGTGTGTGTGTGTTAACCGATATGTTGAATTATTATTAACTACGAAGCATTTCTTTATAATTATAACAGCATTAATAATAAAACAAAAAATAATAGTTAAAAATAATTAATAATAACACAACGATAACAATAAAGTATAATTAAGAGTTAAGTAAATAACACAATATACTTATGCCCTTATATGTCATTTTACATGTAATCAGCTAAGAGTAAACAACTAATTTACCAAACACCATTCTATAATCAGCTAATACTATCAGCTGGCCAAACCAACTAACACAATAAGCTATCAGCCAATTGTCAAACGCCCCCATAAACTAATACAATGAATAAATAAGTAAATAGCATAATTTATCTGATTTGTCTTCCCCTAATTTTCTGCTCCAATCCCATGAATTATGCACCATTTGTGACATGCAAATCTGATGATTGATTGATTGGTTACTTTCCATCTTCATTTTCATCTTGAATTAGTGCCTTATTAGTCTTGCTCAAACGTTTATCATTTTCTCATATTGTTCTCCATCAAAAAGTAATGTCATTGGCAATAACACTAGAGCTCATGATGAATGAAAGTAAAGTAATTTAATATTTAGGCCTTGTTTGGCAATTGGCGTTAGCGGATAGTGAATTGTGTTAGCGGTTTTGACCAACGAATTGTATCAGTAATTTGTAAAGAGATGTTTGGTAAAATTAGTTGTTTAGATTAGCAGTTAACATTTAAAATGACCTATAAGGGTATACATATATTTCATTAAAAACATAATAATAATAATAATTAGGGGAGCCCTTTGTTTTCCCGCTTTTCCCACATTGGTGGGAAAAGTCGGATTGGAGGATTTGGAGCCTCAAGGCTCCTTAAATTTGCATGCCCATCCATTGATAGGCAAACATTATTGAGGGGCAGCAGCGTTTTAGTTTTCAGCGGTTTGGAGCAAACCGCTGAATAACCAAAAATCTTCTTTTGACCTTGGTCAAAATGCCAAAGTGGCGGACCGCCATTTACCAAACAAGCCCTCAGCCTATATGCCCATTTACTGGAATAGCTCCAAGGAAATTCTAAAATCTCATTCCAAACTCGGAATATATGACCTTCTCACCTTCACGATTTTCCATATTTCAGATTTGTCTCATTTTCCACAGCTAGAAAATCAATTACATCTCCTTGTCAACATAAATTTTGAGGTATTAAAGCCTAGAACTACATTGGCATGAATCCACATCATGTTACAGCAGGAAAGGTTCAGAAAACAGTAAAATGAACAGGAAGAATTCTCATTTCATTTGAAAAGAAAAATGAATGACAGAGATTCAGAATAAGAATTATTATTACCTTCGCTCCCCAGTTAACATACTTGAAGTCATTGCTAATATATAGATCTAATGTCATCCAAACTACAACCTTAAATCCTGCAAATTTGAAACAGGATTAAAATACAATCACATGAAAGAGACTATAAAAGCAGCAACTCATCTAGAGAAAAATGAAGAAATTCTGCCAAAGAAATTGCAAGCAAACATTTTTCAAATACACATGAGAACAATCCTCAACAAACTAGTAAGGCCTCTCAATAATGATCCTATGTGAAGTAAAAGGAAAATATTCTCTCCAATGGCAAAGAAAAATATGTGGAAAGATCTAGTCCTGCTACCTAGTATCTGATATGTGGAGATTAGAACAAGATAATGTTTGATCTCACTTGAGCTCATTTTGAACACAGCTTATGCCAAGCCTAACCTGGTCAACTAGCTCACCTCTCACTTCATGTACAAACTTCTGATTTCTCACTTTTTAAAGTGTGAAAACATATCTGATAAGCAAAAAGTACAACCAATAGCTCCATAGAATCATATGAACACACTTTACATACTAAGTTAATATCACAAAAAATACTAGTAAAAAATCACAACATACTACAATTTATCTTATTAAAAAAAAAAAACAAACGATACTACAGTCTACTACTACCTTATCAATGTGTCCAAATAGTTTCCTTTTTTAATGCTTAATTGTAATTTAGTTGTAACAGTATAAACTCTGTCTCACACTTCAATTAACAAGCATTAAAAAGTCTGACTCTATTTCACCAGTTTCCAAATATATACGTTATTAAAACCTATAGCTCAATAAGAAAAAACAGTTAAAATCGCTTGTCACAGTGGTAGTGAGCAATAAAAGTAATCAGAGTCAGTAGAGCAAGAAGAAATTAAGCAAAGCAGTTCACAGCGTTGTCAAGCTAAGCGCAAGAATGACTAAATAGCTCATATAAGTGTCTAATGAAACTGGCTCAAGTACCAAAGATCATCAATATATCAACAAAACCACTATTTGCTTTCCATTTTACAAGTAAAGACATGTCAGCATTTCACTCTCCTTGTTTAAGAGAAACAAATATGAAACTTATCATTGGTTTACCATGTTTCTAAGTTCTAACACTACAAGTATGCTGCAAATGCAGAAATACCATATGCATATAAATTCTTGAGTGTTTGTGTGTTGATGAGTACTACCTGTTCCACAAATGCACATGATCATACTTCATAGTGTTCAAATTATGACCATACATTCAAATAATGCTCAGCCCGAGCATTCAGACAAAAGCCTCTGAGCATATAATTCACAACAGACACTCGATTTGTTAAACCCGCTATGATTTATTATGAATGATTGCATAAGTTACTCTATTTCTAGTAAGCTAGCTAAGTTCACCTTCAAACTCTTAAAATAGTGCATTCCTCCAACAAACTTCACTTCAAACACCACACAACAAATCATCTTATAACAAACCTCATTAACAACCCACATGGCATGATGTGATGGATGTAAAAACATAGCAAACCTTAAAATTGAAGTATGCATAAAGATTCACACAAGTCATATAAATTTCAAATACACTCCCAAGTCTACATTGATGACTACATAACAAGGTGAAAGCTCCAATTGCATATAACAATGCATAATGGATATAATTCTCAAATTTACTAGCCCTCTCCTAACCGCAGCTCGAAAATAAGTGTACTAATACCACTGGATAATAAAGGAAGAAGGCAGTACTGACTACCTGTTACCAAATGCCTAAACACACGAAGACTACTTTTACGGATGCGACAATATCAAACTTCTTTGAGCACAAAAAACACCTAAAGTCTCCAGACACAATTCGAATACGATCACCTGACGTTGTCCAAACCCTAAAATTCAAAGTTTCAAATGCCAGAAAAAAAAAAATACAACCACGGATAATACATAAACACGAGACTACAAGGATATCTTACCACGGAGAGAAGAGGGAAATTAACCGGATCTGCGAAAGCTCCGATCTGTGAGTTGTTCGAAAAGGACAACAAAGTAACAAACACGTATGCATATAAATTATATCTATATATATAAATATATACGTATATATGGGAGGGAGAGAGAAAGAGAGAGGGAAGGAGAGGATATGGTGCGTATATATGTATCGGTTTGTATAGAGGAATGGCGCAGGAGGACGGAGTGAGGAAGAGAGAGGGGGAGAGAAGGGAAATGGATGATCGAACCCAAATCCCTTTTATTAAACCAGGGTTAAGTTCCGAATTGGAATCCCCTGAAGTCAGATCAACATCGTTCCCTAATCTCCCAGGTATCGTCGTGGCGTACACGCCTTAATTAATTTTTCAATTACTTTTTTTTTTTTTTTTTTTTAGTGTTATTGACTCTATTACAATATATCTGTTCATAACAAATGATAGTAAGAAAAAAAAATATTTAGAGTTAATATTTATGGAGTGTTTATTTATCCGCAATAACAACCAAAATATTCACAATATATTTAGTTCATGAAATGAATTTTAAGAGAATATGAATATTATTACATAATCAATGAAATAGGCAAGAAATTAAATACGAATTGTATTCCATTGTTTGGTTTGCTGAAATAATAGACTTTAAAAATATTATTCCAATATTTGGTTGGTTTAAAGAATATAAATAAAATATGTTCTAAAAAACATAAATACCCCTAATACATATTTTTTTGAATGTTACTGGCTCTATTACAATATAGTATCTGTTCATATACTTTCTCAACCTTCCAAATGAAAGTCCAACCCGAGTACCATTAGACCACATAGTCTTGGTCCCTAATACATATTAGGAGTTTAAAGAATATAAATGAAACATTTTCCTTGTTTCCAAACATACCCTTAGAAAGTATTAGGAGTTTCAATAAAAATTCCAACACTATGCACATTAATGACCTGATGTGTTATAAGTTCATCTTACACAATGGTTCAACAATATTACACAATTATTTACAGTAAAGCCACAACAGACAAAGCATTCACACTCGCCTGCAGCCCGCTGGCTTGCCACCCTCCTTAGTATGCAGCCACCAGCCCGGGCTTGCAACCATTGGCTTCAGACCCGCCAACATCCACCCAAACTTCATTGACCCGACCAATGATTTTAAAAGGAGAATTGTACTGTGCAATTGAGTAAGCATATTCACTTGCAGAAGTGGAATTTGCCCATGGAGACCTGCTCAAGCTGAGAGCCAGTTTCTCAGCTTCTTTCACAATGTTGCGATCCCTTGCAAATCCAGAGAACTTCCTAACTGCAATGCAATGACTGGTCCAAGAATCAGGTCGCAGGTTCAGTTCAGGAAGCGGAGATGGTGGCTCAACTTGGAACTCCTCTGGCAAGTATAATTTGACAAAGTATGCTGATGAGTGAAGAGGTCCAGCTCCAGGGACAATGCTTGTCAAGACTGGTACCGTCATTGAGATACGAGAATAATTCAGATTTGCACCTTCAATGTACTGGAACAATCTGTGAGAACAATAAAAATCTTTTAGAACTACAACACTAAGCTTTCTAGCTGCGGAGTATTTAAAATATAATTCACTGTTTACACAATAAATATATTTTGCTGTTTTGCATGATTAGAGCCAGCACTGCTGCAACTACTAGAACAAGCATGTCAAGAGGAGTACAGTGGGCTTCAACCATTATTATAGATTCAGGGAAAGGGATAGCATGAGCATCCATGATATAGTTTGACAAAATGTGGCTACTCACAATTAAGAAGAGGGAGGAAAGTGAGGAGTTGGTAATCAAGTCATGGGTAAGTTCACTGGAAAGTCATGACAACTTTAAAGAGAAAACAAAAAGAATACATAAACGAAAGACCAATGAAAAGAAAAAGCAAAATTTGTATATCCAGTTACCCACTGCCCAGGCAATTGAAAGAACTAAGCGCACACCATCAAGCACAGTGGAATATACTTGCCTACTGAAACTGACTGTATTCCCACATCTTTTGTGAATCCAAAAACTGAACTCTATACTAATTTAAACAAACAAAACCAACCAAATAATGTGTTTTCATTAGTTTTATAATTTTAACAAAAAAGTGTCTGCCACTAATATAAAGGAAGCAACTGAAGTAAAAAGTGTTACCTACATTCAAGATACCTCCAGTATAGGATATTTGACTTATTCAACTGAGGAAATCAAATAGCAAAAATGATACGGAGTATTTGTCCAACAACTCCATAGAAAGTGGGGGTGAAAAAGAAGAAGGGGAAAACAAAGCATGTGGCTGCTCCACTAAAAGGATGCATTTCGAAGAGAGGAAAAAACATATGCACTACATTGATGAAGAACATTGAAATTGACATGATAGATTAACTTTTAATAACCACATTACCGAAGAAAGTAATGGACCTAACTAGAGCTTTTGATGCCCAATAAACTATGAAAGTCTGCAAATCCTGCACTTGCTACCTTAGTTTAGTGAGCATCATTTTTCCAATAGATTTACTCTCTGAATTCCCATTTGCCAGCTTCACATATTGTATCTCCTTTCTGGTTTCTCACTTTGCAAATCAAAAAAACCATGTCTACAGAGTCACTAGTTTCATTTCCTTTCAACACATTAAGGCATTCACATTGGTGATGGCCCTTTCTTCAATGTGTCATTAGTAAGTGCAGTACTTCTATTGTGATATTCAAGAACTTCTACCTAACAGAAAAATAATAATGAATGATAACTAGCTTGAGTTCCCCCCGACCCAGAAGCAAATACACGCCCATGTAGGAGATCATGAACAAAACTGTAAGTTACAGTCTGTAACCTTTCAAGTATTACTCTTCCACTTGGCTTCTGAAGGTGGCACTAGTTGAAATTCCAATGAAACTATAAATATATACTCCGTAAATGAAATCACAACCAATTATCTATCACGCTGAAAAGTGGCAAGAAACCACGAAGACAGATTCAAAATACAAGAAGATTGAATATAGTATATGAATATAGTATACCCCAGAAATTCGACTGTTTATACTTCAGCAGAGGGCTTTAATTAAAAAATTTAAAAATAATAATAATAAGTATATCAAAAAAAAAAAAAAAGGACCTGTGAAAGCCATCTCGGGTGGCTTTATCGAAAGAAATTTCATCAGTGTGTGCAGTCATCCAAACCGACTCCCTGTAAAATCGAACCTCGAAGTCCGACTCGGAGTGCAGCACCGTGAACTGCGGAGACTCTATCTCCTTGCACACAACCACTTCAGAATAGAAAGTCGTTGACATCATCACTACCGCGACGAGAGCTTCCTTCCATCTTGGCTGAACCATTTTTCTCAGTGCTTGCGAGGAATGAGGAATCCCAAAATGTCACGCAAGAAGAAATATTGACTTCATTGACAATTTTATTTTTTGGAAGACAGAGAAAAATGAAACTCTCTAAATTTTACCAAAAAAAAGTACTTAGGTGGTGTATTCAATCATGACTTTTGTGGAGTTTTAAAGACTTTTAAAATGATAGATATTAATAAACTTTGATTGACTTTTATAGAGTCGTTCAAAACTTTTTAAAACTTTATAAGACTCTATAAAAGTCTATATAAAAAACATTCATATACTTTTATCAACTTTTTATTTTAAAAAGTCTACAAAAGTCATTGAAATTCTAAATTGAATATATCATTACAAACTTTCAATGATTTTGATTCTTATCATTTACAATTTTCTTACAAAACATTTATAATATATCATAAAATTATTCTTATTATATAGTTCTTCACCCACATCAACATTTTCAACGTTATTATTTTTATCCATAGTATGCTGAGACTTATATGTTAATTACTTAGCTTATATATATTATTAATAAACATCAACAAAAAAAAAAAAAAAAAAAAACTATTTCATTAGAAATTCATAACAATATTGAATAATAAAATTTATAATAAAAGACTTGATCAAATAAAATATTTAAAAATATAATTACAAGTGGCATAAAATAAAAAAATAAAAATCCAATATTAATAATATATAGAAAATTATCCTTGATATATTGTTAGGCATCATGCAAAGAACTATTATTTGCAATAGCAATTTGAGACTGCAAACAACAACAAGGTGCTACTGTTTGCAACTCCAAATTGTTGTTACGAACAGTAATTCGCTATTCGTAGTAACCTATATATATATATATATATATATATATATATATATATATATATATATTACGAATATAAACATAAAAATAATCAAAATCAAAATATATAAGTATTTATATGAATATTATGAAACATATACTAAAATTTGACGATGAAAAATTTGCTTTGTTCATGTATTTAGGGAGAATTAGAGAAAGTTAGTGATAAAAAATTCATAGAAAAAAAATAAAAACCAATATAAACAAGCATTAATGAAGTAAAAATAATATTATTTCGAATTTTTAGATGAAGATTCTAAAGTTTATGAGAGAGAGAAAAATTGGTAGAGTTTAGGTATGAGAAAAATATAGGATAATGAAGAAAAAAATAATTTTATTGAATTTAGATAGATTTATAGAGTTTAAATAGGGAGAAAAAATAGAGTTTAAATAGAGAGAAAACATTCAAAGTTGTTAGAAAGAAAATTTGAAATCTTGGGGTTGATGGTCGGATTTCTAACTATTTATATTTGAGAAGGAAAAATCTACAAAAGTCTTAAAATTAAAAAGTTTACAAAAGTTCATAACTTTTTGAATACCACATGACTTTTAAAGACTCTTTAAAAGTCTTAATCGAATACCACACGACTTTTAAAGACACTTTAAAAATCTTGATTGAATACCGCCTGACTTTTAAAGTCTCTCTAAAAGTTTGAATTGAATACCTCCAAACTTTTAAAGTTCATAAGAGTCTTTAAAACTCTATGAAAGTCATGATTGAATACACCCCCCTTAGTCTCTAAATTTTTGAAAAGTGTAATTATATTATTTACACATGTTATATTGAGTTAATAAAATTTAAAAATTGATAAATAATATGCAACAGCAATTACATATTATTTTAATTTCGATATTATTTTTATACGAAAATTCGGTGGTTGGCGACGGTGTCGTCGGTCGCTATCTACCAGCGAAGGCGATCAGTTGATTGCCTCCTATGAAGAAGGCAACCAATTGATCGCCTTCGTCGGAGATGGAGATCGACTACAATTCAGCTATCACCAGTCACCGGAGATAATGTTGGAATCAAAATGGCATGTAATAGTATATTATTTATTGATTCTTTGACTTCATTGTCTCAATATAGTATGTTAACGTGTGTAGTTACATTTTTTAAAATTTAAAAATCTAATTGATTTTTCACTTTATGAGTTTATTTTACACTTTTTCTGATAAGATTGTATATTAGTCATTAAAATGTAAAGACTTCAAACACTTTCAAATATTGGTTGATAATTAAACTTTATTTCGATCTCAATTTGTTCATATTTTGAGATAAATATTAAGCACCCCTATAAAGTAGGAGTACAAAACATTGTTATTTCCAAATTTTACTTCCATGTGGCGAGTTTTGATAAGTAGGTCTCAAAATGTCTACATCAAAATTTTATATATAGAGTAAAAGTTATGAGTATAAGTAGATACACGTATTTTATAAATATACCATCATAATTGTTATTCTTGTTCCCAGAAAAATAAAACTTATAAATAAACAATCGTAATTTTTATTATTGTACCCAAAAAAATTTGCATATCATGGTAACTCCAATTGAACACAGAAGCAAGACCCCCTCACTTTGAGATGTTGACTTAATCTCGGGTCATAATTTTTATTCTTGATAGATGCAACCACCATGAGCCATGATTATTTTGTTATTGTGTCTAACAAAATTAGTCTAGCCAATTAAGAACAAATCTCTCTCTAAGTTTATTTTCTCAAATCCCACAAATTGATTTTCTTCCGTAATTAAAAGTCGTATGTAACATGTATAACTATTTAGCCAGCATTACAAAAATTCAAAATTGTATTGACATTTTGATAATTTATTTTTCTTATAAAACATATAATTCATACATGCAAAAGTCTCTTATATTCGATATGGAAATAGATGCCGGTGATTAAATTTAATCAATGAAAATGAAATATGAATATTTTTCACTTTAATTGCCTAACTTGTCTTGCTTAGCTATTTCATTTTTATTTTTCATGCACAATTAGTTGATGATACTATAAGCAAGACTAGCAAGTATGGAATTACATTTAATTAAATTTAGAATGAGAAATAATTCGTAAATTTAATCAATTAAATAAATGATTTGAACACATTTTCCTCATTCACTGTGGTACAGTTTGATGGAGCCGATGATAGGTATAATAGGAAGAGTTAAGAAAAGTAAATTGACATCTTTTTAATTACTTGTTCATTAGTTAGTACGCATTCGTAAGTATAACGTGACAACCATTTTTACAATATAGTACTCCGTATAATATATGTGATATAATATTTTAAAATTTCAAAAAAGTGATAAATCAATAATTCAACCAATCAAATACTATATATTAATCACTTTACTATGATTTCGTTGTTCAAACCGTTATAAATAAGCTAATTCTTCTATCAAAATATTTATTATGAATTAGAGGTGGATTTACCTCTAATAGTCTCCGCAAAGAAGGGACAAAAAAATATAAACTAGCTCGATCTATACATGCATACATGATCCCTTGAGTCACATATATAGCCGAATACGACTGGTTATTCGCTGGCGACAAATTGGACAGTCAGACACTATTGCACCACATTCCCTGCAAGTCTGTGATAATATACATTGACTCTTGGGTTATATATATAGTCTCAGTCCACAAGAAGCAGAAAACAAGTTTAACAAATCAAACTAAATATAGAATTTTAAGTATTGATTCGATCGCACATCAGAGCTTACCGTGTGTCCACAACCAAAGGCCATGTCCTTCATACTCGTCAAACACACTGGGCATGCCTTCATTAATTATTTACGGAAAACAAATTTAACAAAGTTAGCGCTAGGCCGGCGGCCAACTTATTAAAAAAAATTTCTAAGTCACATAAGAAAATTACATTTGAAAAATCTGGAGGATTGCATTACATTGCACATACTATATATATACATATATGTGAAATTGGAAATCAATTCAAAGTGCATAATCTATATGCTACCTGAGTTTCTTCATCATGTGTAGATGTTGAAAGACTATTTGGTTGACGATGCGTATATGGAATAGGTGGGGGTCGTGGAATTACTTTCTTTGCTTTACCTGTCACATGCCTTTTGCACAGATGATATACAAATAACGTGTGAGATATATAATTAAAATGGTTTTATATCATATTGGAGCATTATATATATATATATGGAGTTGCATAGCATAAGAATAAAAGGCCTTAGCTTGCCTTAATTAGCTTGATGTACGTAGTAGTCAATTCACAAGCACTCCACTCTCACCCATGCATTGACTTTAATTTTAGGTTAATCATGGACGATAAAAATGAGAAACTTAGCTAGCTAGCTTGTCTCAAAATATGTACAATAGAGCCAAACTAGTTAGGCAATTTGAGAATATAATACATGATGCTGTCACTAAATAGTACCTAGCTAGGCAACCACAATATGAATTGAAAATTGCATGATTGTACTACGTACCCTAGTAGACCAAATTCTTTCGCTGCTTGATACTGGATAGGGATTTCCATAAGTGCAGCAAGGGCAAACCTAGTTTCTTTTTCAGAATCAGTTCTATATGTTGACATGATGGCAGTAAAATTGACAAACTGCACCAACATCACAGGAAATTAAAAAAAAAAAAAACTATCAACTTGAGTGTGTTTGACAAGTCATTAGAAACTTAACCAATGAACAAGCGAGCTGAAGACTATATATTACAAATTCAAATACAAGAGTTCTACCTGAAAATTGTCAAATTGACGAGTAGGAATTCTATCATCAAAATTTTTCATGTCTTCCCAAGGTCCGTCACCAACACCAACCAGAACAATAGATAGAGGATACATACTGATAACAAAGACAAAAGGAGTATGTATTGTTTAATATGCACTATTAAAAAAGGTACAGGTTGCAATTATTATGAATATGCAGTTTTAATTTGCTTTGTTTGAGAATAGTTTAAGTGTAAAAGTGTAAAACTCAGCTCGATTTCAAATGTTGTTACTACTTGTGTCGCGATCTCAGTGCTGAGCGAATGAGAGAAAGAAGAGAAGAGAGAAACGGAAGAAAGTTGATTTTCATTATTGAACCAAGCAGCAGCTCATTACAACCAATTTATCCTTCAGGCAAAGTCATACCAAGAAATGGTTATAACTGCCTTCATAAGGTCAATTACAAGAATGCCCTCACTTTACCAAATTAACTAGGGGCGTTTTAGTCTTCTCTAATATCCCCCGTAAGCTTGGCGTATATAGATCATGTACACCAAGCTTAGCCTTGAAGGTCTGAAACAGAGAAGATGGCAGAGGCTTAGTAAACCCATCTGCCGTTTGATTAATGGAGGAAACAGAAAGAAGTTTGATCAAGCCTTGGTCTATCTTCTCACGAACCACATGACAGTCAATCTCAATATGCTTGGTACGTTCGTGGAAGACGGAATTCTCGGCAATTGCGATCGCAGACTTGCTATCACAAAACAAGGTGGCAGGCTTGGTTGGTGTGAGCTGTAAATCATGGAGTAAATACTCAAGCCACTGAACCTCACATACGGTAGTCGCAAGTGCTCTATATTCTGCTTCCGAGCTAGAGCGAGACACAGTTACTTGTTTCTTCGAACGCCATGATATGATGGAAGTGCTAAGGAAAACACAGTAACTGGTGATGGACTTACGTGTCTCTGTGCATGCTGCCCAGTTCGAGTCTGAAAAAGCCTTGAGATGCATGCTGGTTTGTGTAGGGTAAAACAGCCCCTGACCTGGTGCACCCTTGATGTATCTCAAGACGCGATGGGCTGCTGCTAGGTGAGCGTCCGTGGGGATGTCAACAAACTGGCTTAATTGTTGTACCGCATAGGTGATATCCGGCCTAGTAGCCGTGAGGTACAAAAGTCTGCCAACCAATCTCCTATACTGTCCGGGATCGCTGATAGGAACTCTTTCATTATGGCAAAGCTTTAAGCCTGAAGCCATTGGAGTGTTAACAGGCTTACACTCCAAGAAACCAGCCTCTTCCAAGATCTCTAGAGCGTATTTACGCTGACATATAGTTAGACCTGCATTAGTCATGTGTGCCTCGATCCCTAGGAAGTAATTCAAAGTTCCTAGATCCTTGATCTTGAATGTGGAGTCCAAAAAGCTTTTAAGGCTTCGGATGGGATCCAGTTCTGCGCAGGTGACTAGTATGTCATCGACATATACCAAGAGGGCAATAAACTGTCGTCCTTCACCCTTTGTAAACAAGGACGGATCGGCCTTGGATTGTTTAAATCCAATGTGAATAAGAGCTGTGCTTAGTTTGGCGTTCCATTGACGGCTAGCCTGCTTTAAACCATATAGTGACCTCATCAGTTTGCATACCAGATTCTGCTTCCCATTCTCAAATCCCGGAGGCAATGTCATGTATACTTCTTCATTTAGATCGCCATGAAGAAATGCGTTATTTACATCTAGCTGGTGGATGTGCCAAGATCTAGCAGCAGCAATGCATAAAAAGGTTCTGATCGTTGTTAGCCTGGCAACTGGTGAGAAAGTCTCCAAGTAATCAACGCCAAGTTGCTGTGTATATCCCTTAGCTACAAGCCTAGCTTTGTGCCTCTCGATTGTGCCATCGGCCTTCAACTTTACTTTGTAGACCCACTTACAACCAATGGGGATTTTTCCCGGAGGTAGCTTAGTGAGTTGCCAAGTCTTGTTCTCTTGCAGAGCAGTAATTTCAGCGAGCATAGCATCTCTCCAACAGGCATGCTTGACTGCTTGTATATAAGTCTTTGGCTCAATAGTTGAAAGGACCGATAAGGCAAAACTCCTGTGGGAAGGCTCAAGATGATCATGAGTCATCACCTTTGATAAATGATGTGGTGATGTTTTGGTATGCATAACACTATCACAGTAGTAATCCTGCAATCGACTGGATGGTTACCTTTGTCTATTTGAGCGACGAATTTGGGCAGGCTGAATTGGATTAGAACCACTTGTGCTATCATCAATAGCAGGTGCATGATACTGGATAGAGGTACTGCCTTCAGGATCAGTACTGACTACATTAGGCTCACTGTGTCCAGAGTTTAAAATCTGCTCATTGGCTTCATTCCTGTGATGGGATACTGGTACAAGTGATGAAGCAGGTTCCTCTTGTGGCTGATGGTGTGTATGAGGCCTAAGTTCCACATTCTCAGTTGTGGGAAGAATAGGCAGAGATGGAGCCATGGGGTCCATGGTGTGGGTGGACCGAGAAATAAGAGGAAAGTTATCCTCATAAAAGACCACATCCCGGGATATGAATATGGATTTGTCAGCTATATCAAAAACAATATAGCCTTTTACTCCTGCAGGCACACCAACAAAAACACATTTCCGGCTCCTTGGAGCTAGCTTATGTCGAGAGTTAGAGAGAGTGGCAGCATAGCATAAGCAGCCCAAACTTTCAAAGTGCTAAGGTCAGGAGGCTTACCATACAATCTCAGATATGGATTCGACCAATTGAGAATGGCCGAAGGCAATCTATTGATGAGATACACTGCATGCATGACACATTGACCCCAAAGTTCAAGAGGGAGGCCTGCCTGGAACCTTAGAGCTCGAGCTACTGCAAGGATATGTTGATGTTTTCTTTCCACCACAGCATTCTGCTGTGGGGTATTGACGCATGATCTCTGGTGAACAGTCCCATTCTTGTTGAAAAAATCCTTCAAGTCGAACTCTAGACCATTGTCACTTCTCACAGTCTTGATGATTACTCCAAACTGAGTATGCACCATTTTAAAAAAATTCTTGATCTCATCCCGAGTGTCTGATTTTCGTCTCATGAGTTTCAACCATGTGTGTCTAGAGTAATCATCCACTATAGTTAAAAAATACCTCTCCCCCTTTACGGTTTCAACAGGGAAAGGACCCCATATGTCCATGTGGACCAAATCAAAGCAAGCCATAGAGCTACTGGTACTCATGGGAAAGGAAGATCTCCTGTGTTTGGCTAGGTGGCAAGTATCACACACCAAGTTCTTTGTGTTAGAGACAGGAATATCAAGAAGGTGCAATTTATTAATAGGGAAATGTCCTAGCCGTTGATGCCATAGCTCAACATTATTACATTGCATAAGAGAATTATCAAAAACAATAGAATTGACATTAGAAACTGGTGGCTCATTCAAGAAGTATAATCCTTTCTCTTCTTTAGCAAATCCACTGATCTTCCCATGGTCCACTAGAAGGCACTGAGCATAAGCAAATATCAACAGATGAGAGGAATTTTTCAGCAACTTGTTCACAGATATAATGTTGAATTTAAATGATGGAATATGCAAAGCATCACACAGCCACAAATTGTTTTTCAGCCTTATGTTGCCCATATGTTTAACAGTGGCACTGTTCCCATTTGGCAAGTTAACCATGACTCCTTCTACTGCTTGATAGTCATTAAAGAACTCAAGGGAACAAATTATATGGTCAGTAGCACCTGAGTCCACAATCCATGTAGATGACATAGAAACTGAGTTAATCTGAGTAAGTTTAGAAAACTTGCCTTCATTCCCACTGTTGTCAGTATTGAATTTAGGGACCAAAGTTACCGCAGCGGTGCTAGAGTGTTGATTGTTCCCCAACTGGTTTTGGAGGAGAGAAATAAGGCTTTGGATCTGATTAGCTGGGATGTTCTCGGACTGAGGTGTGAACACTGCATTAGAAATCTGCTGCTTGCCTTTAGACTTATAGCCTGGTATCCATCCCGGAGGATAGCCATGCTTTTTGTAACACTTCTCGATTGTATGTCCACTCATGCCACAGAAGGTGCACCTAGCTGTGTTCTTAGATCCTCCTCCCATGTTCACTGGTTTCCTGTTATTGACAAAATTAACAGTAGCATTAAAGTCATTAGACTGGTTCTGTCCAGTCTCTACTGCGTTAGCGTGGGCGATTTCTAATCCAATGGTGTTCAAATTGGTGATGTTAAGCTGCCTTTCAAACTTCTCGGCCATCACAAATACTTTGTGTAACTCGGGAAGGGGATCAAGCACAAGGACTCCGGATTTCAGAGAGTTGTATTCCTCATTTAAACCTTGCAAAAATCTAATGATCTGGTCGATTTCTCTGTCTTTCCTGATTTCGTCTACTAAATCACACGAGCAGCGTGGAACACACTTACAGATGGGAAGGGGACGAAGAGCATTCATCTCCTCTCAGAGAGTCCGGCAGCTAGTGTAGTAATCATTAACCGTCATACTTCCCTGTCTCAAGCCATAAATTTCGTTTTGCAGAGACGAGATGCGATGTGCATCTCGTTGTGAGAATCGTCTTCTTAAATCGTTCCAGATTTCCTTGGCCTCTTCCATATACATCACGCTTTGCGCTATGGATGTGTTGACGGACTTCAGGATCCACGCCTTGACAATGAGATTGCATCTTCTCCAAGCGCCGTACTGAGCATGGCTGTATTCCGGCGCCTGGAAGCTTCCGTCGACTAGGCCCCATTTGTTCTTCACTTCAAGGGCGACGCGCATGGAGATGCTCCATGAGCCGTAGTTTCCGCTGCCGGCAAGAGGTGGACTGACGAGAATCGCGTTGGCATTCTCATTAACGTTCAGATACAGGGGATTGTCTATGTCTTCATTCGAGTTGTTCCTCTGCGGAACTCTCTGTGTGTTGATCGTCTGAGGTGCGCGAACGGGAGATCCGATGATCGGAGATCCTGCACGAACTGCTTGACTTGACTCGCCGGAGCCACTAACTGTGGCGGCGTAACTTGCTCGCCGTGGCTCTGATACCATGTCGCGATCTCAGTGCTGAGCGAATGAGAGAAAGAAGAGAAGAGAGAAACGGAAGAAAGTTGATTTTCATTATTGAACCAAGCAGCAGCTCATTACAACCAATTTATCCTTCAGGCAAAGTCATACCAAGAAATGGTTATAACTGCCTTCATAAGGTCAATTACAAGAATGCCCTCACTTTACCAAATTAACTAGGGGCGTTTTAGTCTTCTCCAATAACTTGTTTGTATAGTAACAATACCTAGTATAATGAATAATGTGTACTCATGTAGCTAGTTGCTAGCTTTTCAATCAACTATCAACAAAGAAGAAATAAAGAAAACAAAGTAAGTTCTATATATACCGGTTCAAAAAGTAGCTAAGAAAGTCCAAAAAGAATATACAGTACTGAATAATTTATGAGTTTAATAAGGATTGTGTTTAGTATTCATAATATAATAAAGATTTGACTCATTATTCCTATTATATATATATATATATATATATATATATATATATATATATATATATATATCTAAAAACATAATAAGTTTTAATCCAGGTTATGTCCTTGATTTTATGTCCGTTTTTTCTGTTAATTTTTTTTGTACCTTATGCTATAAATGTTGTACTACATAATTATTTGGACAAAAATACCCCTGCCGTTATAACTTCTGTTATCTTTCACATTATAATTATTATGCACATGCATACACAATATCTTTTTCTTACCTTCTTCAATTGGTAAGTTTGATTTTATTTAGATTTTAATTAAATATTACCATAATTATATTTAGTAATATATCATTTTTATAATTCTTACTTCATTAATATTAATATGAATTTTATATATATATATATATATATATATAGGAAAATAGCTGCAACTGTTGAAGCATTAATTATATATGTGTGTGTTGTGTGTTCAATCCACAGATACAAATATATTCTGATCAAACAGCACATATATACACAATATAATGTTTCTCCGCGCCTTGAGTGGATGGTGTACATACCTTGCATCGACAATAGAAGAAATAGTTCTCTCTTCCTGAGGGCTGAGTTCTGTATCCCTTGTATTAACACTTCTTGTAACCTTCACGAATCATGACAAAAAGTAAGGTGCTTGGATACAGATGAAACTCGTATATATGCTGAGAGATGGCCGGCCGGCCTGGAGATCGATAATGTATATATGTAGCCTGGCCTGTAGGCTAGCTAGCTGGGTGTTAGATCTAACCTGCCCATCTGCTATAATAACCAGGACATGGAATTGCCCGCCACTTTTCTCCACCACGTCTATTGCAGCATCTATGACTGGCCCATAAGATGTTGGCCCTTCAACACACATATATAATTATATATATATTTATACTACGAACTACTTTAGAATATATTTATATATAAATAATGGTTACGTTCTAGCTAATATACAATACAAAGATACTAACATATTAATTTAAAGAAATAAAAGGCCGGGCATAGTTCCTGACATAGTTACAAAAACATACTGACATAGTTATAAATATATTGTATAATACCAGATAATTTCAAATTTGAGACGTTGTTCCTGTAGCAAGCTAAGACTTCTTCAAAGCCATGACAAGGGGAATGATGAGAGTGAAAGCTGAACACTTGTTGGTCATGTGTACCCACTGCCACAAGAAGCAATGGATGCAAATTAAACTAAATTTGGTAAAGGCCTGCAGCCTGCCGGTAAGAACAAATTAAAACAGACGACAATATAATCCAATCCAAGATTGTAAATTGGGAAGCTTAGCTTAATTAATTAATTACCATCACCAAACCCAAAACAGGGAATCAAATTGTCTTCATCAAGTGGAGCCAGTGTTTTCCCAATAATAGATATGGCTTTCTCATATGGATTAGGCTGCTCACCAATTGTATGGAGGCTCCTATTGTTGAATGACACTTTGCCTTCAGCAAGAGATCAGATCGAAATAATCCATATATGCATATGGTGAAAAGATGAATTAACATATAAGTCGCATGCGGCATGCATATATGCATGCCCACAATACACTGGAATATAATGAATGAAATCGATCGATCAATTGACATTTCGACCAACCTGTCCATTCATTACTCTTTGTGAAGTCAATACCAATAATTAGATTTGATGATTCTAGACCTGATTCCCTCAAGGCTGCTGTAATCTGCATGTAGATCAGAGCCATGCATGCAATGATATGATATATTTTTGGCAAATTAATCCGTATATATTTTTAATTATTATGGACTACGGAGTATATAATTTTAGATTATGAACGGCTTCAAGTGCCATGGGTAGTAAGTAGTAACATTTTCTTCTGGAAAAGAAAAAAGATTTGTGAAGCAACCTGATCAAGGGAAGTGAAGTTATCAGGGATGTACTGGTACTTGTTCTTCGCCCTCGTCTTCTTCTCAGCTTCCTCGGTTTTTCCGACGCTACTGCTTGCCATCTTGGAAGAAAGGGTTCGCCGGAGGGAAGTAAAACTATTATTACGAGAACCAGGGGGTTGGGTTTGTCCACGGTACGATGATGCACGGGTTGTTGACGTTGTTCCGGGGCTTCTGCTTGAAGCAGTATTGCTCTGTTTACGAGATTTTGCCAAGGAAAAAATACTACCCATCGCTCTCCAGTCTCCCGCGCTTGAAATTAAAGTTCCTTCATTCGTGCATCTATCGCTTAAATTAGCTTGTAGATCAGAGTACTAGCTAGGGAACATCAACATAGAAGAAGATCAGAGGACCCACGCAGACTATGATATATTCTTTAAGTAAATTAAGTGGCATCCAATTCCAATGGCTTTACTTGCTAATGTGAATGGAATATGATTCCATTTTCCATAGAATATGTATAATATATGGATAAAATTACACTTTTGTCGTTATTAATTTTAATCAACAACTTTAAAAACTAACAATTTAGTACTGTAATTATGCAAATTTTAACAATTTGGTCTATCCGGCCAATTGTTACCGTTAATCTATTTTAATTTGTTTAATTCAGGGATAAATCCGACATTTTAGATTCTTTCTTCTTCTTTCCTGCACCTGCTGGCCGGAACCTCACTTTCCTTGCACCGGCGTTATGAATTTCTCCTTCTCTGTTGCCTTCGTCGTCGTAAATTGGTGGACACAACAAATAGGGCACCATTAGCTGTCTGGCACCACTGAATCCTGTCAATCTTCTCCTCAATCTCCAAACTCTTGAGATAATCAAACTAAATAACAATTAGCAGGGACATAATTACAACTTTACTTGAGACAAATAAGAAACAGAAAAATATCTCATAAATGATTCAATCAGTGCCAACAGAGTGCTGAGTCTTGGACTGCAGCGGTGCAAGCATTATTTTTTGCCCAAATGGACCACCTAATCTCCCTTTACAATCCATAATGCCATAATAGATTACACAGATTTGGCTCTTGATTTTTAGGAAGTTAATATTTCATAAGCTTTTGAATTTGAAAAAAAAAAGGATAAAAGCTAAAGCAAATATGTTAGGTGGCTTTTCAAGCCTGAGATTTACGACGACGGCAGCGATAGATAAGGAGAAGGTCATAACCCGGGCGTAACGAAAGTGAGACTCCCGTAAGCAAGTCCAAGGAAGAAAAAAGAAAACTCTAGAATGATCGATTTGCCCCTGAAATAAATAAATTAAAATGGATTAAAATGATTTCAAATAATTAGCTGCCAATTTGGCCAGATGAACTAAATTAAATCTTATAAAAATTGCATAATTATTAGTTTTTAAAATCGTGAATTGAAATTAACAAGACCTTAATAGTCATAAGATCAAAAGTGTAATTTTCTCATAATATATTTGTATGTGTCAATTTTATACCGAGCAGTCAAGCACATATATATTACTTGTGAAGCATGAGGTTTTACAGACGTGTCAACTCCAAGCTCTTAGCCGTTAGAGGTAGTGCTTAAGTTAAGTTATAAATAAGTCATGAAATATAGTTAGCATTATACTAATATTAAGAGATCTCTACTTAAGGCATGCTTTTAAGGATCTTAGAGATCATACGGTGTACTGTTTTGTACAATTTGGATAATTTTCTCTCTTCAGTTGCTCATATATATTTTATTTTGAGAAACATCCATTAAGATACCAAGAATAAACATTGGGTTTGTTCATAAAGGATTCAAGTTGGGAAATCAAAATCAATGTGATCATAGGAGATATTACTCACTTATTCAGTAGAGGACATATTACTATGGTTCGTGTGTTTTGTTCTTTGATGAGAGTTTGCTAGTACTTGCATCAAGTGGGAGACTGTAAGACTTTCCCGTATAATATATATTATATATTATGGGTCTTACTTATGTGGTGCAAGTGGACTAGGCCTATTAGTAATTGGTTGGGTTGGACCTTTAGGTTTAAGTCTGTATTCCACCAATGTGCCTATATAAAGCCTTTATTGATGTGATACAAGATACATGATACATTATATGGTACTCATACTGCTTAGAAAATATCAATACACCATCTAAGATTATGAGTCAAGTATGAGATAATTGCAAATTTACTTGATACTGATAATTGCCACGTACGCAGTAATTAAGTAAATACGAGACCAATTAAAGCAAATAAATGTCTTTTATTGATCACGGTGAAGACCCTAAGTACAATCTACTTGGTTGCTCTGAGTGCCGACTGACTGCGGTCGGGATTCTCTAACAACAACCTTCGATCGTCCAAAAGTCCCTCCCACTTAGCTATCGCGGGTATTTATAGCCGCGGAGCAGGAGACACAAATCCGACCGTTCGGCATGTCCTCCACGTAGCCACCACGTGTCATCCTCCCGGGTGCCCTGCCTGTCGCTGCATGGAGCCGCCACGTATCCTTCGTGGCTCTCTCGCCTAAGAGCTACCGCTCAGTGGTCGACACTCCCGCTCGGGTAACTCCCGGTCGTGTCCCGACCGGGTCTTTCACAAGAAACCCGACCTGTTACCTGCAAAGACAAGAAGAAAAGGACGAAGGCACACGGATCGGGGTAAAACTATGTCGGTCGGGATATTCCCTACCATTACTGTTCAAGAGGCAATACAACATGATATTAACCATGGCTGAAGATCTACAGTGCTTCCACTTTTACTACTACGAGTTAAGTTTCTCGTAATTATTTTCTATATAGTTAAATTATATTTAGATCTCACATATGTATGTGCCAATTTTATAGCGAGCAGTCAAGCACACATATATTGGCGCCGACATATATATTACTTGTGAAGCATGAGGTTTTACGTACAGGAATACCAATTGCAATTGGTGGTCAACTCTAATAAGTGTGCTGTGTCAATAGGGCAATGGACTTGGAATACAAATATAAAATAAATACTTATCACAAAACTCCAACCTCTTGCAGCTTTGATCTATAGATTGACATTGACATTTGACAACACCGTTCACAAATCACAACATTGTTAAGATAATATATATATATATATATATATATATATATATATATATATATATATATATATATATATATTGTTTTTGAAAACTGATTATAATGTTGTTAGTCCTTAAAGTAATAAAATTATTAATTTTGTTATTTTAAATTGGGTCAAATTCAACTTTTTTTTTTCAGAGAATAAAATGGTATAAAAGAATATAAATTTTAAAGTAATAGAATTGTATAAAATATTGGGAGAACGCAATGATGCTGCTGCATGTGCCAAAGGGTTTTTGTGTAATCTCACAATACCAAGTTAGTTAGGAGCGGTTACGTCATAGCAGTGTATATAAACGAGCTCCTTTGTAATCTGTATAATCTTTTCCCAGTTACTTACTGAATAAACACTTTCTCTCCTTCCATCTTCTAAATGTTAGCTTAGTCGACATGGTATCAGAGCAGTGGCGTACCACCTGCGCCGCCGCCGTCACCAGCGCCGGTGAAACCAGCCAGGGAACGAACGCATCTTCACCGATTGCGCAAACACCAGGCCAAATTGCTCTAGGAGCGATTCCGCAGGGGAGTCCCTTTCGATCCGAGAGAAATTACATCTACGAGTTGGAAAATCCTCTGTTCCTCAGTTCCAGTGATAGTACGTATGCGGTTCTCGTCAGTCCGGCGTTGTCTGGAAGCGCGAACTACGGCAGTTGGAGTATATCGATGAAGATCGCCTTAGAAGTGAAGAACAAGTGGACGATCGTCGATGGAAGCACTCCACCACTGAACAGAGAGCACAACCTCTACGTTACTTGGAGACGATGCAACTTGATGATCTGTTCTTGGATCTTCAAGTCTGTGCATCCCTCCATAGCACAAAGCGTAATGCATCTTGACAATGCAAAAAGCATTTGGGAGGATCTGAGACGTAGGTTCTCACAACAGGACGCACATAAGATTTCGAGCTTGCAGTCTGAGATCTATGGCTTGAAACAAGGATCTCTTTCCGTCAGTGATTATTACACTAGATGCAGAACGTTGTGGGAGGAGATGAACACATTGCGGCCGTTTCCTCTTTGTAAATGTGATCCCAGGTGCAGCTGTGACCTCGCTGACATCATCAGAAAAGAAAGAGACACGGATCAAGTGATTCGATTCCTACAGGGGCTTAATGATGATTACAATAGCCTAAAATCTAATGTGCTTGTTTTAGATCCTTTACCAGAGGTTTATAAGATCTTTGTTATGGTAGAAAAACTGGAAAGGCAAATCACATTAACCAATCTAAGTTTAGCAGGTCCAGAGGTTGTTCAAGCCAATGCTGTGCAAGGCTCCATGAATGATGAGATAATAGCAGTTGTTCATGGCTCTTTTAATGGTGAAGGCAAAATGCACTTATTGCGGAATGACTGGACACACCATTGATAAGTGCTATAAGAAGCACGGTTACCCTCCCGGTTGGGTGCAGGGTTATAAATCCAAAGCTAAGCAGCAACAAGCTACAACTGCGATGAACACTGCTGGTGATCTAGGATTCTCCTCTGAACAACTGCAGAAGATGCTCTCTTATTTGCATAATCAAATGAGCCAAACAGCTGGATCATCTGGCTCAAGCTTGTCTGCTGCAATCACATTGTCTCCAAGATTTGATGAACCACACACATCTGAAGGCAAGTATTTGGTTAACTCCCTCTCTTTAAATAACTCTACTTGGATTCTTGACTCAGGAGCTACAAATCATATTGTCTCTTCTCTTGACCTTCTTGATAATTGCCGTGAGGCCAATGGAGTTGAAGTTAATCTTCCTACTGGGCAGTGTGTTTCAGTCAAACACATAGGAGATGTGAGGTTCAGTGACACCCTACGGTTGAAAGAAGCCTTATACATCCCCCTATTCAAGTTCAACATCATTTCCGTGAGCAAGTTGATTAATGATGCTGCTTATAAACTAACTTTCGTGTCCAAACAGTGCTTGATTCAGGGGAGGCTTGGGCAGATAGTTGGATTAGCTAAAGAGGAAAGAGGTCTATATTTGATGCAACCATCCAGGTGAACCAAAAACTATGTCATGCAATGCATCGGTCTAGAAATTTGGCACAAAAGATTGGGGCATTTCCCAATGAACAAACTCCATCTCTTATGTGATATAGATATTCCTAGAAATAAAGATATGGCTTGTGATATATGTCATTTAGCTAAGCACAAACGTTCTCCATTTCCAATAAGTGTCTCTAATTCAAAAGCATGTTTTGATTTGATTCATATTGACATTTGGGGACCCTTTCCTGTTTGTTCTTTGAAAGGAGACTATTACTTCTTGACAATAGTTGATGACTACTCTAGATTTACTTGGATACATATGATGAAGAATAAGTCTGAGACAAGGCAGTTTATCAAGAACTTTCATGCCTATGCTTTCACTTAATTTGGCACCTTGATCAAAACAATCCGAAGTGATAATGGGGCAGAATTTAAAATGGAAAGTTTTTTCTTAGAAAAAGGGATCATTCATCAACGATCTTGTGTTCATACACCGCAACAAAACGCCATTGTAGAGCGTAAACACCAACACATCCTTAATGTTGCTAGATCTTTACGTTTTCAAGCTAATCTCCCCTTAGAATTTTGGGGACATTGTATTATGCATGCAGTTTTCATTATAAACAGGATTCCCTCACATGTCATTGAGCTCTCAAACCCCTATAAGAGGCTGTATGGAAATGATCCTGATATCAGCAACATTAGGGTGTTTGGTTGCCTATGCTATGCTGCCACTCTCAACACTAATAGGCATAAAATGGCAGCAAGAGGACAGAAGTGTATCTTTGTGGGTATCCCAGCTGGTATCAAAGGTTACTTATTGTATAATCTGGCTAATGGCTCTATTTTTGTGTCAAGGGATGTGGTCTTCTATGAATCTTCTTTTCCCATGACAGACAAAGGTGATCCGGATCAGCAACCTTCACATGAACCATCACTTCCCAACGTGCCTACCTCTTTGAATCTTGATTTGGAGCTATATGATCAGACTCAGTACATTCATAGTCCAGCAGGTTCTAATGTACCGCATGAACCAGCAGGTACTGGAATCTCACACGCCTTAACAGACTATGATACGCCTCAGGAACCATCTGCCTTTAATGCTCCTCTTGAACTGCTAGACCCTAGCATGTCACATGAACCAGTGGATAATAGTGTGCCACAACCTTGCAGCACTCATGACTCTGCCAGTCACACTAACCAAGAGGTTGTCATACAACCAAGAAGATCAGATCGTTGTCGCCATGCCCCAACCAAGCTTCTAGACTATTACTGTGACTCTACTATGATCCAAGGTTCATCACCTCACATTCTCTCTAAGGTCATATCATACAATCATCTCTCTTTGCCACACCGGAGATTTGCTTTGGCAGTTACCTCTATTGATGAGCCACGTACCTATAAGCAAGCCATACAACATAAGTGTTGGAGAGAGGCAATGGATGCAGAAATCAAAGCCTTGCAGCAGAACAACACTTGGACAATTGTCGATCTACCTTCCGGGAAGCATCCTATAGGATGCAAGTGGGTCAATAAGGTGAAGCTTAGAGCCGATGGATCAGTCGAACGCCATAAGGCTAGACTCGTAGCCAAGAGATACACTCAGCAACTAGGGGTAGACTATATTGAAACGTTCTCCCCGGTTGCTAGAATCACCACAATTCGAACATTCCTAGCTATGGCAACTTCTCAGGATTGGCATATCCACCAATTAGACATCAACAATGCATTCCTCCACGGAGATTTAGATGAGGAGGTCTACATGGTCTTACCACCCGGGTTCCAAGGCGAAAAACCGGGGCAGGTGTGCAAGTTACTACGGCCCCTATATGGCTTAAAGCAAGCTAGCCGGCAATGGAATGCCAAACTAAGCAATGCTTTAATTCAAATAGGTTTCACACAGTCTACCTCTGACCCATCTTTGTTTACAAGGGGGGGAAGATACTGATTTCATGGTTGTTCTCATATATGTCGATGACATACTTGTCACGAGTTCCACTTTGCAATTGATATGAGAACTCAAGGCATTCCTGCATACAACCTTCAAGATTAAGGACCTTGGACCCTTGGGATATTTCTTGGGGATTGAGGCTCGAATGGAGGAATCAGGATTGAACTTATGCCAAAGAAGATATGCTCTTGAGATTCTTGATGAAGCAGGATTCATTAACTGTAAGCCCGTCAACACTCCCATGGTCCTCGGTGCTAGGCTCACCAAAGACGGAGGCACCATTCTTAGTGATGCTTCCAGTTTCAGGCGACTTGTTGGCCGGTTGCTCTACCTCACCGCAACTAGACCGGACATAGCTTTTGCCGTTCAGCAGCTCAGCCAGTACGTAGATGCCCCGACGACTGAGCACTTGGCAGCTGCACATAGAGTTCTCCGATACATTAAGAAGGCTCCTGGCCAGGGCCTGTTCTATCCTAAGATAAATGACATGCATCTCAATGTATTTTCAGATTCTGACTGGGGCACTTGTTCAGACACTCGCCGGTCGATAACTGGCTTTTGTGTCTTCCTTGGGTCTGCGTTAATATCATGGAGGTTGAAGAAACAAGCGACCGTCTCTTGTTCATCATTCGAGGCGGAGTATCGTGCACCGGCAGCCACCGTTTGTGAAATTCAATGGATTACGACGCTGCTGCATGATCTACGGATACGACTAGACAAACTGACCGCTCTGTTTTGCGACAACAAGTCGGCGATTGTCATCGGAGAGAACCACGTGTTCCAAGAACGCACTAAACACTTTGACATAGATTGCCATATTGTGCTTGAGAAGCTCAATCAAGGGGTCATCAAGCTTTTATCTGTATCCTCCTCAGCTCAAGTTGCAGACGGATTCACTAAAGCTCTCCCCATCTCATCTTTTCAAACCTTCACGTCTAAACTAGGTGTTCAAGACCTTCACACTCTAGTTTACCGGGGGGGAGATATTGGGAGAACGCAAAATGTGGTTTAGCTACGTGCTTAGAAATACAACTAGGGAGTTTATTGCGGCAAAAAGTCTACCATGGCGTGGAATTTTCAATCCCAACGAAGCAGAAACTATGGCTATCCGTACGTGAAGCTTTAATAAGATTAAAGGATAAAAACTATGACTTTATTATCGAGGTGAAAACAGACTGTTTGCAAATTATTAACTCTTTCAACAACAATTATGGGGACTCTTACTTTAATTTGCTTATTCATGATATCAATGGAATGTTGATGAACTTTAATCACATTTATCATCAGGGTTTATTAGTCCGAATCAGACTGCTCATAGCATAGACTGAGAGTCTGTTTTTTTGTTAGGCGGTATGGAGTGGTGTGCCCACCCTCTTGACTTTATCTGTTATACCTGGATTACCCTCTCTTTGAATTTAGTTTTTGGTTACAGAGATGAGGGGTTAAACCCGGGTGGAGAGACTCCAAAAGAAAGCTAGTCCGATCATTGTGGTGGCACCCTTTGGGTTTAGTTGAATGATATGTTTTGTCTTTGTGTTTGAAAAAAAAAAAAAAAAAAAAAAAAAACTAGTTATAGTTATGTGTGTTTGTGTGTGAAATGTTGGTGTAATGGTATGACTTGGGCCGGCCGGCCTATAGAGTTGCATGAGATGGAAGGCTTATGCCAAAATAGTCCATCCAAGTCCAAATCAATATAATGCTTGCATTGCTTTAACAATCATTATACCTTACACCACGGGGCGCGTAGCACTGTGCGCCTCCCAAAATGACGTAGTTTTGTGATCAATTTTGGGAGGCATGGTAAGAAGTTGCTGTGATTATGTGTATTTGTTCACATAATTATGTGTACTTGTTCATGCAATTATGTGTATTTGTTCATTATGTACATTTTTTATACAATTATGTACATTCTTTTTATACAATTATGTAGATCCGAATCAGAAAATTTGTGTTTATTATATTAAGAGTTGATGTGTATTATGTTAAAAGTTTATCTTTATTATGTATTATGTTAGATTATGTGTATTATCTTTTAAAAAGAGTATGTATATTTTGTTTATAATTATGTACATTCATGTATACAATTATGTGTATTCTAGTATAATATTATGTATATTTTTGAACAACGGGTTTTTTTTTAAGAAAAAATTACTGCCATTCACTGGGGCGGGAAATTTCAAAAAAAAAATAAATAAAATTAAAACAACGTCGTTTTGCATCTGGGCGCACAGTGCAACGCGCACCATGGTGTAGGATATTAATTGCCCTGCTTTAATTTGCTTTGAGTCTGTGGTGACCGACAGGCCATCATAAGGCAAATTATTATGTGAATCCGGGTCCACATTGTAAGGTGGATTTAGATTTAAAAATACAAAATTTACATATTAAATGTTTATAATTTTTACATATTAAATATTTACAATTCAAATTTTAAATATTCAGTATGTAAATTGTGTATTAGATCAGGTTCATGATATAACTGCTGCCATCAGAATAATATCATACCGATCTTTTTGCGTCCATCAGCTTAATTGCTAATTCAAGTGATTTTTTTTTTTTTTTTTGTTTGAAGAAAATTCAAGTGATTTAAATATCGATCATGTGGACCAAATACATCAACCTGCATTTATATATTTAAGGAGGCCGTTTTCATCATAAATATGATCCTTTTATTTATTATATTTTATTATATATGGATAGAAATTAGGAAATCAAGTCAAAAGATCGGAGTTATTTTTATAAATATTTTAAAAAATAAAATTTATAATATTTTATAAAAATGATTTAATTTGTTTTTTTTATGTATTTTAAACCGTTAGATCTACTTTGAATTTGGATTTGTCCACAAATTCTTACCTGTGACATGGTTCTTATGGGAGTTGGAATCATTCTTGGATTTGTCTACAGATTCTTACTTTTACTTCACGATGTGACAAACAAGGATATGATATTTTTATCATGCGAGCCTCATAAAAGTATTTGTATCAATAATTTGTGAGAATGAGTAAAAGTTGATAGTAAGAAGTAAAGTTTTTTTTTTTTAAAAAATAAAATAGAAAAGTAATGTTAGTGGTGAGTGAGAGGGAATCTAATAGCAGGCCAGCAGGGCAGGGCAACTTCAAATTAAAGGAAGCGTGCATGATGTAAACAGAACAACAGAGGTTATTGAAACACTGCGTAATATAATAATCTTTGAAATGAGACTGACTGACATTATATTTATATATGTGTGTGTGCCTGTGCCTGTGCCAGTTCCAGTGGTACTGTCCCTAAAATATATCATATATACACTAACTAGGATATGATTCCCCTGCTAGCTTTATTATTTGCATCTGGAATGTTACTTTGAGTGAGACGACTTAGCTTTCTGATAATAAGAAGACTGATATTTTATTTATACTTCTCATCATATATATATATATATATATATATATATATATATATATATATATATATATATATATATATATATATATATATATATAAGTAGATAGATGGAGTGGTAGTGGTTCACAGCTTGATGAGTTAAAGTGAAGTGGGAAGCAATAAAGGCAGCACATCAGTGCCCCACTCTCCAGCGCCTATAAAGGGCTGAAGCAGGTACACCACCTTTTCCTAGGGGCCATACTGTACATATATACCTTTGTGCCATCCGACCGCATGCTTGCGTTACCACATGCTACCCATTTTCTTCGTATATTAATCCTACCCCATTATATTTGAATCCAATAAAGTAAGCAAGCTTGTATTTAAAAAAAAAAGAAATCATCTACTCCTTTCGTCCTATTTTATGTGTATGATTTCATGATATTTGACTGGAGTTATTTTTAATTTAATTTTTTATAATATTAAATTTAGTATTAGTGTACAAAATTTATATATTTAAAAATTACACTAAAAGTACTATTAAACACAAAAATCAAATTTAAAAATAAATAAAAATACTTAAAAAGAAAGAATAAAAAACTAATTTGACATAGTAAGTAGGACATATAAAATGAGACAAAGAGAGTATCATGTAATGAGAACATAAGACTGGATATACGTATGATTTACAGACGGAGTATATAATAATTGATGGAGACGTTCTGCATACTCAACTAACATTGATATTTTCTAATAACCGTGTGGTCTAGTAGTATTAAGTTGCTCAAAAAGTATATTCGAGCCTGTCTATATGGGAAGGTTGTGTGTTTGAACTTTAGTGGAAGCGGTATTGACTATTTGTGCTTCAGTAGGTTTAGAAAGTAATTATGAACAGATACAACATTGTAACATAGTGAATAGTACTATAACAAAATTTAAAAAAAAAAAAAAAAAAAAAAAAAAAAAAAAAAAAACTAACATTGGTATTTCGGATTGAAGATTAGGGCATTTAGTTAAGTTGGATGAGAAATCATCATATCGCTGTTCTAGTCACCTTCTCAGCAAAATAGTCAGTCACACTTGTCTCCAATTTCATTTTCATTCTTTATATTCTGTATATCTTCAAACAAATAAATAGTCATTGTCCTTACACTAATAAACATCAACTACCACTCTGCTAATATATCAGACATGTTTTGTGGTGTCACTGGTGTGTGTATATGTAATTGATTGAATTGAAAATTTCATCCTGCACTCTTATACTTTGATTTACTGAAAAGTCCATAACCAATACCTGAATGTGCATTTTAGGAGTTTGGGTCGCCTTGTGACTTTAACTAACAAAAAATTATAAGAAAATAAAATAATTTAGGTTGTCCATAGGTGACCGATTTAAATGGAAAATACCGATAAATCCTCACACCGCGAGTCAAATTTGAAACATTGTAATTATCAAACCAATAACTCTACCAATTCAGTTGGATTCCCCACCTTACACTCTTAGGCCTCGTTTGGTTTGCGAAAAATATTTGAGGAGAAATGAAATTGAAATTCTATGAAAAAGAAATTATCGGAAAGATTAATTACATTATTTGGTTGGTGAAAAATAAATTACTGGAAATATCGATTTCGGTTGAGTTTAGAATTGTAAGAAATAATGAGTATAAAGACAATAATATCCCTATATAATAATAACAACAACAATAATAATAATGGTAATTAAGAAAAGTTATTGAGGTCATAATTGTCCTACTAGTTTTTTATGAAAAACAAAATACCAAAGGAGGCCATGGAAAATGTTTTTCTATTTTTAAAGAAAATATTTTTCTTGAACCAAAAAAAAAAAAAAAAAAAAAAATCCTCAAATTTAGAGAAAACATTTTCCATGAACCAAATATGCGCTTATAAATTGCATGAGCATTTAAAGCCTCCTAATCTATCTAAATGAATAAAAGTAGTGTATTATATAATTATGGAATAAGGTTCAAATTGGCCACTGAACGTAACCTGAAAATGCAATTAGGCCATTGAACGAAAAAAAAAAGTGCAATTAGGCCACTAAACACTCCCAAAATGTGCAATTTCACCTGATAGCAGGTTAATCTCAATTTTAGCAGGTTATCTGCTTACGTGGCAGCTGAGTTGGCATTTTTAATAAATTTTAATTAATTTTTAATAAATTTTAATATTAATTTTTTATTAATTTTTTTTAAAAAAATAAAAATAACTTTATTTTATTTTTTATTTAATTTTTTCCAATTTTTTTATAAAATTTATTATTAAATTAATTATTAAAAATTATTTAAAAATTATTAAAAATGCCAACTAAGCTGCCACGTAAGCATACCTGCTAAAATTGATGGTAACCTGCTATCCGGTAAAATTGCATACGTTTGGAGAGTTCAGTGGCCTAATTGCACATTTTTTGAGTGTTCAATGGCCTAATTGCACTTTTTTTTTTCGTTCAGTGGCCTAATTGCATTTTCAGGTTACGTTCAGTGGCCAATTTCAACCTTATTCCTATAATTATTGCCACTAACTGATAAAAGAAAAGACAAATACTTGCACATTGGGAGCAAGCATACTTTAATTTACTTTATGCCCGCAACATAACACCATCCACTATATATCCTGCAGGTCCATTGCATGCATTATATATATAGTATTTTACTTTAAACTTTTTATGAATTTTCTTTCAAAATAGCATAAAAATTGTTGACTTGGATCGTAATAAAATTATTATATGTATGTTTTCAATTAAATTTTGATTACTATGGTCCACCAAAACCAAATGTCCCTACTATGGACCATCCTCTTCTACTCCACCACCTACCATGTTGATGTTGTTATTATTATTTGAATGTTGAAAATGCATGGCATTGATAATCATATGATCATTTTTCAAGCTGCGTAGATAACTGCATCCTAAACCAAAATTACACGTACACACACATATATGCATTTTCTAAATTAAATATCCTAACTTTAATGGCTTGAGCTAATGTTAATTAATTAGCATGCATTCACTATAGCTAAAAAAAGCTGGGTTAAAAAAAAAAGTATTTGTATCTTTGAAAATTCTACAGCATTCATATTGTAAAAATTATATACTCAATGTCTGACTGTATAGGTATACAACTATACATAATATATTATATACGGAGCAATTAATAAAATGTTGAATAGGTAATTAGTAGCCCCGGCCTATATTAATTAATTATTGACTAATCTGTTTTTATTGGGTTAACCCCACATATGACTTACCTCACTCTAATCTTTCCTCAACTTTAATATATGCTCAGCCTAAGTCTGGTGGTGTCAGAACACAACACCAAGACACATATACTTTAAAAAAATAAATATAAAAACACAGTTGTTCGTTCTTATCGATCTGTCAAATTGAGTCCATCCTGGCCTGGCCTCTTTTGAATATTTTCTTTTTTCAAAGTGTTGAAAATGGTGAGGCAGTGACTCTGTCTGAACTCTCTCTCTTTTGAATCTTTCCTACTATCTACTACCTCTGTTAGTTGTTTTGTTTTGTATGGATTTGTTGATAGAAACAGAAACAGTATCATTGCTTCCATGGACAAAATTTTGGAATAAACCCTGCTGTTGTGGTTACAGTAGAAGACAACCTCAATGCATCCAAACACAAAATCCGTCGTCGTCTTAGCACAACAAACATCCACAGAAGAAGAATACAAAAACATGGGCGCGGTTAATACTGAGAAAACATTTCCTGTAGTCATTTCTACATTATTATTTGTTGCTTTCTTGCTTCTTTCTTCATTTTGCCCTGTCGTCATCTCTGACACTAGTTCCGGCCGCGATGATCATCGTCATATATTGGCAAACCAAACTTTCCGACCAAGGCAAGAAACAATGAAGCTGAGGAGAATAAGAGCTTACCTTAAGAAGATCAACAAGCCCGCAGTGAAGACAATTCAGGCATTATTATATATATTCGATTATTATATTGTTGCTTTAATTTGTTTTAATTAATTCATTCCATTCCAAGATGAAGTGATCCAGTAGGTTTTTGTTGATGAGATGAGTGGGGTCTGGTCTTTAATTTAATTTTGTTGCAGAGTCCAGATGGGGATCTAATAGATTGCGTTCAATCTCATCTTCAACCGGCTTTCGACCATCCTGAGCTAAGAGGAAAGAAACCACTGGTACGTACGTACCACTTACTTAACCCAATAATTCAATGGCATTATATATATATATATATATGTGTGTGTGTTGTTTTGACCGGCGGCCGCATGGCTTTTTCTTCCGGCGTGTCCAACATTGCATATATATTTTCAAGCAATATTCTTTTTTATGTTAGTTGTTCTTAATTACATCAAATTAGGAACCTCCCGAGAGGCCCAAAGGTCACACCTCCAATAATAACATTAATAATGATGCAATGGAAGAGAGTTTTCAGCGGTGGTCAGATTTCGGGGAATCATGTCCGGAAGGGACTGTTCCTATAAGAAGAACTAGAGAGAAGGATGTGTTAAGAGCCAGCTCAGTCCGGAGATTTGGAAGGAAAATAATTAGAAGAGTGCGCCGAGACACTATGAGCAGTGATCATGAGGTAATAATTAATTAATATATATAATTAAGAAGCAAGCTAGCTACCTTCATGTTTAATTGGCAAATATATACTGGTACCTACGGTTTTAATTGGCAAATTAAAGATTAACAAAAAAAAAAAAAGAAGCTATATATATAAAGGTTTTTTCATATATACATACATAAGGTTTTTGAATTCATGACATATATCCAGCATGCGGTAGCTTTTGTAAATGGAGATGAGTACTATGGAGCCAAAGCCAACATAAATGTATGGACACCTAGGGTGACGGACCAATATGAATTCAGTCTGTCACAAATATGGGTCATCTCTGGCACATTTGGCAATGATCTTAACACCATTGAAGCTGGTTGGCAGGTACGTACCTACCTACTTTTATATATATGCATATACATGACGCCCGCAGTAACCTGGCTACTTAATTGTAGCATTAGATATATCACTACAGTTACTTGATAATGGAGATGGATCTAGCTAGCTTAATTAGCTAATTAATTAATATGGTGTATATATTACGTTGGTATTCAGGTGAGCCCCGGATTATATGGAGATAACTACCCCAGGTTCTTCACATATTGGACGGTAAGTATTATAAGTATATCGGTATGTATATATATGGTTCTAAAAAACTAAGGGTGTGTTTGGTTCATGAGTTTACACAGGAATGTGAATCAAAATTATAGTTAGTGTTTGGTTGATAATTTTTAAAATACAACTATAGAATTTAATTACACATTCAATTAAAAATCTCATTCCCTAATTAAAAGCGTGTATCATTTCATTTTGATTTTTAAGTTTGGATTAATGCTTTTAGATTTTTTTTTTTTTTTTGTTGGATGCTTTGGATGTCATTATATTAGGGATCAATTTCCTTAATTTTTTATTTTTATATTTTAAAAACCTTTATTCTCTACCTAACCAAACATCATTATTGGTAATCATTCCAATTTTACCATACTACCAAAATACTTTAACCAAAACACATTGTCATTACTAAGTATTTGATTCTATTCGGATTTCAATTCCCTTGTGCGAACCAAACCAAACACACCCTAATAGGTAATAGTGGCTGATATTATTCCATGGATGGATCTGAATTAAATTAATAAATATAATAATAATGCATGGGTGGTGAATGATATGATGTACAGACTGATGCATACCAAACCACAGGATGCTACAACTTGCTATGCTCCGGCTTTGTACAAACAAACAATAGGATTGCTATAGGGGCAGCAATATCACCCAGATCATCTTACAATGCCAGACAATTTGATATTGGCATAACCATCTGGAAGGTAAACTAAACTAAACTAAACTCGGATCCGAATCATTTATATTGCAAGATTCTCTACTTAGCTAGAGGGGCTAGAGCTAGCTGTACCTAACCAAACTAACCTTAATTAGTCAACTCCATCCATCTCCATTATATTTCTACTCGGATACGATCGATCTCAGATCAGCTCATTGAATAGTGAATACGGAATATATATTATTTATCAACTACATTACATACATGTCCACAGATAATGCCTTTTAGATCGAATTGAAGGCTTGAAGCTGGCTAAGCTAAGCCCTTGTCGATAGATAATGCATTATTTTATACATATATATATATATATATATATTTCTATTCAATTCAATTAATTCTACATACCCATTTTTATTGAACAAGCGTGCTAAGCTAAGATTATATACATATATCAATGCAATGCAATGCAGGATCCTAAGCATGGACACTGGTGGCTGGAGTTTGGGTCAGGACTTCTTATTGGGTACTGGCCATCATTCCTGTTCAGCCATCTGAGAGGGCATGCAAGCATGATACAATTTGGAGGAGAAATAGTTAACTCAAGATCAACGGGGTCCCACACTGCAACACAAATGGGTAGTGGTCATTTTGCAGATGAAGGGTTTGGCAAGGCATCATATTTTAGGAACTTGCAAACAGTGGACTGGGATAATAGCTTGGTTCCTTTGTCAAATCTTCACCTATTAGCCGACCATCCAAACTGTTATGATATCAAAGCGGGAAGAAATAATGTTTGGGGAAATTATTTTTACTATGGGGGTCCCGGAAGGAACTCTAAGTGTCCATAATCAAATCAAACTCACATACATCATGCATGCAATGGTAGTAGGCAGCTAGCTAGCTAATTAAGGTATGTTATATGTATCAGTTTTGATCTATCCTAAGCTAGTACTAGTACAGGCTGGGTTTGGGTTTGGGTTATTTATTTTCAGATTCATTCCATTTTTAATTAATTTCCTACTATATATGTATATATGCCTTCCGGATTGGATTTCTTATTTGTACTGTGTACGTATACAACGTATTTTACTAACCTACTTGCACGTATTGATCGATCTGATCGAGCATATATGCATTCATACATACTTGGCTATAATATAGTTACACTATCCGTCAATTTTGACTTATTTGATCACTACGTTAAAAAATCAATATAAGTGTTTGGTTAATTCATTTTTTGTAACTTCAAAATGCTAAAATTAGCTTTTTGAAAAAAAAAAAAAAAATTATACCAAACAACTATCAGTTAATAACAAATTTATCAAACATCATTCTACAATTAGCTAATATTATCAACTAGTTATATATACCATCTAATTAACTCAATCAGTTAAAAACTAATAACTATTAACTAAAGAACCATTTACCAAACAGGGCCAACCAGAGTAACAACCGGAGTTTCTACCTGGCCTACAGCTTATCCAGCCTAAGAAAATAATGTACTACTATACATATATAGATATAGATTTCTCTCTTGCACTTCCAATATGACAACTATAGATGAGATGTAAATTAAAATAAATTTCATTCAATTCGTAAAAATTGACCGTAGCTAGAGCTAAGACATATGCTAGCTACTGCTATATATATTATCATATCTTTGACCATTTACATAGATCAGAGAGGGGTAACTTAACTAGCCTGTTAAACGTCTAAATTATGAACCTTCCCAACAATAATATAATATAATAAAGACAACTTTTCGAAACCAACTACCAGACAGAAAACTAGCAATTTTATACTGAATATCTCAGGACAGTTAGGCAGGTCACCAAGACAGATGCATGTTTGTCGTAAATATATAGGCACGGTCAATCCAAGAAATTGAACAATCCAAGTCTCACCCCTCAGTTTTCAAGAAATTGTTATATAATAAATACATTCATTCCAAGACAGGACAATTTATTATTACTAATATTTGCATTCGTGCAATCCACGACCATTTTGTTAGAGTATAATTTAAAAATATTAAATGTGTAAAATATATAAAATAAAAAATAATATTATTTCACGAGAAATACAATTACATACAAATTATTAAAAATTTCTGTGTAAACCACATTTTAAGTAGTACTCACAAAACTTCTAAGTTCCTCACAAATTAAAACCTTATTAAGACCAAAAGACTAGCTGGATTACTCCTTTGAAACTGCTACGTACAATTGATCATTGTTAAAAATTGACCTTTTTAATAACAAACTAACATAAGCTAAAGTTTGTCCTTTGACTTTTACTTATTGTCATAGTATATGACAACATAACAAGAAATTGTTTCCTTTAAAATTTAAATGAAAGTCTGGGGTCCAACAGAGTCAATGCCATCCGTGGAATCAACACATTGCACCTTGCATTGTTTCCATTCAAAATCTGCGCTTCAAGGATATGACTTTCTAGTTTTGAGATAATCAATCTTGTTCCATTACAAAGACCCAAATGAGTGGTCTATTATTATTACGGAGTATTATTTGAACTGAAGCAAGCGTGCACATTCAACCATTCAAGAAGAAAGCGTGTAATATAAGTATACAACATAGTTTTTGGCTCTGTCCGACTGCAAACAAATAAGTGCATGCATGTTTTGATAATTTCATTTCCCAACAGATGCCTCGATCTCATCTTTATTATTATAGACTATGTTTACATATACACAAAGTTACTAAACCACAGACACTTTGCTTAGCTAATCAATGAAACACCCACCTAATTTCATCAAACCATTGTCTATGAGGGTAGCTAAATCTTCAGAATCAGACACAGGACAACCAGAAAGATGAAAATTTGACTCTAAGTATTTCAACAACACTTGGTCTATGTTATGATCCACTTGAGACTGCTCATGATGTATCAAGCCGTATGTTTTTCCAAGACAAGTACAGAATTCACCAAATAACTCATCCTCCAATTCTTTTCTTCTGTCAGTTAGAATGCCATGTTTTACATCCATAGCCGTGGATTTCATTTTCAAAGCAATGCTTCGTATACATTTGAGGTTCAAAACCAAATGCCTTCCCATCTGAAATGACCTTGAACTACAATCTTTGTCTTCAGTAGTGAGATTGTAAAGCTGCACCATGTTGGAAAGGGCAAACCGCACCATGAAGACAAAGAAATCATAGATATTCATGCCTATAGGAGGAGAGAGGCAAATTGTATTAGGATAAGAAGGAAGATGATGATGACTAAAATTTAATAAATCACACACAATACAACGCAAGTGTGACTATGAGAAACCAAAATACCTATATGTGTGATGCATTCATAGGAAAAACTTACAGCAAACGCAAACATCGCAAGCAACAATAAGGAAGCAGTAAAGAAAGAATAAGAAGCCAATCTATTTATAGTAATCTCTTTCCTGTTTATTGTTATTCAGATTTCCAAGTTGTTTTTTTTTTTTTTGGTGATGCCTTTTGGTCTCTGCAATGCGCCATCAACGTTCCAGGCTCTCATGAATGAGGTTTTTCATTCCGCCCTTCGTAAATTTGTTTTAGTTTTCTTTGACGATATTTTAATTTATAGCAGATCCTGGGCGGAACATATTGCACATGTACGGACAGTGATGGACCTCCTCCGTCGTCATCAATTGTTGGTGAAGAAATCTAAATGTTCATTTGGGGTCGACAAGGTCTGTTACTTGGGCCACATTATTAACGCCGACGGCGTTTCCATGGTTTCAAGCAAGGTCCAGACGGTCTTAGATTGGCCACAACCGCAATCCGTTAAGGGCCTGCGCGGTTTCCTTGGTCTGGCGGGTTTTTACCGCAAATTTATTAAAGACTTTGGCATAATCGCTGCCCCCTTGACATCACTCCTCCGTAAGCAAAGTTTCGTCTGGACGCCGGAGGCGACAGCGGCATTTCAAGCGCTGAAAATCGCGCTTACCACAGCACCGGTGTTACAACTTCCAGACTTCTCGAAGCCATTTGTAGTGGAGTGAGACGCTTCGGGAGCCGGCGTAGGAGCGGTTTTACACCAGGATCTTCATCCGGTGGCTTTCTTCAGCCGGAAATTGGCTACTCGACACCACAAACTTGCCTCGTACGAACAGGAGTTGATTGCGTTATCCCAGGCCATTCGCCATTGGCGACACTACTTATGGGGCCGTCCGTTCACGGTCCGTACCGACCACTATAGCTTGAAATTCCTTCTTCAACAACGTCTCACAACTTCGCCACAGCATCACTGGATCAGTAAGCTGCTGGGTTATGACTTTGAAGTGGAATTCCGTGCGGGCCGCCTCAATACCGTCGCTGATGCCTTGTCACGACGTGATGAGGGCGAACCTTCTCTCATGGCTCTTTCAGCGCCGATTTCCCCTATTCTCGATTCCATTCGCCAGGAACTCGCCGCTTCACAGGCCGCTCAATCGTTACGCGGGAAAATCGCGGACGACGTCGCGGGGCCTCACTGGTCACTTGATGCGGACCTCATTCGCTACAAAGGTAAGATCTATATTCTTCCGAATTCTCCACTAATTCCAATCATTCTTGCAGGATTTCACGACGTCTCACACGAAGGCGCGCAGAAGACGATTTTTCGCATCTCTCGGGAGTTCTTTTGGACGGGGATGCGAGGCGCCGTCCGCGACTTTGTCAGAAAATGCCCTACATGCCAACGTTGCAAATGGGCGAACCTTCTACTGGCAGGTCTCCTGCAGCCCCTGCCAATCCCATCACTTATCTGAAGCGACATTTCTCTGGACTTCATCGAGGGACTGCCCAAAGTCCACGGCAAATCGGTGATCCTTTCCGTCGTCGATCGGTTGTCCAAGTACGCCCATTTCATCCCCTTGGGCCATCCTTATACGGCATCATCCGTTGCAGGTGTGTTTTTCTCACACATTGTCAAACTCCATGGCATTCCGGAGTCCATTGTTAGTGATCGGGACGTCACCTTCACAAGTGCTTTTTGGAAAGACCTGTTTCGATTCTGTGGCACGACTCTCTCCTTTTCCTCGTCTTATCACCCGCAAACGGATGGTCAGACCGAGGTCACAAATCGCACCATTGCTATGTATCTCTGATGCCTGGTCGGTGATTGCCCAAAGAAGTGGATCGATTGCCAACCTTGGGCTGAATTCCGTTACAACTCCTCGTTCCACTCCGCATTGCAGACTTCCCCTTTCCGGGTGGTTTACGGTCGCGATCCTCCGCGCCTCTTGTCCTACGAGCCCAAGGTGTCGAATCTCGACGCGGTTGATGTTGCGCTTCGAGATCGCGACGCTTTTCTCGCCTTGATTCGGGACCACCTCTAGGCTGCTCAGGTCCGTATGGAAAAGTTCTACAACCGTGCTCACCGCGATGTCACGTATGATGTGGGGCAATGGGTGTGGCTACGCTTGCATCCCTATCGTCAACTTTCGGTCAATCGCCGGGTGTTCCACAAGCTCTCTCCGAAGTTTTTTGGTCCTTTTCGAATCCTCCAGCGCGTGGGCCCGGTCGCGTACCAGCTCGCCCTTCCTTCTTCCAGTCGTATCCACGACGTGTTCCATGTTTCCTTGCTGAAGCCCTTCCACGGTGATCCGCCGAGTGTTGAACCCGCCCTACCTCCATTGCACGATGGCCAGGTTTTGCTTCAACCCCACATCGTGTCTCAGTCCCGGTTGAACCGTGGCGTTCAGGAAGTTCTGGTGCACTGGCTTGGCGCCGCAGCAGAAGATGCTTCTTGGGAACCTTTGAATCACTTTCGGTCCTTGTTCCCGGACTTCAAGCTTGAGGACAAGCTTGTTGATTTGGAGGGGTGTGATGATGCATTCATAGGAAAAACTTACAGCAAACGCAAACATCGCAAGCAACAATAAGGAAGCAGTAAAGAAAGAATAAGAAGCCAATCTATTTATAGTAATCTCTTTCCTGTTTATTGTTATTCAGATTTCCAAGTTGTTTTTTTTTTTTTTGTTCCTATTTTTTAGGATATGAACGTTAAGTAACGTTAGGCCTTCAGTATATATAGCTTTCGAAAGACTGAAGGTAGGCATCGAATTTTAATTTGAATTTGAAAGAATTGTCTTATGACATTTGGGAGAGGAAGATCTCTAAAACTCTTCATTTTATTTCTGTCGTTTCTTGTTTCCTCTGCTGTTTCTACAACCATAGGGAAATCAAGAGCATCCGTTCCCTCGGCTCGCCCAGTGACGCGTTCACAGATCCCCGAGCGCATAACAATGTGAAATCAATTTCACCAGGATAACCACACTTGACATCTTCTATCAAAACCCTGTGGCCACTTCTATCTTATTCAGATTTTGATTAATCACCCACTCACCCATATTAAGCTGTTCTATACCAGCTTTTACCATATTTTATATTTTACCCAACCATTTAATGTTTAGATAAACACATCACAGTGTATTACCATACTTCAAATAAACTTATTGAACCCCCATATCTTGGGAGAACAATGTCTAACATAACCATTACTGGATAATTTACACCAACAAGTCAGCAGTTAGATATGCAACTGATGCTAACAAATCTTTACATGCTCCATCTTGATATGGATATTACAACATCATAGTAGTCTAGGCACATTTAGTTTGGTGAACTAATTAATTAAGGAATCAACCATCAATGAAAGGGCATCCCTCTGCTCATAAGTAGATTCAGAGATAAAAGTTACATAATATAGTTTCTCTTAATCACAGATATTTATTAAATCTGAACCATAAACTGCTTTATCTTGAATTGAAGTAGCATTTAACCTTATGGTGATGGTTGCAAAAATGTGGAGTTCTGGGCAACTACTAGTATGAATGAATTCCATTTCTATAATGATATTAGGAGTAGGTACTGCAGGCAACTTGTGTAAAAAATAAATTAATTAATAGAACAATAATAATCCACCAATAACATAAAGCATACCTGTATTTGCAGCAAGGTTACGCTGACAAAGCTCCTCAAAATCATCACATCCCTTCAGGTCTTCAATACATTCCTGAGCCTCGAGGTAGTCTCTCCGAAGCAAATCCCACTTATAAGATAGCACGTCAGGAAAATTAGTTTTAACAAAAAATAAAAGCATATTATAGTGGCTTTTGTTTCTAGCCTGCAATTGCATAAGCTATACTTACCACCCAAGATAAATTATATGCATTGAACCAGTTGTGGTTTATAGATATAGTGTCCTCCTGCAAGTTATGGCACATTTGTGGGCTTAGCAGAAATGGAAGCTTATAATATATTAAACACTAGTACATCAAATAAACTTCCCATGATGCTATGTAAACAAATTGGACAACAGCAGTAGAATTTTGCTGATGCAGTAGAAGGGCAATAGCACATGCTAATTGGACACTTCTTGCAGCATCAGTACTTGCTAAAGAAAAAATGTCCAAGTGGAGTGAAATAATGAGCGATGGACAACCTGATTTTCTTAGTGCATAGAATATGAAATTGGTCACAACAGTTGTAATTTTCATCCAGTAAGCTATCAAATAGTTGAAAATGCAAACCAGTTGTTAGGGTCCTCCAGATGAACCAAGGCTATTCCTTCTCAAACAGCAGGAATTATTCCTAGTTTCCTACACACAATTTGGTCCTCTCACAATAATTGTTTTCAATTCTAAGGAGTGTGTAGAATAATATAGGTTTATTCAGATTTCTATATAAAAAAACTATATACAAGGTCCTATATTTATATGCACACATGACACAAGTGTAATATCTTATAACATGAATAAAAAGTATTTTCAATTATATAAGATAAAGCATTTCAAATTTCTCCTGGTTAACATATAAGTAGATATGCCAAGCATGCTCAGCAAACATCGATATTATTAGCAACTCATTTTTTAAAAGAAGCTTCAAAAAAAGTTTTTTGATAAGAGACTAAGAGTTACTTCTGTATACAACTTAACAGGCAATACCAAATTCTCAACTTGATGATACCATCCACTAGGGACAAAGATGATTTCATTTTGCTCCTGAGTGCATTCCCACCAGATAGCCTGGACTCATGGCAAAAATAGAATTTTTGGTTAAAGAGATATACAAAGGAATCTGTAGAGATCATCAAAACTCTAGAGTAGGAAGTAGAAGAGAGGAGAAATATTTGACAATGATGAACACCCAGAAAACATAATAAGCATTTACCTTCTTAAATCCAGGAAACTTCACTTCATTAACATCTGCAAAGATGTTATATACAGAATTTTTCATGTTCCTACATGAAGTCATGAACAAAGGAATTAAGGAACTGTAAGTATTTTCAGATTGGTAACTGAATAAGTACAATTGTAAACTTTTCCCTGAAATTAGAGAAGAGATACGTCAAAGTCAAGCCTTACTTTTGAGCCTTTGATATCCAAAAGAACTTTAAATTCATTTGCTAATCAGCCAGAGTACAAAATTAAAACTCATGTTTTACATAATGTCCGTGAAACCTGTTTAGTTTTCCATAATTCATAATACCTTTTGGGGGAATGTGGATAATATAATGTCATACTTGCCAGACATTAGTAATTCACATTCTCAAGAAACAATTAAACAATAGCTTTAGCTATCTAAACATGATGTCAACAATCATATTTTCTCTTGAAAAAAAATGTTGGATGGGCTTTCATTGAGATTCAAGATATGATGCTGCCATGAAAAGAGATACACCCATACCTGTCATATACCAGATGATGTTGACTTGGAGGTAGAAAGTACCACTTTTTTCTTCCACAAACATTTGCTGACCAACTATATGATCTGAAAACATCAGCATGAAGAGGAGTCCATGTACCTTCATGCAAGAACAAACATTAAAAATTATATTCATGTTGAACAGTTGGTGTAGAAATTGCTTTAGCCTAGAACTCTAGAAGTGCCATAAACTCGAGCTAAGAGACAACAACACTTCTATTTTTCTTTTATTCCTTTTATTGGAGAAAAGAAAAGAATTTTTTTTTTTAGAGTAACAAGAAAAATCCTATTAATGAAAGGAAAACAAGAAAGTAATATTTGTCTTACAAGAAAAGGTATCCTAGAATAAAGAAGTCATCACATCTTTAGCTCAAACCTTTTGATCCAATGTATACAAAACGATAGTCGGAACAACTTATTTCATTTCCCTCATTGTAAATATCAGGATCATTATGCATTCGGTATTTGTCAAGATACAGATTCAGCCAGTCATCACAGAAATGCAATGGAGTTTTATAGGCAATATACTCTGGGTACTCCTGAAACAAGTAGGAAACTTGCTCAGAACATGATAAATCAGAAAGTGAACAAGCAGCAGCAGTGTCAGGAAAATGTAAGTTGCCCCAAACTGACAGCCGGGGCTAGTTCCCATTAGAATAGTGCAAAAATATTAACATTTGATTACAATCAAGGCTCAACTTTCCAAAGTCACACCTTTACAAAATGCCAATCCTTTAAATAAAAAGAGGATTGAACACCATCAGTAGATTCGCTGAGCTGAGCGCAGTTTATGAACTCAGCAACGGTCATTTCTATCCTCCTCTGATCCGTGAACTCTCTAGTACCACATTCAGCAACCTGAAGATATAGCAATTATGAATTCAAATGAAAAATTATGTGGACGCCGAAGAGGATAAACGACGTATTGTGCTTTCCTGGACTTTGGAGGTTCCGAAGTGGGTGGAGAAGAACTGGAGATTGGGCTTTCCGCCATCGGTTACCCAGTCTCTGCAGGCTCTCCAATCGTCCATGAGACCGGTGAGGACTACGGGCTGGTTTTGACCCATGTATTTCTCCGCAAACTCGACGTAACTCAGTTCTTTTCCATTCACTTTCTCCACTCGACCACGGATTCTTAGACCCATTTCAATTGCAGCTTTCTCTCGCCGTGTCTCCGCGGTTTGCACTTGCAGCTATGTCTTATGCACTGAGCTGGGGTACATCTGATATGTTGAGATGGGATGATCGAAAACAAACTCTGATGTTACTTACTTTCAAGTCCAACACCAATGTCTAAACCAAACGCCGCCAGGTTTCTGGTTCGAACCCAGTGCAGGGATTTTGATTCTTTGCAATCGTTATATTGTGTACTAGAGAACACAATGCATTGTGTGTCTTATCCCAAAACCACATCATTTATTATAAGTACTAGTTTTTTACGCGCATTGCGCGATTGGGATAATGTCCAATGTTTTTTTTTTTAAATAAATACTTTAAAGTATATTAAGGCAATATTATATTGAAATTGTTCATGCATAGATAATTGAAGGTTGAATTTGCGTATTTAAATAGGTAATTCTTCTCCCAAAGGTTGAGTCCCCAACTCCAAGGGCCCCCCACACTCCGACCCGACAGAGCATTGTGGGAAGTTGTAAATCACGGTGACTCAATGGTTCAGCAGACAGGACCAAATGCAGGTGCGAACAAGGAATCTGCCCACTTTGGACATAATTCCCGCACTGCCGCCGCCGAGGTTCAAACCTTGGTCTCTTCTCCCAAATACTGCCCACTAAACCATTGAGCTAAGCCCGTGCGGGTTAAATAGGTAATTCTAAATTTACAAATGCAAGATAATATAGTCAAGATTGATTATAATTGTCAATAAAATAATTGTATAGGTATGTTTGAAACCAAATACGGGACATAAGAGAGAACAAATAAAAATTAGGGCATAAAATATTAAATATATACTAATATTGTTTGAGGAGATTTCGACATTAGGATTTGTGGTTAAGTTCTATTAAGACTTTAATATTAGAATTAGATTAATGGTGTAATTATAATTCTATATTAGACGTTAATATTAGAATTAGACTAATGGTGACGGTATTTAACGGAAAAGTTAAATGGATAATCATATAATTAAGGATAAATTAGAAAAACTTTAAAAAAAATTAAAACCTGAACAATTTGAACCATTCATTTGATTTAATAATTGATGAATTTGAATGTAAAAATTTTTACATTTGAGAAAAATAAAGACAATATAACTAATGAAAATATTTCTCTTAATTAATTTATTGATAATGAATAATTTTTTCACTGAATTAAGACATTGTAAGGACAATGTAGCGAATATAATCAATTAATAAATTTGAATATAAAGAAAATTTTATATTGTAGAACAATAAAGACAATATAACTAATACAATTATTTCTCTTATTTAATTTATTGATAATGAATATATATTTTTTTTTTGAATAAAGGCATTGTGGACACATAATTCTAAATTAAATAAATGCATATCTATAATTTTTTGTTGTAGCTACTAAATTATTATTAATTTAATAAGAGTAAAATAGAGTACTAATTATGCCAACTTTGATTGGGATGAGGTTCGAACCTAAGACCTTTTTTTTTATTGAAATCAATGAGTAAGTTAACGGTGAACTAACGACAATTCTTAAAATTTTAACGGAATTAGTAACGGTGTGTGGGTATTTTAGGAAATTTTAGTGTACAATTTAAATCTTATCAATCTTTTAATCAATCTGAGCCATTCATTTGATTAAAATCTATGACCGCCATTTTTTCTACCCATTATAGGCCTAACTCTCTTGGGCTCTTATTAGTATAGTAGATTACGGAGTACATAATTTCGTTACAGTTTTTTTAACATTTCTGTTTATGTGTATTATGTATTATGTTAGATTATGTGTATTATGTTAGGAGTTTATGTGTATTTTATTACACAATTCTGTACATACGAAACATGATTTTTTTAAAAAACAAATTAACGGCAGAAACGGAAACCAGAATTTCTAAAATAAAAAAAAAAAAAAACATATACAAATCGACGTTGTTTTGGGCCAGAGCGCACAATGCATTATGCGCCATGGTGCACAATATAATTTACCGACTCTTTGTGCTTTAATAGATTGAAAAAATATGTATGAACAAATAAAAAAACATTAAAAACCAAACCCCCCCTAAGCTCTTTTTCAGTTATTAATTAATTATTATTTTTTTATAAAAATATATTTAAAATATCACTATTACTATTACTATTACTATTACTATTATGAATACTACTCCGTATTAAACTTTTTCTAACTATTGCTACTCAAAGAGTCAATATCTCACCATCGGAGTTCGATCATGTGACCTTCTCTTAAGGGAAGCCACAGAGGTGCATAAGGTGCTTGGCTCAAAGAACTTTATTAACAAATCAAAAGAAAACTTCTACAACGAGACAAGGAACAACTGTACAAATAGGCCTTCCTATAACTGGCTGTAAGAAGCACTTATACTAAGAAAACTACAAGGATCACCAAATCAACCACCAGACCGGCCCCAAACTAGCAAACCACTAGCACGACACTGAAGCATAACGATAGTACATAAGCAACCAAACAAGTTAAGGTGGACCAATAGACCACACAACACAGGAGGCACACAAGTTGCCATAAAAAACTCGACACACAGGCTGCCAAAATAACTGACCAAAGCACGCAGGCTGCAATACTAATAGACTTACATGCCACGATAAAAAGTAATAAAAGCACCAATGACACAACCCACATAGAAGTATAAGAATAAAATAGCCAACGACCAGAGATCCATGCAACACAAAACAATGATGAAGCAAGGACACTGCTTTGAGCAAGCAACCAGTGTCGCACGAGATAACCACTCGCACAGACAAGTACGATATAGCCGATCATACAAACGATGTCACCACTTTATGCAAGTGGCCAACAGTGCAAGAGATAACCGTTCGCAAGCACAGGTTTGGAATTATGGCCTTTACCGGGCACCATCGGGCTAGGGTAGTCAACACAACCACCAGTGCCGCTTTATGCAAGCGACTAGCGAGGTACGAGACAACCATTCGCACGGATAGAGCAATCTATTTTCATCACTACTTTATGCAAGTAAACAACTAGGTGTGAATTAACCGCTCGCACATACAGGTATAGAATTACGGTCTTTACCGGGCACCAATGTACACGAGCTAGGGAGGTCAACATAACCATCAATGTCGCTTTATGCAAACGATCAACGAGGCACGAAATAACTGCTCGCACGAACGGGACAATCTCTATTGCTATCACTACTTCATGCAAGTAGTCAGCTAGGCGCAAGTTAATCGCTCACACGCACGAATCTAAAACTATAACCTTTACTGGACACCAACGTACACGGGCTAGGGTGATAAGCACAACCACCTGTGGAGCACCCCACTTATCAGCCATCAAAATACCCTGAATGCCTTGAAAGCACCATCAAACCAGGGATATGCTATATCGCCATGAAGCCTGCAGCACTCAGTAGACCATCATTTCTTAGCCACCTGATCAATCTCTCTGAATCACACTCAATTTCAACACAGCGATAATCCAAACATAAAGTACTCATTATAATAATAACTCAAGTATTTTAATGGTAGCTTGAAAAATATTTCAAACATAAAGTACTCATATTTGTTATATCAGAAGATCGGGTCCACTATTTCACTTTCCAATTTGTTTTCTAGCTTTTGTCGAGCTAACAAAAACAGTGTGTTATTGTCAGATAGCACTTCATAAAGAATATTTTCCTCTGCTCTGATTCCATCCCAACCCAGCGTTTCCTGTACGTCTAGTTGCTTGTAATGGTTCAATCAATCCCTTGTTGCTGCTACCAAGTGCCTCTCCCTGCATAAAACACATGAAAGATCACACAGATGCTATTCTGTTAATCCCTATCATCTGTCCAACAGTAATGCTATTCTGTTAAAACAAAAGGGGAAGATGTCCTCAAATGTATACCTCTTTCCAGCCCATGCTTTCTAGAATTCTTCTGGCATAACTGCCTGCTCCAAATGATGTGTTCAAGGATTCAGCCATTGCTTCCGCTCCACCAGCTGATGTGGAAGTGGATGGACCAGAATCAGGAGAATCAAATATGTTCTTTTGTCCTGGACCAACACCAATCCCATTATGCAATGCTCGCCTCTCTGCAGCTCTATCTCTATATACATGGCCTCTGGTCTAAGTTTACCAAATGGCAGTAAAAAAAAAAAAACAAAAAAACAAAAAACAAAAAATTAAACATGAGTAACAATTGAAACATTCAATACTCTGCAAAAATCAAAAGTAAGAATGTGCAAATCACAAACTTCACTAAGATCCAACCCACTTTGTGTTGGATTTAAGCAAGTCCTAAGAAGCAGAATTCATTAACCATCTTGATAGAGCTCTCCAATTTAGGAATAGAATGCTTTTATTAGATGAGGTCTCTGATCCCTGCATACAATCCTACTGGAATACTGGGAATTTTAAAACTTCTACAACTTTATTTAAAAGATGTATATTGGTTAGAGGTAGTTCATAATGCATAGATATATTGCATAATTGCATAAATGTACATGAATGAACACTAGTTAGTTTTGCAACATCCCTATTAAGTACTATGCTCCCCAAACAGAAAATGTTCATTTAATATACAGTAAGGCATGAAATAATCAGGAAAAGTACCAATTTTGCCTAGAACCTGTGTGGTTCTTGAGACACTGATAAGTGATACTACATGAATGCCAATAACAATGAATTGGAACTACTAGAGATCTCATTTAGAAAGACAGAACAAAAGACTACTAACATACTCCCTTCTAAATAGTAATAACACTATCATCCAGAAGAAAATAATCATATTCAACTTCAAGAAGCTTAATATGGACAATCAACCTTTTCAAATACACTAATCTGGTCACATGACAAAGAGAAATCCTTCTGACTAACAAGCCCTCTGGATTCATATCCCTGACCAGATGTAGTATCTGCCTCGACTAACCCATACATTAACATTTGAGGAAAGCCCCAGTCTTTTGTTGGGTTTGAGGAATCATAAGTAGATACAGAAGCCAGGTATTGTGAGCTGGGATTCCGCAGCCTATACACCTTGCCTGTATAAGGGGAAGACTTTAGCAGCTACTCCTTATTATATAATAATAGAGACAAGAGAGCAAAATATCAGAGCTAGAAATAATTTATAGAGAGCCATGGATACATTTGAATTTGGTAAATGACCTGTGGCTGCATAGAGAATGGGTATTTAGCAGGAATCCCCAAATCAATTTGGTTGCACCCTGTTACATTTCTTTTAATGTTTCTAGATGCATACAATTTTAACTTCGTTATATTTAAAAGCAGTTAATCATTGATAAGCAAGGGAACATAAATCAAGGACAGTCCTGTAAAGAACCCAAAATAAAAGAGGCTTAAAGTGCATAGAATAGAATTTTATAATAGGAACCAGATACTATAAACCAATGGTTTTTCGACAGGCATGGATTCTTTGTATTAATGCCATAGGAATTATGAGGGGACATAATGGACCTTTCAGCAAATACCTGACTGGTATATCTTTAAAGACAGTTAAAGTGCACACAATGGAAAATGAAATCAGGACAATGGCAAACCTGATTTAACTCGTACCAGATCAAGATGAGCTTCACATACTGGAGCAGTTCTCAGAAGACTGCCACTGGAAGGCATTGACGGATGCAGCTTAGCAGAGCTTTTTACTAATCGTCCAACAAGTCTGGTCACCTTATGTTTTTTCTCTTTCCTGCTCCCTTTTACCAGTGACCAATCCCACAAATTGATCGCTTGAATATTAGATAATGAATCTTCATCTGGTCGTGTAACTTGACCATACTGAGCTTGCCAGTGTTCTTCCTCTAAAGAAGTACCTATTTTATAAAAGAAAATTCCCCATGTGCAAGTAAGAGTACAAAATTGTTATGAAAGTAAAGAGAGAGTTTCTTAATGTGCTGTTGTATATTGTCTCAAACTGTCTTATAGAAAAGAGAATACAAAGCCCTATAAATAGGTGCTAGAAGACTACGAATAGGAAACAAGTTTCCATATGCCTTACCTTAGTTACCTAAGACTGCCTAATCTATAGAAATTCCAAATAGTATATCTATATTCCATAACAAAAATCATCAGCAAGTTAAGGTGCATATGCAATTTTAAACTCTTCAATATCACTAATTTCTTTTTTATCAAAAGTTTGGCATAAATCTCATTTTCATTGGGGAAGTGGAAGTTTTGACAAGAAATACACAGTAGTATAGCAATAGGAAGTTTAAATAAGCTCATATATGCTTCAGAAATTCATCTTTTTCCAAATCTAAATTACCAGGAAAATCAGGGAAACAAAGAGATAGTTGAGTAGTTGACTAAGGAATAGAACTCCTAGGACCCTCCCTCAAATTGCAGAATGAGCAGGATAGTCCATAAACTTAACAAATGTATTCTCACATATATACTTGAAAGTAGATAAAGGGAGAATTACACTTATGACAAATGCAAATTTAGGATCAAAATAAGGGCAGTGATAAACAAAAGAATCAAACATCAAAATTAAGAGAAGCAATGCAATTGGAAAAAGCTATACGTTGATAAGAAAAGCGACAAAACTCATATGTTATTAAGTGATTGACTTGAGAGATTTATGTACAAACCTTCATCCAACAAATTTTCATTTGAACAAGATGAAACTAAATGGTCATCTGGGATCCATTCACCTTCCTCAAGTTCATATATATCATCATTCCCTGCACCTTGACAACATTCATTAAGCTCCTAATAAACAATACTTCATAGTTCTCCCAGATAGTGAAGTTGCATTGTACAAACCAGTTGCTGATACATTTGAGCCATCTAAGTCATTACTTTCCACATGCATTGAATGATTGGGATAATTTGATAGATAAAGATCAATCAGAGTATCTTCAAGCCTAACATTAAGATGCATCATGCCTGTCGGTTAGGCTAGAAAATAAGCTACACATACCAAATTCAAGGGAATGATAGCATTTAAGAACATACCATTCCGAAGGTGGTGGATTTCCTGGCAGCTCATTGCCAACTCCGCCTGTATGGTATGCTTATACAAGAAGAAATTAAAAAAGACTAATAACATTCAATTAAAGCCATTGCATTAAGGACCAAGAACAAGTTAACACAAGGTTTCAGAAATCAGAAGTTGTGGTGCTGAAAGCCTCAAAGTAGTACTGTTATTTGAAAACAGTCCATGGCCAACAAATTTATGAAGGAACGAGATAAACATTTAGTTGCACAGAAATGAGTTCAGCAACAAGAGTAACACAAGAAAGATAACAAATAAGAATTAGAATGTGGATGTCATGAAGCCATGAAAGGCATAAAGTACCAAAGAAGTGATGGCAGGAGCTGATGCTCTACTCTATGCTGCAAATTTAACAATGAGGCACAGTAGAGAACATCTTGTCTCCAAGCAACATCAGTAAAGTCGATTTACAAAGTGCCATATCACCTTAATGATTCACGACATTCACTTATTGAGGTCATTCAGAACCAAGCCCATTATTTCAGGCTCAAATTTACTAGAACGAAAATTTCTCTTGGAATATTTTAATAACAAATTATTAGCAATAGTAACTTTGTGCTATGTAATTTACTATAGTGAAACAACATTTCTCCTAACTTGCAAACCGAATTTCTCTTCTTATAACCGAGCATTGTTTCATTGCCTAGTCTGATAAAAGTGAAGAGGTCAGCTTGCTCACCCTCAGAATTTCCATTAGAAATAGTTCCTGCTGTTTTAGAATAGAATTCACCTACTGAAGCAAACTCCTCTTCCACGTGAATATTGACATACTCACACTGCTCATCTTGGATGGCATTACAATTCCTCTGTGACTCATCACCCTGGTCATATATCATATATGGAGGTTATAAATTTAGAATTGACTAAAACAATATAAATGTCAATACAATAACATCAGGAAAATAACTGATAGAGTAGATTAAAAGGTCTAATTGCTAATACTACCTGATCAGACTCTAGCAAAACATAGTTCCCGTTTTCAAATTTGTAATAAAGGCCATCTCTACTACTGTAATACCATCCCGCTTGAGGATCATGGTAAAACCCAGTGCTGCACCAATGGAGAATGGGATACTTCATTTTAAATTTTTGGAACATAGACAATCAGAAACAAACTACTACCTGCAAGGTTCTATTTTTAGCAAAAGCTAAATTGTCTTCGAGAAAATATAGGAGTGGTTTAAAAATTAACTGAGACCGCTGAGTTCAGAATAATCCAGATATTTGATATCAATCAAGTAATTATGCAACATATGAAAACCCGAATTCAACAAAGAAAAAATAAATAAATAAAGTAATTGCAAATTAGCGCGCCCTAATTTGGAAAGGATTTGACAAAATTTATCCCAAACTCTTTAAGATTTAAGAGTAGCGAACGGACTTGGAGTGATAGTAGAGCTGAGTATTTACATCCCACACAAAGCTGTCATTGGTTTGGTGTGCCTCTTGCGACACCGATTCTCGACTATTTCTGCCATTCTCGTCCTGCTCTGGTTTTTTCTTGTATCCGCTCATCATGTGTGGTATTTTTAAGATTGGTCACGAATTATATCTCTAAAATAATTTTTTTTGTAACTACAGAAATGGGTAGCTATTATAATACTTATAATTTTAAGTGGTAAAATATTATAATAAGATAAATTACTCTAAGTTATTTATAAAAATGATTATTAATTGATTGGATAAAAATGATTATTAATTGATTGGATTAGTGAGGTGCAATGAAGTATTTGCTAAATGACTGTTAACTGATTGAGTTAGTGAGTTTGATTAGTTGATAGTATTAACTGATTGTAAATATAATAAATGTTAGCTGATTGGGGTAAAAAGTGTTTGGTAAATTAATTGTTAGTTGATTACATACACAATGACTTTCTCAAAAAACTTATTGAAAATGTTACTTTGAGTAGTGTTTTTTTTTTTTTTGAATTTTAGCATTTTGGAGCAATAAGTTGTTACAAAAAGATGTTAAAGGACATTAGCTTGATTATATCTATGTGTTGGAAACTGTGGGAAGCTAGGAACGAAGAAATCTGGAACCATAATATTCTCACTGCTTCTTTCATCTGCCAATCAACATCAAATTATTACAATGAATGGTCTAGTGTCAATAATAACTCTCCATATGCTACTGCCAGGTCTTCAGAGTACACTGAAGTTTGGTCCAGACCACCTTCCGACATCCTTAAACTCAACGTTGATGCAGCTCTGGACATTGTTAGCAGAAAAATGGGGTTTGGATTTGTCCTTCGTGACTCATCAGGTTCGTTGGTTGCTGCTAAACGCCTTCCAAAGTTCTGCGTCTACAACCCAAGAGAAGTCGAGGCTATGGGAGTTCGTGAAGCCTTGAAGTGGATTAAGAGCGTCAATGTTGAGAATCTGCAGCGGGAAAGTGATTGCTTACAGGTTATCAATGACTTATCTCAACAACAATCTTTCCATTCCTCTTTTGATTTAATACATTAGATACCTAGCTTCAAGTTCTAGAAACAAAAAGCATAAGTTAAATTCTAGCTCCGTCCCACACAAAGCTGGCTCCGAATTAATGTCAAATTAATGACATTAGATACCTAACTCAACCGAATTTCTGGCTCCGTCCCTGTACGGAGTAATAAATACTAGTATAGAAATACATGTAACATTTTCCTAATTACATTATTATAATATTAGGTTAAAGTTATAATAATTAAGATAATTCTAATGTGGTGCAAGACTTCCATACATGCTTCTATTAATTAAGGTAAGAAGTATGATTAGGGAAGAGATTCAGTTACCATATTAATGACATATGGTTATTATATAAAGAGCTCTCTAGTCCTCTCACTCAACTATTCATTCTATATACACCATCTAAAGAGTATTGAGAAAGTGAGAGAAATGTATACTGTTACTCTGCTGCAGCAGTCCGATGATGACTACTCAACCATCATCAATCGAAAGCTATGGTGGGAGGTTAGTACTTAGTACTTAATTAAGATCCTTTCACGTATTTTGTACCTACGATCAATTTATTTGCTTACAATACAAGTACAACTAGTATTTTTTGTATGTATTCTTATACAAGACAAAAAAAAAAAATAATAAAATAAAAAATCTCATTTACGGAGACGGTGGCGCGCTATGGGCGGGGAGCTATCAGCCAAGACTGGAGATGGCTGTACGGATTTTTATATTTTGATAAAAATCTAAATGCCTATTTTAGTCCTGTGCAACGTATCAATTTTTTTTTTAAGAATCCATTTTAACTACACATACTTTAGACGGCTTGCATGGAACTTTGGCTGACGACAATACCATAACAGGAAAATCATAGTTTATGGGAGTACATTTAATTTCATTATTAAAACGAGATACATTAATGCTTATAAACTGAAAAGAAAAGCAACCTTACCTTAGACAAACTATATATAATATGTATATAAGACATGCATATATGTTATTTAATGGTATATATATATATATATATATTATATGCATTATTATCTGCCAAATAAGGACAACGACATACAGTGAGATGGAAATTTAGTTTGTATTAGCTTAGTTAATGATGAAAGTGTCCATCTTGGCAAGCTCGAAGTTCTTGTGCTTCCTCTTGATAAAAATATCAGCCTCAGTCTCAATGTCAAATGATTTGTGTTGATGGAGTTGTTTGTGGTCATTGTTGTTGATTTCAGTGGTTTTCTGGAACTCAACAAAGTGGACTTTCTTGTGATGAGGCTCAGGAACATGATGATTACCAGGATAAAATACACTAGGAGGAGGAGGAGTCTGATTCCTACTACTACTGATCCCATACCCATAGCCGCCACGGCCTGCAGCTATCTGAGCATCAGGGTACTGCAGCTGTCTTCCACCGCCAACAACAACAGGTGTCCTCTCTGTTCCTGTTCTCATATGACCACCACGAGTAACGTACTCCTCGTTCCAACTGGGATCATCCATCAGGGAGGGATAGTGTGCACTTGTGCGCATTATTATTTGATATATATATTTTGATAATATATGTATGTGTTGTGTTATATTTGATATATAATTTCTTAAGCAGTTTATATACCAATAACTTTACCTTATTATTATTCCCAGAAGATAACAATGCAAGTTGTTCCTGAATTGAATCTGATACCCTCTCTTTAGTCTCATCAAACACTACGTACACTGGATGGATGGGCCGGGTATACATTCCATATTTCCATTTACCATTAAATTAAAGAAGAAGAACATATACCATTTGATAGATGTCATAATAATAATAATAATAATAATGTCAATGCATGTCTTTCTCCGGAGAACTTTTAGCTGTGCTGCATTAGCAAGGTGTGGATCGGAAGTTACGTTGCATATAGACACGTGCAGATAGAATTAATTTCTTTAGTCTTTAGGATGAAATATATGCTTTTGAGTTACATCAATATTTAGCCTTTATAGTAATATAAAATTTGGTTCAGAGGTTCGTGAGTAATTTTGAAAGTACCTGATAAAAGAACATTTGAAAATAAAGAGAGACCAATATTGAGATTACAATTTGACGAAATAATAAAAGGAGGAAAACATAAAAGTCCACTAAAAAGTCGTTTAGGATAAAATTGAGAAAAACTACTATACTGAGAACCATTTCGAGTATTAACTCTTTAAATTATATTGACAACAAAATTTTACCACACAATTGTAACTTGATTTTCCCAATTAACTCGACACGAGAAACTATGTTCTCTGCCGATTGTATGGACTGATTTTCTTCCCCTCTATCTTCTATCTATTTCTTATGTACTTGATTCGGAAGCTAATTAATGAATCATCCGGTTTGTTTAAAAAAAAAAAAAAAAAAAAATCTGGTCTTCGATCATCTAACCGATCTACAAAACTAACTTGTTTTACAAATCTGGGTTGTTGGGTGACATGATAGAATAATAATTTAATCAATTCCTTAAAAAATGGATAAAAATTAAACTAGCGAACCTGTGGGGAAGAAGAGAAAATAGAGCCTTGAAAAGAAAGCCGGTACATTCGGAGTTTAAATACAACGACCTCAATATATATTTATATAGGAGAATTAATTTCACTTTTGGTCCCACGACTTTTGAGTTCTTATTATTTTTGGTGCACAATTTTAAATTTTTTCAATTTTGGTGCCTAACTTTGTTATTTTTATCAGTTTTAGTCCTTCCAGCCAAATCGACGGTAAAATATTTCCAGATTTTATATTTTAGCGGCAAAATCGTCATCCCATGGAAAGATCTTCAATATTTAAACAAAAGAAAAATCATATTAAGAGGAAAAGAAGAGTTTGTCAATGGTCAAAACTATAAATCCTATAGATCTGTTTGGTTTCTACCCGTCTTCCCCATTATTCTCATCATCAAACACCTATAGATATGATTTTACAGTGATTTTTTTAGATATTGAAAATGTTTCCTTGGGATGACGATTTTACCCCTAACAATATAAAATTCAGCAAAATTTCGCTGTCAATTTGGCCAAAAGGACCAAAACTGATAAAAATAACAAAATTAGACACCAAAATTAAAAATTTTTAAAGTTGTGCACCAAAAGTGATAGAAAATCAAAAGTCGTGGGACCAAAAGTGAAATTAATTCTTATATAGGATATAGACTAAAAAACAAAAATCATAACTGCTGGTTGAGATAATCGTCTAGTTCGGTTTTTTCAGCGCCTGCCAAATATCCTGAAACACTTGAAACAACATCACTCAACCAGGAAGCACTACTACGATCTTTTTGTTCAAGCATGCTTCGTCGCTCTTCTGGCATAATCATGCCAAGTTGTTTCTTTACCAAAAAAGCCTTCACAGCTCCAACTCCTTCATCTACAACCTCCTTCGGAGGTACCACAATAGGATTTTGGTCAATCTTAAGCACTATAAGATTGTCGAGCCGGGCAAATGTAACAGGCAGTTCATAGATTTGGTTGTTGCTGAGATCAAGTTCTTTGAGATTGATCAAGTCGCCAATAGTGTCCGGGAGGTGGGTGAAGTCATTGAAATTACTGCTTAGGTTCAGGATCTCAAGATTTGTCAATTTCCCAATGGAAAGTGGAATTCCATGGAGCTCGTTAAAATGCACATCTAAAATGGACAAGGACTTCATCTCGCCAATAGAAGTGGGAAGCGACCAGAGCTTGTTAAATGGAAGAGAAAGTCTTCTAAGGTTCACCAGTTCACACCCCATTTTCATTGGCAAGTATGAGAGTTTGTTGAAGCTTACATTCAACTCTACCAGTGATCTGGAAACAGTTCATTAACGTAACGGAGATTTATTAGTAAAGTAAAGAGAGACGACCAAGAATTAAAGAAGCTCGATCTGATCTATTGTTAGTACTTAAGTTTACCTGCAGTGACAGATGCTATCAGGCAGTCTCGTAAGCTTGTTACTAGAGATATCTAGTATTTTCAAATTAAACAGAAGTCCAATAGAGTTTGGAAGCGACTCCAAAACATTACAAGAAAGATAAAGTTCCAGAAGGTTCTTCAAACCTGAAATCGAATTAGGAATTGCCTTTTTCCATCCAAAAATTGAAGCAAGTCAAATGTCAGAAGTATAAGAATACACAAAGAAGTCTGTGCAAATGCAATTGAATTGAATTGTTAAAACTTCAAACAGACAGAATAGCTGTCCGTTGTTAAAATTTTTTGTACCTTATGCTATAAAAATTGTACTACATAATTTTTTAGACAATAATATCCGTACCGTTATAACTTCTGTTATCTTTTCCTATTATTATTACCATGCACATGCATACACATTATTTTTTTCTTACCTCATTCAATGGTAAATTTAAATTCATTTAAATTTTAATTAAATATTACCATATTTATATTTAGTACTATAACTCTTACCTCAATAATATTAATATGAATTATACGATTATATATATATATATATATATATATATATATATATGGGAGGATTCAAGTAAAAACCTATCCTTAGGTAGGAACCTAGGAACCCACATCTAACCCATTCAAAAATTGAAAATCAATGATCAAGATCAAGTTACAATTTAATTAGCAAATTAATCATAATTAATTACAAGGGATAATGATGTCATTTTATTCATCATCCACCTAAAAGGAAATATTTAATCATGATATTTTTCTTGATTTTAGGTGGCCAACTAAAGAAGGATTTTTTATGAGTTTGGATTTAATGAGGTTGCTCGGTGCTCACTGCGCGCGCACAAGAAACCCTCTCACTTTGAGAGATAACTGTGACCAGTTAAGCTACCCATGCGGGTAAGTCTTCTTATATTAATTATATCAATTGTTGCATTATTTCACCGTAACATTACATATATATTGGTGTGCACTTGAATTTGCTGTGTGTGCCATAATGTGCAAAAATACTGAAAGGATGAATTCACGAAAATCAGATTGATGTTAAAGACTATGTGGTGCACTTGGGTTAAACTGTGTGTGCCATAACGTATATAATGAGTGTGTGGATGAAAAGACATGTAACAAGTTGGTGTGCACTTGGATTGATAGAATAGGGTGTGCACTTCGGTTGAACTGTGTGCACTTGCGTTACATTGTGTGTGCCATAATTTACAAAATTAGTTTGTGTATGAAAAGATATTAAACATTTTGGTGTGCACCAAGATTGTGTTGTGTGTGCACTCAGATAGAACTGTGTGTGTACTTGGTTAACGAGTTTGTGCCATGTTATTTAAAAAAAAATTGATATACGAAATACCGTGTGCACTTAGATTAACGAATGTGTGCATGCACAAGTATACTAAAATACCATTGTTTGTCTAAAATATAACTTAATCGGCGAAAAAAAATCATTAAAAATAATTAAATATAATTCATTGATTAAATAAAATAAAAGGATTAGATTAGTTCCTAGGAACCTACCTAAAGATGTGTTCCTATATATATATATATATATATATATATATATATATATATATATATATATATTAAAACACTATTATTTTTTAAAACAATTATTATAACTAAGATTTTAATATGTAATATTAATATTGGGCATATATTTTTTGCGCATCACGCATATAAAATACTAGTATTTCTTTTACGAGACAATATCATAAATCCTATATGAGACAAACTCAACAAATCTCCACCTTAGCGAATATGTTCTTTATGAGAAAATAGTTATCTCACATATACACATTGATCGGAAAAATGATGCTTATCCCAACTGGTCAGCCACATGCACCATGCACCATCTAGCATTCCCCCGTGCATGCTCACAAACTACTACATCCCAAGCTGTGTGTCCTCAACTGTCGACCTGCCATACCGGCCACAACTCATACTCATCCCAACTAGCCAGTCACATGCACCGTCTAGCGTTCCCTCACTGATACGGTGCATGCTTACGAACTGCTTCATCGCAACTCATGCTAGGTCCTCACCCCACCCAACACCCGTGCTGCCCATCGCTATAACACCCCTCACATGTTCATCTAGAATTTGAAAACACCCAACAAGTCCAATCAATATTTGATCTTATCACTAATAACTGCTAGAATATCACATTCAACTCTGATATTCTCCTGGTATCTAATCCCGTTGCTGAGATGCTCAGTGGACTCCTTAACCTTGATAGGAAGATAACTTATTCAATAATTTGTGCATAAGGATAAGGAACTTTGGATGAACTAATGCGAATGGGTGTAAGCTTCGCTGCTCGGAAACACCCAGTGTTGACCACACTGAGAGACAGGAAAGCGCAGGTAACGCTAGTTGGCGAAGTGGCGTTAAACATCCCTAGCAGTACAAAAAGAGGGATCGTGATGATATCTTTACGTTTGTACCGTTCCCATGGAGTAGATCCCGCATCCAACTAAGTCTTTGACCAGGGAACGGGAGAATTCCCACTCAGGCCAGATCTGGGTCATCAGCTTGTACCACGTTAGCATCCTTCTTGCTCCCTCAACTTTGGATAGTATCTTTTCATGTGTTAATCTCTTTAAACTTGTACCATTGAATTTTTTTTGCTATTTATGAACTTAGACCTAGAATTTCTCTTCCTAGAATTATCCTTCCCTTGCTTCCTTCTACTACGATCTTGACTCCTCTTATCATACAAACTGTCACAAAAAAAAAAAAAAAAGCCATTTTTTTGCTTCCTTCCACGATCTTGACTCATCTTAACATACAAAGAGCCCTCTCATGCATTATGTCTCCGGTGATTATGAGCTAGCAGGGCTGCAGAGATCTCATTGAATTTAATCGTGACTTTCCCGTACGTAAGAATAGTAACCAAATGTTCAAAGAAAAGAAATAGTAAACATAGCAAGATCATCGTATTGTCTTCATCTTCAAGATCTAAGATTATCTGGTTGAAGACATTAATATGATGCACCAAATATGAACTTCTTGCACAAGCCCATAGCATAAAGCCTTTGCTTTATATACAGTTTGTTCGTTAGAATTTTTTTACATGAACTGAGAATCTAATTCATCCCAAATTTCTTTTGGAGTTTCTAGGGTCATAACGTGATAAACAACTTCATCTTCGAGGTATAACCGAATAGTTCATGTCGCGTGTTTCTTCAAATCCTCCTAATCAGCCTCTTCCAGATTAGAGGACTTTTCTACCTTCAAGGTTTTTAGAAGACTTATTGTGCCAACAAATCCTTAACCCTAGACTATCATACCCTGGAATTTATTGTACCATCAAAACTTTGATACCTCTAATTTCACACTTGAACGAGCTATCTCAATCTGACTCTGATACCAATTTGTTGAGATTAACAAAAACATAAAACAATAATAATGTCAGAAAGTAAAGAATACATGATTTACATGGTTCGACAATGTGCTTACATCCACGAAAGTGAAATTATTTTTTTCGTAATTGTTGGACGGAGAATAGTAAAGGCCAAGTTGGGGAATTGTTACGCGAAGGTCGATAAAAGGTAAAGGCCAAGTCCAACACCCAACGTCTTGAAAATATGATGGCGGTCTATAAGGAAATAAAGTTGCGCCTTCGCTACTAACTATAGCTTTTAGTGTAAGTGGTAAACGCTTCATCCTAACAAGGTATCAGAGTCAGGTCATAGGTGGCGGAGGGATTTTGACGAAAATAGTAAGCACTTGATCCTAACAAGTTATTTTAAAATTACGAATTCACCATTAGGTATACAAAAATCCACCACACAGTGTTCAGAAATGCACCGATGCACCACACTGTCCAAAAATACACCAATGCACCACACCTAATGATGCATCCCTCAACACACACACGTATGTGTGTTGACCAAATGTATAGATCATTCCTTTTCAATCTAAGAAATAAAATAGTTTTATTTATTTTCAATTTAAACTTTTATTTTTTTAATAGTTACCTAACTTTTAATTAGATAGGTCAAACAAGATTAAATTAGGAAAATTATATCATAGACCAATGTCCACTTTGCATTGTAAATTCAGTTAACATATTATGTATTTGCAATTAAAATTATGTGCCTCCACATAATAGACACACACTTTTATTTTTTTTTAAAACGCCACACACTTTATTAACTGAACACATAACTTATGAACCAGGGTCCATAATACATGGTGGGTCTGGTCCATGTAGTATAGCAAGTGCCTAAATTAAATATGGACTCCACAAAGAGTCTGTTTGGAAAGCAGAGGAAAATGACTTCTTGAAAAATATTTTTTGGAAAATGAGTCATTTTCCAAAAAACGATTTCTTTTTCGGTGTTTGGCTACACAACAAAAAACTGTCATTGTGTGTTTGGTTCGTTTTCCAGAAAATGAGTAGATTTTCAAAAGCATAATCCAATCTTCTCAATCAACAATTGTAATATTATCTCTAATTAATTCAGTGCATAAACTTAAAAAATAAAGATCAGAACCTATCTACCATTACCAAAATGTGCAGTCAAGATCACCTCAACAAGAACCGGTTTCCGCATCGAGGACCAGAAACCCCCGGGTTCCGCATCGGGGACCAGAAACCCCCGGGTCCGCATCGGGGACCAGAAACCCCCGGGTCCGCATCGGGGACCAGAAACCCCCGGTTCCGCATCGGGGACCAGAAACCCCCGGTTCCGCATCGGGGACCAGAAACCCCCGGTTCCGCATCGGGGACCAGAAACCCGGTTCCGCATCGGGGACCAGAAACCCGATTCCGCATCGGGGACCAGAAACCCGGTTCCGCATCGGGCGAAAACCAGTGAGGATGGCCGGAAAACAATGGAGCGTAGGAGAAGCTATGAACGGAAGAAGAGTGGAAAATGACTTCCCTCAAAAAAAAAAAGAAAAAAAAAGAAAGTCATTTTCCAAGAAATGGAGTGTATTTTCCATTGACCAAAAAATTATTTTCCGTTGACTTTAAATTTCCTTCACTTACCAAACACCAGAAACTCGGAAAATGATTTCTTGAGTTTCGAAACACACCTTAGTTTCGAAACACACCTTAACACTCAAGTAGAAAACATACGTTACTTTTAATCTACAAAAAATCTATAGCATCTTCTTGTAACCTTAGCTATGCTCCTGTGCAAAGGAGCCAAGGAAGTAAATCAAATTAAGAATTAATAAACAAAAGGTTTTTCTTTCTTTCTTCTCCTACCCTTTGCGGCTTTGCTGACTCTTTTTTCTTGGCCACCTCTCCTTTTCCTTATCTTTCTTTCTATAGTAAGGTCATTTTATAGTGATCATGGTTAAAATTTTCTTCTTTCAAATGTCTAAGGGATCCATCCAAATTATCAATGCGACTATGCCTAGCTAATTTTCATATTTTAAAAATGATTTAAGAATAAGATTCTTATCTACAATTGAAAAATAACTTAGCTTTATGCTAGAGCAGATATCGGATAGCGGCTTGAGAAATTAAAATAAAGTTAGCTAGCTACTTAGGGCTGGCTTACCTTAAGGTCGTTGTTGGACAAATTAAGCACAAGCAAGGAGCAAATTCTCCCGAATGCTTCAGGCAGCAAGTTCAATTGCCTGCCAGATAAATCAACTCTTTCAACCCCTTTCTCCAGCGTTTCTTTGAAAATTGCTACTATTTCCTCATTCACCACCTCCTCCTCTTTCACCCCCCCAGTATTCATATGATCCTCCTTTCCCTCAAGAGCTGCTGCCACATCACCGCCAGCCACAGCCACATCGTAAATCTTCCCCAGCCTCCGCTCTGCCTCTTTCAACAATACCACATACGCCTGATGCATCTCGTCCAACTCAATCACCGCTTTATACAACTCCCTTTGCTTCTCCGCCTCTTTCCTCATCCCTTCGTCGTCCTTTTCCACAGGCCGCGGCGATGGCACGATCATCTCATCCAATTGCTTGGATAGAAAAGCGTCAATTTCCGCCAGCTTGGCCTTAGCAGTATCCACCGTCTCGTGATCAGGACGGTTGCCGAGAGCTTTGAGCAGAGATCGGGTCTGCGCCACGTCCACTATGGCCAGCCGCATGGCAACTACGACGTTGGGATCTGTGAGATGAGGCATGCGGTCAGTGATCTCAAAATGAGGATTCTGCGGCTGCCGGGTCCGTGCCGTTGGTCGTTCCATGTCGTCGGCAGAGGCGGGGGTGACGCTTAAGGACCCAAAGCTGGGGAGTTTGGACATCACATAGGAAAGAATAGGAAAGTTGCTAGGGTCTGGATCCATTTCATCGGTTTTGATGAGAAAGAAAGACACTGAGACACACCACTCTCCTCGTTGAAGAAAACTTTCCTCAACCCTCTTCATTCTTCATTGCGCAGTCCGTCCTCCCCCCTACTACAACTATCAATGTTCTTCTCTCTCTATCTCTGGAATGGCAGCTTTCTTTTCGTTCTCCCACCACTAAATTATTCGTTGCGGTTACAATGTGCCCCTTTGAATTGACTTAATTGGCCTTAGCTTTTCCGTTGAATGTTTCAATTGGGTCACCAACTCCCGTGATTCGGGCACGGGCGTCGGGCGGGTAACCTCCTCCAAAAACCTCATTTTTCCAGACGATTAGATTAGATTTGCATTTTGATTTTCTTATCACTTTGACGCTTTCCTATGCCAAACTACACTTTTCCACCCTGAAATATATGAGACGCATTTTCTATTTTTTCTTTCAACGCGATTAGGGTTAAAGGTCTCTTCCTCTAGAGGATGCTACCTGGGAGGAATTCCACGATTTATGCTCAGCGTGCAATTTCTTAAAGTTGAAGGGTTCCAGACGTCGTCGTTTGGCATTGCAATCGTTTACTGTTACTCTCTTTTTCTTCTTTTTTTTTTTTTTTTTTTTTGGTTGCTTCCTGTTGCCTGATTAGAGCTGTATATCCCATCGTTATTTTCCTTGTTTGTAGGAGTTTGTTAAGGGTCAATCTATATAGGCTCCCTTTCTCTTTTCTGCAAATCTCAGTCCCTTCCTCATCTATAACTATAATTCTGCTTGAGTCATTAGAGCATCACATTATAATGGTACATCAGTTTGGTTGTTGGATTCCTATATATTGTCCACGAATAGCTAACAATTTCGCCCAATGGCGTTCAATATGCTTCTTGGGTTCGCTTTTAAATGACAAACTACAACAGGATGTTGGAATTGAAATGGATGACTTGTGCTCAAGATGCAGTGATTCAACAATAAAGTTAAAACTCACCCCAAAAAAAGGCTGAATTTAACTCATTAGCCAGTCTTTCAAAATTGTAGTAAATTTGTACTGCACACAAATATTCAGCAAATTACAAGCACCTTTACATTCACAGATATTCAGATTAATCTGTAATCTCCACTTGAAGCAAATGGAACATACAAACTGCTCCAACAATACCCCATTTAATAATACCTGGTATTCATACAGTGGGTAAGATTCAACTGCATGTCTAGGCATGTCTCTCTGCACCAGGTGGAGCAGTTGGCATGGGGAAATCATAGCTGTTGAATTGTCCGCTACCAAATTGTGGTGTTTCAATGTATGGGCTCTGAAAATAACAGTTTAACAAGAGAATCAACATTTGAGTAACAAGAAAACTTTAATTCAGTGTGAGGAAACTGAATTTTCCAAGGAAACACTGCTAAATGTGTTTGTAGAGATACCACATAGAGCAGAACTTTCATAGCATGTTATACAAATATGATTTTCAAAAATTGCTACTATGCAGAGCTTTCAATTGCTCACTTGTTCAGTCTATACTGATAAAAGATAATTTTAAAATATCATCTCTTCCCTGTGCAGTTGGAAGGAATAGAAAACTGATTATGGTGTGTTTTTATGTATGATGAAACATATTTTGTTTTTATTTTGGATAATGGCAATGATGAAGTAGATTTTGAATGTTGTATTAATGATCTTGGAAGTTTAACTCCCATGACTAATACAGTACTCAAGCTTCAACCAAGAGATCGCACACATGGAAAATCACTTTTATCATTTGCTAACTCATCTCCTCTCATTCTAGTATCAACGGTATATCTCACTTCTGAAGGAAACACATTAGGATCTCTTCTCATAGGCTCGTTCTCAAAAACACACACACACACACACAAACACACATGAGAAAAAGCAATAGACCAAATCCCCCCACCCCCCCCCCCCCCCCCTCCCCACATCACATACAAAGAAATCTGCAGGGGAGTTGTTTAGAAAAAGAATTAAAGGCAGTACCTGCACTGCAAAGGCTGTATAAGGAGCCTCATCTGCATTTTGAGATCGTGAGGATGGATTCAAAGAGTGAGAATCATAACTTGGTTCACTTCCATCCAACTTCTGGACAGGAGTATTAGCTGAAGTCTCAGTTTCATTCCCATTCACCGACTTAACCCTCTAATGACACATAATTTTGTATTTTAGAACATCGGATGAAATGATTGAAAATCATCATGAAATTGGTAAAAATACCTGAAAAACTTTGCCAAGTGTCTTTAACCCCTTTGCTCGAGCACGGAGTTCTTCTTTCTTTACATTGTTATCTTGTAAAACCTGAAAAGCCAAGAAATTCTAGAATGAACACAATAAATAAGAACAGAAAAGCAGCATGCAATCAGAACACAAAAACTCAGGAACAACCATCTGACAAACACGGGAGAGAGTGGTTTCAATATCAGCAACATTAAGCTTCCACAGAGAGTCAATCATTATTTTCTTGTGAGATTGCATATACTCCTCTAGTTCTTCCTCAGTGTAGTTTCCTTCTGCACTAAGTTGTCGTTTCATGTCCTCTTGAAGCTGAATCAAAGCAAATGCACCTAGCAGCAGTAATGAAGTAATGAAATCAACCTTTTGAAGGAGATAATATGAAACTATGCATAAAAAAGCTGCAACCAAGCAGCATCTTTCAGTTTTAAGTTTTTAACTCATACTAGAAATCAACATAAATATGGTAATAGCATGCAAGTAGATAAAACTGTTAGCAGAACACACACACACACACACTTCAAGTGAGAATACCTCCCCTTGTAAAATGTGTGGACACAAGTACACAACCACACCTTCCATCTTGAGAAATCAAAGGCTAGGATCTTACCATTCCTAAACTTTCAAGTTTGCAATAATTATAAAATGAACCATGCTCTTAAAATTTTCAACAATTATAAAATTGACCCCGCATTTTTTTTACTAAAACCCTCAACTATTGATGAACTTTGATAGGCAATTAAAATCAATCTTCACTTTTTACAGGAGGACCCTATTCTCATTTGATCCTGCCCCTATATATATATATATATAAACGAACAATATATAAAATCAGCATTTACCACTTACCTGGAATTTCCATTCCTAATGAATAATGATCGACTGGAAGGGGGAATATCACATTCACACAACTAGACCTACATATATACATATCTAAGGGACAACTTTTACATCACAGCTTCAAATCAACCTTTTATCAAAAATAGTCTTTGATCTCAAAGTCCAGAACTAGAACCTAATTTCACCAATAAAAACTTTCGTTTGAGGCTCTACTATGACACAATACAGATCCTGGGCTACCAATTGATTGGGAATCAATTTAGTTATCTTATTTCCTAGTTTATTAGTAGTTGCCCTTTTTACTTTAAGTAAGCATATTTTAGAATATTGTTTCCTTATGTCTTAAGCTTTTAACTCCTATATATAGGGAGAATATTAGATTGCTCTAGTAAGTTGGAATTTGAATAAAATCAAAAGGGAAGCTTCTTCCTCCAACTCTCTGTTCATATTCCTCAAGCTTCTCTTTATCTCCACCATAGGTAGAGATAAATCTTCAACCTCTTCTTCTCCTTCAGTGTTGCATAGGCCCATAACACGAAGCCAAACCCGTGAACATAATATGTTGAAGGAGAAGAAGAGGAGGAAGATTTATCTCTACCTATGGTGGAGATAAAGAGAAGCTTGAGGAATATGAACAGAGAGTTAGGGAGAAGTTGGAGGAAGAAACTTCCCTTTTGATTTTATTCAAATTCCAACTTACTAAGACAATCTAATATTCTCCATGTATATAGGAGTTAAAAGCTTAAGACATAAGGAAACAATACTCTAAAATATGCTTACTTAAAGTAAAAAAAGGCAACTACTAATAAACTAGGAAATAAAATAACTAAATTGATTCCCAATCAATTTTAGCCGATTGGCAGCCCAGGATCTGTATTGTATCATACTATAGTCCCACATTTTTACTAACTGAGTCCAACATCAATATTGAAAATGGCAAACAACAGAACTAACACTAATTTGAATGCCCATGATTTCCAAACTGTTAAGAGCACCTGGATTTGAATAATATAGAGGCACCATTTCCAAAAGTAGTGGCGGCTTTGCACAATTAAGTAATTTAGAAAATACTGGGAAAATTTATTTTCATGTAACAGAGACAATGCCCAAAAGCAAAGCTATAATAAGATAAAGCACTACAACAAACCTGTCGCTGCGGTGACTTGTGACTTGATAAAGTGGCCTTTGTTTCTGAACCACTCAGCAATAAATGGCACTCCCAAATATATAGCTTTTTTTCCAAGTTCTTTAGCTGCCTGCCTTGTGTATATGTAGCCAATGGTATTTAGCATATCAACACCGTAAGCTGTGATGAATATCACCAATGACAACTCAACATCAGTAAATCAAGATAGTAAGCTTGATATCATGAAGGGAAGATAAAGAGAGGGAGGGAAAGAGTCGGCTGATTGAGAATCCAAGAAACTAAGGGGTCGTTTACTTCGTTTCTCTGTTTTTCCATTTTCAGTTTTCCATTTCTCCATTTCTCCAGTTTTCCTTCTCCATTTTTCCAGTTTTCCATTTCTCCAATTTTTCAATTTTCATTCTCCGTTCCTCTAGTTCTTAATTTCTCTAATTTTTTTATTTTATTAAATACAATCATCCCATATAACATTTCTACATTTCTACAAAAAAGATGATGATAATAATAATAATAATAATAATAATAATAATAATAATAATAATATTATTATTATTATTAAAGATGATAATAATAATAATAATAATAAATAAATAAATAAATAAAAGATAATAATAATAATAATAATAATAATAATAATAATTAATAATGATGGCGCAAGGCTGAGGTAAAGACAAAAACTGAAACAAGCTAAAATTGAAGTAAGGACAGAAACTACAACAAGCGCAGACAGCTGGATTCGAACTGTCGACCTTCCGCAAAGATTACTGTTCATCCGCATTTTCTCCATTCTTCCAATTGGAGAAGTCTGAAAAGGCTTTCTCCAAATTTGTACATGAAGTTGGAGAATGGAGAGGAGTTAGGCAATTGGAGATATTATTTTAGTAAACAAGTTTTCCATTTTCCATTCCTCCACTTCTTCAATTCTCAATTTTTTTAGAAAATTCTCCATTTTTCCATGTTAGTAAACAACCCCTAAGGATGTATTTTTTTTGAGAAAACCAACTTGACATTTCCACTTTAATTCTTCCAGACATGCAATTAGAAAGCAAGCCAATCATTCACTCCTAGCAGCACTACTGTTATGTTTTTCAAGTATTTCATTTTGTACTTGCAGCAGTAGTAGCTTGGTAGTTTTCCATATTCTTAGTAAGTTAGTATTAACTTAGTAATTTTTTTTACATTGGCGTGTAATTTCAACTATATACATACATAGACAAACACCAAGACATGTGTGTGTGTATTTCATGTTTTATGTAGCAATACGGTCAACTTATACACTGTAAGATTTATTTTTTAAATTTTCTTTACATTGGCTTGTAATTTCAACTATATACATACATACACTGTAAGATTTATTTTTATTATTTTTTAATAGGCAAGTAAACTTATCAAAAGGCCCCAAGTTTATAGAATGCACTTACTACAAATACTTGTACAGGGGGATAGAAAGGATCCCAAATTGAAAACACAGAAAGCCCATCAAAATCCAACACATCGACCCAATAAATGTGGCATTCCCACCCTAAACCCTAAAACTAAAAAAGCTTAATTCCTCAACACTAACTCCACTCTGGTGAAACCCTACCTCCCCTAAAAGCAAGCAACATCCCCTGCCACTGTTGCCACAATCATTGGCACTGTTGAATTTGAAAGATTCAAAGTCTGGAGGGTAGAGAATAACAACCACCCGCCAATAAGGCGGAAGCAGAGATGAAGAATCAAAGAATAAGAAAATGTATATAATACTCAAAGATTACAATATATTACTATAATTCTATGCTTCTAATGAAGAAACATAGTACATACATATATACAGACACACACCTATTCATAAACAAACACAACCCTATAGAATATAGATAGACATAACCCTTTTGTTGTTCAACAGGCACCACTATTATTGCTACCACAAAAGTCTCCCAAATGCTTTTCACACCAGTATAGCCCCAATCCACCCCACTTTAGCTTGATGATCCTCAAACACCATCTCTCAACCCTCAAGCACTACGCCAAAAAATCATGCAATGCAATATCCAATGAGCATATACCAGAGAATTGATGACACCCCATAGTTCATCAATCCAACTTGAAACCACCCAACACTTCTACCACCCAATGTAGCACAAATTTAAGAACCCCCTAGTAGCTAAAACTTCTCTTCCTCAGTCCAACTCGAAAACATTGACCAATAGTTCTGCCCACAAATCACAAAAAGTGATACCCTATCTCATGCAATATAAAACCAATGACAACTATATAAAGAGTGGCAACCCCTTATACAACTTTACAAAACCAAAAGTTGAAGATTTATAAAAAAATAAAATAAAATTATTGATTGAGAGAGAGAGAGAGAGCTAAAGAGAAGGGGAGAGGGGCTATCATAGGTGAAGCAAAGTTTATTGAAACCCCAAGAAGATGATATCGATAGAGGATTTCTAGAGGGAATTAGAAAAGAAAGTTTGGCGAGAAAGAGAAGTCTTGTTTTTTGTCTTATTCATAAAGAACTTGAACACTGCTATGACTTGTCTGCAAGGAAAGCATAAACTTATTCCCAGATTCCTAACTGCTTTTTTGCAACAAATGAAGGATAACATTTGAGTTTTGTGTGAAGATTTATCTCAATGCCCAAAGGACTTGTGCAACAATTGCCCATTCCAAAGAGATCACAGAAAAAAAAAAAAAAAAAAAAAAAAAGTTTCATCAACCTTTTCCATAGATCTAGTGAGTTGATTAACTTTTTCTTTGAAAAGATATGGCAAAACAGAATTTGTATAAATAAGTTCCTCATAGATGTAAAAAGCTTGAGGATGCTTTACGCTTAGAAGAACTAGACAACCTGTTTTCTGTCCTTCACTCCTTAACATGGCGTAAGTTAGCAGTTTCTTCTAGTAATGAAATTGTCGCCCATATTATTCCTAATCATGTGAATAATGGAAGAAGTCAAAACAAGTTGGAAGAAATAATACATAGCACATAACCTGCATTGGAAAGCCGTGACACTTCAGCTTCAGCATGAGCCCTAAATTCCTCCTTACTTCCTTGTACATATACGTTCAGTCGATTTTTTAGTATTTCAGCAAGTTTTTCCTCTCTTTCTCTTTGAACAACCTTGAATTACAGAGGAAAAATAATCCATTAACATATTAGAGAAAAATAGACACATTTTAAATGAAAAGAAAGGTCACTGAAGAAATTAATGCAACCAACGTTTCAATTAGTCCACTACAATTAATATGCACAATCATCTAACAGTGTTAAAGATTCTACAAAATTCAGCCATACCAAATGAACCATGACTGCGTGGCTCAACCTTGAGGCCATGGGTTAACAGTAATGTAAATAGCTTAGTGAAATAATAGTATTTTGGAGATAAGTGTCATCAAAAGTACCTTAGTAGGAAACGTTCCAACTAAAAACAAGTTACTAGTTTATTAACTGAGGTGTTAAGCTGGGTGGGTGTTTTGTTTTTCTTTATCATTTATATTTGTGTGCAACTGCCCTAATGTTCACCAAATTTGATGTCATGTTAATTTGTTAAATAGAGACATACTTTCCTTTATATAAAGAATATTATGTGTTACATAATGGGCTAACCCGAGGGTTACACCTAAGGTTACGCCCTAGGATTTCTATATTTGAATAGTTAGAAGCTTCCCTAAGCCCTTTCTTCCCTTGATTTCCCTAACAACAAATAAGGGATAAATTAGAGACAAATACACCTTTCTTCTTCCTATACCCCCACCTAAGTGTGAAAAGGATGTTAGGCATTGAGGACGTGTGAAATAGAGAGGATGTCACTTGCAAGTAGGGCTGCAATGCTAAAGCTATATTGAAATAGTGAGAGACAACTATACCCCCACCCCCCACACACACACACACAAAAAAAAAAAAAAAAAAAAAAAAAAATCATTAGAGAGTACCTCTACATGAAGGAATAATAATAACAGGTGTGATATTTTATTCTTCAATGACTGTTCTATTGCCCAAGACATGTAAACATTACAATAGATATAGTAGTCCTCAAAAGTTGAAAGTATATTCATAGTTTGCTACCATAAGTTCAAACTTAATTTACAAATCAGCAAACAGTATAATCTAAAAGAGTAATGCCACTCACCCCTCTTATATTTCCCCTCCAATCTTCCACATGGCATTTTCTAATTGGATAACTAACTTTCTTTTTAACTAATGGTGGAGTCGGCCAATTCATGGGCACCCAATGAATGGAAGCCACATCAGGAGGGGAAAGATATGAGGGAAAATTTAGGAGGGGAAAATAGCATTTTCCAATCTAAAAGGGATTAGATACTATACCCTCATCTTCTCTTGCAGCTTTTTAGCATCAAATTCCTCGCCATCCGTGAATATGTCTAGTGAAGCCATTGATGCCATGGCAAGCTGTCCAATGTAATCCTCAAAAAGTTCACTCCCAAAAAGCATAGCAAAGATTGCTGCAGGATCAATGATTGCCTCCCTGCAATTAATATCAAAACACACAACTCTTAGTGTAAGTTGGAACTTAAATTAAGCATGGTAACCAAAAATACCTTTGAGAATATATGTTTAAAACATTCAAACCAATCAAACATATAAGAAGAACAGTACGTTGAAATTCCGGATTTCCCATAAGCATCATAAGCTTGTCGTTGGGCTGGATCACTCAGTACTTGGTAAGCCTCACCCAAAACCTGCAATGACAAAAAACAGATGGCAACTTTTTTGCTTTCTTTTTCTACATAAAAGAACACTAATGACTAATGTAATGGAGCCATGTTGAATCATAATTATTTGTGAACATTTGCACCATTTTTCCTTGTACAAACTACTACCAAAGAGAGTGAAATATGCAGTTTCCAATTGAAAATAATTTATGTGAGGAAGAAAGGGCAACAAAAAAAAAAAAAAAAAACACACACACACACACATACATACATACAAAGTTGGATGCTAGCCAGATGGAAATCTCACCTGAAAATTTTGTGCTGCTAGAGGATCATTAGGATTTTTATCTGGATGAACCTGTCGTGCCTAAACCATGCAAAACAACACATGTAAGATCATTTGGGTTTTATGGATGAACCTCTTGCCTAAACGGCACCCAAAAAAAAAAAAAAAAAAAAAAAAAACTGAAATAAAAAATATGAAGAGGGAGATAATTGTTGCTTACAGAGAACAAAAACAATGTTCGTTAAGTCATATATAGGGGTGTTAGCGAACAGAGCTTTCGACAAACTACTCGTGTTCGTGTTCGGGTAAGCGTTCGTTTATGTTCGTTTGTTAAGATAAACGAACATTAACAAACAAAATTTAGAGCTCGGTTAATAAACGAACAGAGCTTGAACAGTTGTAAGCTCGTTTGCTAAGAGATCGTGAACAAGCTCGTTTGTGTTCGTTTACTAATGTTCGTGAACAAGCTTGTTTATGTTCGTTTAATAATGTTCGCGAACATGTTCACAAACATATATATTATATTATATTAGTTATGTAGTTGTATTGTTTGTTTGATTATTGTTCGTGAACGTAGATTATTTATTGTTCACGAACGAATTGTGATCATGAACATGTGCAGGTGTTTGTTTATTAAGTGTTCATGAACGTAAATAAATATGTTCGTGAACGTACTTGTTAATGAACATGTTTGTGAACGTGTTTGTTAAGGTTAACGAACACGTTTGCGAATGTGTTCACGAACGTTAACAAACACGTTCGCGAACGTTAACAAACACTAATGAACGCTTAACAAACGAACACGAACAGGATTTTCAAAAACCTTAACAAACGAACACGAACACGAACACTCCAAATTCCTTAACAAACGAACACGAACAACCTTCGTTCGTTTATGTTCGGTTCGTTAACAGCCCTAGTCATATATAGGTATAGTATATTCAACATAAAATTTCTATTAAGACTGCAAGCTAATATGAAAAAGTAAACCAACCAACAAGTATGCCCACAATCCTCTTGTGCTTGTTATGCCCACAAAACTGTATGGAAAAGTAAAAATACAAATCTATAAACTTTTCCGCCAAATTTATTTTACTGAAAGTACGGAAACACACCCAACCCAAGTAGTAAGAATCAGAAGAGCAAGAAGTCTTTCTATATTTTATAATGTTAGTGCATAGCTCTTATTAGGCAACCTTTGGGAGAATGGTGGCATTGGAATGACTAGAGCAATGACTGAGATTGAAGTACTTAGACTGCTCCAATCACACACCACTCCCACCAAATCCTTAGCCCTAAAGTTGAAACTTCCAAAATTGGAGAAATGAACCACTACAACCGCAATTCATCCAAATGCACCCTTTGTCTGTGGATATCAGATTGTTAACTAGCTACTTATAGTTGGGTAGAAGCATTCTTGCATGGGCTGCTTCTTAGAGGACTTGTAGGCTTTTAAGTATTATCACAGAAAAGTTCACCCCAAGAAATTGGATTATTATGAATTCCTCCACAACAGGAATGTGCATAAAATTCCCAAAGCATAGTAAGGCACTAAAGTGGCACTTGAGATTGATATTAAACAAAAAGAGCATTAACTCAGCACAAACTATCCTTCAACCTCAATATACTACTATAAAATCTTGTAAGGGCACACCACCCCATATTAAAAAAGAGAAGGTGAATACTTATTTCAGCAAACTAAGCACAAGGTCTAGGGAAAACAATTCAAGATAGAAAGTCCAGGAAGGTGACATTGACCTAGACTAGTAATTGAGTGGATTGATTTGTCTCACAAAGAAGGAGAAACAGTTAATAATCTGACAAATCGCCATTGCTCCATTTTAAGAGCTAAGGTCTAAATCACTTCAGAAACTATCTCATCAACATGTAACAACCTTGTAAGTTGTAACAATTTCTTTGGACAAAATTAAATTGGTTGTAGACTAGTAATCTAAACATCATGGTCTATAATTCTTTTAGTTGAATTAGAACCCAAGAAACAACTTAGCTCATGGAAGCTTTTACATACTAGGGATAGTACAATGAACCCTATTGTGGTGAGCTCTGTTGTTACTCAAAGGGAAAACAGGCAAATAGCATATATAAGTAAAAGAAACAATTTAGCCCAAGGAAAATGCGGCAACCAGATGGTCTCTCTCCTAGACCTCTGACTAAGAATGAAACAGCAACATATACCAGGCCAGATACTCAAATCAACATATCAAAACTCTAATCCTAGTTGAACTCCCTTTATTTGAACTGCTGAAAATGGTAAAGAGAGTCGGGTACATAATATGGCGACCTGCAATATACTTGTAGGTGTGTAAGTAACTAAGTTGTTTGGTTTCTGCTCGAGGCAAGGAATTAAGCCGACTAAGCGCCCAACTCGGCTGAGTTTTTTTTTTTTTTTTAAATGGTTTGTTTCGCTCAAAACAACATCATTTTGATCAAAACAACACAATTTCGAAATGTCCCCAAAATAAAAAATCCCTAAACAGCTAAAATTTTATATATATATATATATATATATATATATATATATATATATATATATTTTTTTTTTTTTAATCTGCCAAAGTACTCCTTTGCAAAAGCAAATTCGCAAACCTCCAGGCTAGATGGCTGTGGTGAGGGCGACAAAACGGTTGGAAGCTTTGGACAATGGGCAATGGCGACTTGGCGACACTAAAACCTGTGGATGGTATAGAGCACGGCTGGACCTTATTGTTTTTGTTTTTATTTTTTACTCTGCCGCCTAGGCACACCTTGAATGCCCGACTAGCCTCTTCTGCAACCTTGCATATATATGATAGAGAGAGAGAAATATGTTCCAAATGAACGCATAACCTCACCAATACCCTAAAGTAATTTCATGATCAATGTCTATTATAATTGTTTAAGCTTCAATTAAGAGTTATTGGAACAAGAGACAAAAAGTTGCAAAGCATTGGCATATCACTTCCTTGATTACTTCATTTCAACTCCAAAGAACCCCGACCCTCCTCAAACCAAATACGTAAATTAAGACAGGGTAATAAAACGAAGATATAATGTTACAATCAAACTGCATCTGCGGATGTTAGCGCACAACTAAAAATAGTAACCGACATCAAAATAAATGCAAGTGAGGGAGCAGCTAGAATTGCACACTAATACCTTAATATAATAAGCCTTTTTAATTTGGGCTTCAGTAGCCATAGGGCTTACGCCTAGAACATCATAGTACTCTGTCTCCTTCACCATGGATCTTGAATTTCCCCTAATATATGCCTTCCTCTCCTTGGACAGAGACTAGGCCGCACCTGAAAGTACTCCTACCCATCAGTAATAATAGTATAAGCAACAAGCAATTAGTCCTTAGAAATAGAGTTTTGCATAACAATGATGAAGAAGAAAGCCAAATTAGTGACCACCTAGATACTTGATCCAATGTGGGTCATACCCTACCACTCTTCGTAATTTATATCTATGGGTGGAACTAGGCCAAGTCAAGCCATAACAAATTAGGCTTGTGCTTGTTATGGAAACCTAAGGCTTTTTTTTAAGGCTCAAGCCTGAGCCTACAATAAATCTAGCCTAACATTAATCCTTTGTAAAGGACTATTTAATATGTAGGCCATTAAAATGGCTTCAAAGCCAACAACAAAATAAGTCTTGACAATAAAACATATTACCCCTGACATGTTAATTCACATGAAAACAACCCATAACCACAAATCCATAAAGTCCAAAATATAAAAACCTTACAACACAAGTTAAACACTGACACTAAGTCACCAACCAACACAAGGTCCAATGCAATGTCTAGAATCAAAACCAACCAAATGAACTACTACATCATAACAATGTCTAAAATGACACCAAGTCACCAAGATCAATCAAGGCTTTAACATAATGCCTTCCTATTCAACACTGAATTCTTGTTCATCAATAGAGTTGTTACTTTCTATTGGTTGACTTGAAATCACACGGCCTGAGGCCACAGGCCGCAACCCAAAGCTCTCCGCCGGAGGCCGCAACCCACATATCGCAGCCGGAGGCCACAACCCACAGCCGCAGGTCGCGAGTCGTAATATGCAAAATACAGTAGAAGAACTACTGACTACACGCTCAGAGAAAAGAAATTAGAAGACCTACCTCAGCTCAGCCGTCCCCAGTCCACTGTCGGTCTGGCTCACGTCGTCACTCCACGGCTTCACCGCTGTCCGCAGTTCCGCACGTTGTCCGGGTCGGAGAAAGAGGAAAGCAGGAAACCGAAATAAGGAATTTTGACTTTTACTGGTCCTTTTGTATTACCGAACGCATATTTTTAGAGTTTTTGCACTTTTAGTCTCACGAGAATTGTGTTACTAAATATGTTGATCTATTACTTTCAAAATTTGTATAAATGGTCCATGACTATTATTTTCTTAGCGTAAATAGTTTTTCCAGGTAATTGTCTATCCATTTTTCACTAGAATAAATATTTTGCTCTTGATGGCAAGAATAAAATGGTCATTTCCAGCCACTAATATTTCTACCACCTTTATCTTTTTCATTTTTCTCAACCAATGTTCTACTCGATCTTCATCTTCTTCCTCGTGGTCTTCCTTTATTTTTTTTTTTTTTTCGTCTTCATCGTTAATCTTATACTATAATAAACAAATCCTTGCGCCAGGCAACCACATGATCCATGGAGTGTTGAGTTTCTAAGTTTGAATGAGCTAAGTAGTGGTCTGAAAAATATCTTGACAGATAGATGCTGAATATGATTATGCAAAGGTTGTACTTAGAGCGAATCTCAATTTTCTCACAGATTCAACCAATAAAAATAGTCGTGATAAAGAAACATATGCTTAATACAATGACAATATAATGCACTTTCTCTCTAATGCTATAATTCATTTAATTAAACTTTGATTAAGATTTTTGACATCTGACTGCATTTCTTGCAACGACATCTATTTAGCTTTCTCGATAAGGCTCTTGTGGATGATAGATGATGTTATTCTTATACTTTTGGGTGCCTTTCATTACTTGCTTACCCAAATACGTACTAGACCAATGTGTCCAGAGAATCACACGATAAACATATACGACTTCACGCTTGAAGAAAAGCTAGCTTCCTTATGAAGTTCCGAGTGAGATAAGAGCAAGTAGGACTACCCAGTGGTGGATTTTGTGAAAGAAAAGAGAATTGACCTAGGAATATCATGAACACTCTAGATTCTAATGATATTAAACTGGTTAAATTACTTCTAGAGGAATCAAACATCACACAAGATTATGTTTGTGCCATGCACTTTGCAGCAGCCTGCGATACTATACTCCTAAAATTAATCTGTTAATGAAGTCCCAGCCTTGGCCTGGTTGATCGCGATCGTCGTAATGTGCAAGGATACACTGCGCTTCATGTGGCTGCCAGACTAGGAAATTAACGATGAAGATGAATAAAAAAAAATAAACGAAGACCACAAGGAAAAAGATGACGATCGTGAAGAACAATTTTTAAGGAAAAAAAAATGATGGAGATAAAGATGAGAGAAATAGTGGCAATAAAGGAAAATACAATTTTACCCCTACTATAAAGATCAAACTATTTATTCTGGCAAAAAATGGATGGAGAATCAACCAGAAATACCATTTATGCTAAGAAAATGATAATCGTGGGCCACTTATGCAATTCTTGAAAGTAGTTGATCAACACTGTTAGTGACATAATACTTGTGGGACCAAAAGTGCAATTATATATATATATATATATATATATATATATATATATATATATATATTTAGAGTAAATTTCAATTTTGGTCCACTGATTATTGAACTTGTGTTAATTGCAACCCCTGACTTTCAAAAGTGTTAATTTAGTACCTTGACTGTGTAATTTTTATCAATTTTTGTCACGCTGGTCAAATTACTGGTTAATTGCGACCCGGAAAATTTTAAGTTAACAATTAACAATTAAACTTAAATATAAGGGGCAAATTCGTCCTTTCATCCCTTCCCCCTTCCTCATTCAAGACGTCGTCTCTGGCTCCACTAAGAGGGAGCTGCCGATCCACTAAGCCACCTCATCTGGCTCGAATCTCGGCCAACAGAGTCCGGACGAGGAGCTATCGTGAAGGAAGCGGAAAAATCGAGGGATTCGTCGACGGATATCACACCGAAAGGCTATGCAGTCAGTCGGGACTATGGCTTAGGAATATGGAGGATGTGACATTAGCATATATGGAAACACTCTGATTTTCTCAAATTACAAGGATCAAACACTTTACAAACAGTCTTTTTATTTATTATTTATTTATTATTTATTATTAGTGGGGTTTGGAAAGATTAACCCAAAATGTATGTGTTGTTTTAGTTTTTAGCAATTTGGAGTAAATTGCTAAGTTATTAAATAATATTTTTAGTTTTGTGTTTAAATATAAAATATTAAACAGACGAATTTCTTAAAATTTTTGTGAATTTGCCAAATAATCAAATTACAACAAAACAACAACAACAACAATACTAATACTAATAATAATAATAATAATCCAAACAAAACTATATACATAATAAAATTAAAATTAACAAAAAAAAAAAAAAAAAAAAAAAAACAAAGGGGAGCCACATGCTCCCTTTATAAATGATGTCGGTTCATTTTCATCCCACATTGAAAATGCTTGAAAAGATGAGCTCTTGAACTCCTTTATATAAGAAGTACAAACATAATTGTTTGCCCATCGATGTGGCAAGTATTGAGAAGTCAAAACGTTCTTATTTAAGTAACCTTAGCTTTGCCTTCTTATTTTAGTTTAATTTATTTATTATTTATTATTTATTATTTATTATTTATTAGTGGGGGTTAGGAAAGATTGACCCAAAATGTATGTATTGTTTTAGTTTTTAGTAGCTTGGAGCAAATTACTTAGTTATTAAATAATATATTTTTGGTGTTTTGATTAAAGATAAATTGTTAAAATAGTGAATTTGTCAATAATAATAATAATAATAATAATAATAATAATAATAATAATAATAATAGTAAACAAAACAAAACAATATACAAAATAAAATTAAAATTTTTAAAAAAATAAGAAAAAGACAAAAGGGAGTCACGGGCTCGCTTTGTAAATGATGTGGGATCATTTTGATCTCACATTGAAAATGTTTGGAAAGATGAGCTCTTGAGCTCCTCTATATAAGTTGTTCCTCTTACAAACATAATTGATTGCCCATCAATGTAGGCAAGTAACCTGGAGGGTGTGGTTGAGTGTAAGTGACTCATCCATCCTTAACCAAAGGTCAAGGGTTCGATCATTGGATTTGGGAATGGATCAGCCTTAAATCTCTAAGCCAGTTATCCCACCCAAAAGAGGTGCTTACAATTCATCGAGGGGATTAGTCACCATGTCCGACGGTGGGAAAACAAATCAATGTAAGCAAGTATTGAGAAGTCCAAAGTCTCTTCTTCTTCTTTTGTGTGTGTGTGTGTGTGTGTGTGTGTGTGTGTGTGTGTGTGTGTGTGTGTGTGTGTGTAGTTAGAAGTAAAGGAAGATTAAAAATGGAAATGAAATATTTTACATCATCAAATAGTAAAGACATATTATAAAAAATAGTAAAGATAAATTAAAAATGGAACGAAAATATTACATTAATAATATTCTACATCATCAAATTAAAATGGAACGAAAATTAGGTAAAAATATATCACTGCGTCTATATTCTAATTGACTAATTGATTGGAAATAAAAAAGAATAATTGACTGAAAATGAATCTAATATTACTAATTGACTGAAAATATAAAAGGAAATGAATATTAATAATTGACTGCAAATAAAAAATGATCTATAATTGACTAAAAAATGGTCAGATCATTGCATTTTAATTAAAAATGGAATGAAAATTAAAAATTGGAGAAAAAATATTCCAATAATAATATTCTACATTATCAATAGTAGATGCATATTTTAAACAATAGTAAAGGTAAATTAAAAATGGAACGAAAATATTTCAATAATAATATCTACATCATCAATTAAAAATGGAACGAAAGTTAGGTAAAAATATCACTACATTTGATATTCTAATTGACTAATTGACTGAAAATTAAAAAAAATAATAATTGGCTGAAAATGAATATGATATTACGAATTGACTGAAAATATAAAAGGATAACTAATTGAGTGATATTCTACCATTATATATTTTCATCCAAGTAACCCGTCCTGATGGAGAAGATGTTAGCTCTAAACGAAGATGAACAAGATTGTGTTGTCACTATCAATGTCGTCTACAAAGAGGTTTCATTAATGTGTAAATATAATCGGTGATATTTATTTATTTTTAAATAAAAAAATTGCTATATATCTAGACAAAAAAATATATCTTCCATACAAATGAATAAGGATAGCAATTCATTTCCATAACTGAGTTGTTAGAGAACGAACACATTTGCCTAATTTATGAAAATACTAAATAATGATAAATAAAATCTTCAAAATTATAGGACCGCATGCGTATATCTAGACATTAACTATTAATTTGAGCAATTATTTGCACAAATTCAAGCAATGATAACATCAAAATATATAAACGATTCAAATCATATCTTTAATTGCATTATATAATATTTGATGTTCTAATTTAAATAATTATATATCGATTCATATATTTTTAATATATTACAACAAATCTATTCCGTGCATCGCACGGGTGCAAATAATAGTAATTAATAAATCTTATTTGGTAAGTACATTTTTAATGAAAATGTACCATAATTATGCAATATCATAATTAAGAACAAATAGTAACGTATGCAATCTGAAGGCAATATGAAAGAGTTTATTCACGTATACCATAATATAAAATAATTGGTATTATGGCAAATTAATATATATATATATATATATATATATATATATATATATATATATATATATATATATATATAAGTAAAATCCCCTTCTATATTATTTCCATCCCAAACTTATTTTACTTGTCAAAGTAATAGTAATTTTTATTTGGTAAGAAAATGATGCATGGAAATTAGTTAAAGAGTTAATACCCAAAATCGTCATCGACTATAGTGGTTTTTTTCAATTTCGTCCTAAAGGACTTTGGTGACCTAATATCGTCCCAGACTTTTGTGTTTCGCTCAATTTAGTCCCGGACTTTTGTGTTTTTGATCGATTTAGTCCATCATTTGTTATTCTGTCCATTTGGTGTTAAATAAATAGACAATTCAGTAATTTTAATATTGGCATCTCTTTACTCATAGACATGTGAACTGCGAAATCCTTTTTTCTTTTACGAATTACTCCCAGAATTACTCCTAAAACTGCGAATATAAAATTTGATTTGCAGGTCCGGGAGTAATTCTGGGTGTAATTCGTACAAGAAAGAGGAATTTCGCATTTTACAAGTTGAAAGTAAAGAGAGATCAATATTGACATTACTAAATTGTCCATTTATTTAACACCAATTTGACAGAATAACAAATTGAGGACTAAATTGAGCGAAACACAAAAGTCTGGGACGATATTAGGTCACTAAAGTCGTTTAGGACGAAATTGAGAAAAATCACTATAGTCGAGGACGATTTTGGGTATTAACTCATTAGTTAAATAAACATTGTAATATTTGATAATATTGTGTTGTTCTTAATTATAATTAGAGTTAAAAATCTAATAATAATAACAAATAAATATGATTATCAATTTTTTTTTTTCCAATATCTCCATAACCGTTAACAAAGAACAAATCACCATTACCATTTGAGACGTCTTAAATAATTGTTTCATAAATAACCCTAAAATTTTCTCTTTTTTTTTTTTTTTTAGAACAAAAAAAAAAGTCTATTGAACATTTAGTTGTTAGCTGATTGTATTAATTAGAGGGTATAAATAGTTGATAACATTAGCTGATTGTAGAAAAGTGTTTGATAAATTAGTTGTTAGCTGATACCTGTTTAGTATAATTTATTTTTTCAAAAAACTAATTGAAAAAGTTGCTTGGAGTAGCATTTTGAATTTTAGCTTTTTGGAGTTGCAAAAAGCTAATTAACCAAATATTTATATTGATGTTTTAACTAAATCAAACAATCAATAGTGGTCAAATAAGTCAAAATTGGCATATAGACTAATTTTTTACCAAACAGGGCCTTAATCTGTCAATTTTTATTTTATTTTTCTAAATTCTAAGTCCATTGAACATTTAATCTGTTAAACAAGTCCAAAAACTATTTGTTACTTAGCCCAACTCATCGATCCTAGGCCCATGTATTTTAAAGAAAAAAACCCTACTTCAGACTTCAGAACACCACAATGTCCACATCCATCATCGCCGACCTAATGGCTTCAAAATCGTCATATTTTGCTACATTTCTTATTTGTGACCGATTCGATGAAAAGAAGCCTTAAATCCATTTTCCTCGAACTCAAAGATCTCACATGCCATTCAACAAACGGAGTGGTCGATGAATTTACACCAACAATCCTCAATAAAACAGACAACGCCGCACATCTAACAAAAGATACGAAAGTTGTAAGGTAATAGTAAGATTTTTCTATTTTTTTTTTCACTTAAAACAATATTCTCGTGTTTATATGTCTGTGTTGTGCTCGTTTTTAATAGATTTGTTTGTTTTCATGTACATTTATATTCTGTCAAATAGCAAATAAAAGCCACAGTCTGGAATTTAAATATGATGTAATTTGTTTTTTTGCGGTTTTGCCAACTAGTCTTTGAGCTTGTAATTTGTATTTAAAAAAATTATAACATATTTGAACTGTTAATCGAGTGTATTATTTAAAGAATATAAGTCACAACACATTGGACTTATAAACTATATTGGATTTGAGATTTTTTGCTATAATAATGATCTGCTCTTGATGTTTTTCATTCTTTAAAAACTTCTTGGTTGACATTTTCTTCAAAGTATTATGAAATGGATCCAAATTCAGTGAATTTAAATGATTCTTGTTCTTGAACTTTTATGTTCTTTTCTTAGTGGGAATGACTACATCTCTTCATTGCAATCTATATTTCTATTTTAAATGAGATAGATTTATTTTGTTTTTGTTTTTTATTTAAAAATTTTTTACTTTGGTTTTTTTAATCCATGTATAAATTGTTGTAATGCTATGTCTAATGGTTCTTAGATTCTAGAATTAGATTCTTAGATTCTAAGGAAATTAATCTTTTTTTTTTAAAGAACACAAAATAGTACATTTGTAATTGAGTAAAATTTAGTTTAATTACTTCTGTATTAGTTAGACTTAAAATTTTTAGTTCTTTATTATTGGGTTTGTGATTTGTTTGTTTGTTTGTTTTTTTTTTTTAATAACAAAACCATGGACCAAAATGGTCAATTATACACATGGGCCCATAAAGCCTAACAAATACCAAAATATAAAACACAAAATAAAATAGGCCATTAGGCCTTCAAATCTGTTCAAACACGCCAAAAAGCCCATTTAGAGCATTCAGCCATTTCAATTCTACCAAGTAACTAATTGTAGCGAATTGCAACCATTGTCACGTCCACTTAATAATTGCCCATCATTCGACCATCTAATTCAGTTTTCAATCCAAAATTGTCACGCTAACCTTATGCAACTTCCAATATTAGAATTTTCAGTCTAGAAGTGTTACACTTAGGCCCAATTTAATTCCAATTCAATTAAATTCACTCCGGCTTGCCGTGGCCCTTTTAAATATAAGCCCAGTAGCTCATTATTTTTCTCTCCAAATTTTAAGAATTCATTGGGTCCAGCGAAGCTGCTCAACTCAATTTATTCATGTGGATATATTGTTCAATCATTGTGGATATTTAGTTCATTTATTATAGATATTTAGTTCATTCATTATGGATTTTTACTTCACTCATTCACTGTGAATATATAATTATGAATTTGTTGATATATAAAAATGCTATTGCCGGGAATCAAATTTGATTTCTTTTTTAAGTGGGATGCACGTTTTTTAACCAAAACGACGTCGTTTTGCATCGTATGCACCATGCGCATGTGCATTTGGTTGCACAGCATAATTTGAGGCTAAAGTTAATTCCCTTTTTCTTTTCACTTCCCATTTCAGCCTTCAAGACAGCCTACACCACTGCTCCATGCAAATTATGCCTTGGAAACGTCTTCACCATGAATGGTGAACACGGGTCCAAATGACATCGTTATTACGATTTTTTTTTTAGTTAATGTGCTGTTAATGGTGTGCGTTTGTTCGAATTATGAATTTTTTGTTATGAGATTATGAATGTATTGTAAACTTATAATCTTATAACAGAAAATTCATAATCGCATAAAAAAGTATTTATTAAATTATGAATTTTCTGTTATGAGATTATGAATTTACAGTTATGTAATTATGAATTTACAGTTATGTAATTATGAATTTTCTATAAATTCATAATTTCATAATAGAAAATTCATAATCGCATACCAAAAAATTCATAATCTCATAAATAAAAATTCATAATCTCATAAATAAAAATTCATAATTTCACAAATGCACATTCATAAACCCATGCCTGCACATTCATATTTTATGAATGTTTAAGAAACTTACGCGAAGAGAAAGTGAAATCACGGAATGTGAAAATTAAGAAGAAAAATTACGTGATTAATTAAAAAAAAAATAACGATGCATCGTTACCGTTGAAACTGTGTTCACTATTCATGGCATAACGCTTGACTGCTCCAATTAATCATGCCACTAATTAAAGTCCTTCAAGTGCTTAGACAACTTTCCGTGCATGCACAATTTCCAAAATATACATCAACAAGCCTAACAAATACATAATATAAAACACAATTAAAGAGGCCATTAGGCCTTCTAATGGCAAATTATTGTGTGGACCATGATTCACACAGTGCTGTATGGATCATAACAAAAAATATATTTTTAATATATTAAATGTATATTATTTTTATATTGAATATTGAATTTATATTATATTATATAATGTACATTCAGTATACAAATAATATACATCCTTTGAATACAATATTATACAAAATATGATCTATATAGTTTGTGTGAACTATGGTCTACACAATAATGGTTGCCTTTGGCCAAGTAACTAATTGTAGCCAATTGCAACGTTTGTAGAAGTCCGATTGCAATCGTTATACCGTGCACTAGGCCGCACATAGCAATATGCGCCCCGCGCTTCCCAAAACGACGTCGTTTTGTTAAGTTGAAAAAAAAATCATCTGTTTTGAATGCACATAAACTCATAATAGAATACACATAACCTAACATAATACATAATACATAATACTCAAACTCTTAACATAATACACATAAACTATAACATAATTCACATAAATTCATAACATAATATACACAAACTTTTAATTGAATACACATAAAATTTTAACTGAATTCACATAATCTTGTAACACAATACATATAAACTTTTAACTAAATACATATAATGGGATTTAGTTAACATAATACATATAAACTCTTAACTGAATACACATAAATTTATAATACAATACACATAAAATTTTAATTGAATACACATAATAAGGTTTGGTCTGTTCAGATGGACGGAGTGAGGTTAACATGAAATGCGCGCGTTTTGTGCCTGCGCGCACATTGCGATGTGCGGCGTGGTGCACGATATAATTTGCCGTCCGATTGTGCGCGTTTAGGGTTTAGGGTTTAGGATTTTGGGGTTTTTGGGTTTTTGGGTTTAGGGTTTAGGGTTTAGGGTTTAGAGCTTTTAGGGTTTAGGGTTTTGGTTTAGGGTTTTGGTTTTTAGGTTTTGGTTTAGGGTTTAGAGTTTAGGATTTAGGGTTTTGGGTTTTCGATTTAGGGTTTAGGGTTTAGGTTTTTAGGGTTTTAGGGTTTTTTTAGGGTTAGGGTTTAGGGTTTACGGTTTTGGTTTTTTTTTTTTTTTTTTTTAATTTTTTTAATTTTTTATTATTATTTTTTAATAAAGATACCTTTATTAATAATAAATGAAAGGCCGAAGCCAATACAAAGTTCAAGGGATTAGGCCACACACGACCAAAATTCCACTAAGTAAAAACTAAGCTAGAAAATAAACTAAAATGAGATAACATAAAGTAAGCCCCCGGGGCTATAACAGACATGCCCCAAGTCCCATGCTAGATGACTAACACTAGACCAAAGACTATAACTAAGTAAAAAGCGCAGCTGCTCGAAAATAAAATGCAAGTACAATCCAACTGCCTTCACGGCCATCATAGTCGAGGAGACAGCATCGTGCCGCACCCATGACCGCACCATTTCCTGGGGTGCTATTGGCTGCCCTGTAAAAAGCAACAACTCACACCAACCTGACGAAATGATAAAGGTGTCGGCACACAGGCCTCAGTCAAAACATTACATAAAAGTACATGCAATCACAGGCCAACAGATAAAGCAATCATAGAACAAGGCAGCCAATAGCATCGAACCCCGATCAGCACCAGCACGAACCAGAACCAACCCTAACGGGATTAGCTACTATGGGCCAGCAGCAAGCCTGGACTATGCCAACGAATTTGAGAAACACCTACCCGGCCACCGTTCAGCCCGGGCCAGGATGCAACTTCTTACCGCTTGCACCAACGTTGAGGCCTGGTCTATCTCAAAGAACGCCTGCAAAGGCGGAACCAAAAAAGCCTGTAGACCAGTATACGCCTCGGAGGCCAAAGAAACAAACCTGCAAAAAATCCTGTTTCCTCGACCCCAACTATTTCCATCTTTCACATCAGGTGAGTGTATAGGTATTAACAGGCTGACACGAACAAACAGCAACCCCCCAAATGAGACCCGCCCCCCCCGGAGTCCAGAAGGGACTCGGCTGCTATTGGCCAGCAGCAAGCCTGACCAGGTCAACGGATTTGATTAGTCCTGCCTGGTGCACCGTTCAGCCCAAACTAGGGTGCCATGTTGTACCGCCAACACCTTACGTTGAGACTCAGTCCCGACCAGCAGGACTTCATAGCCTCCAAGAACACCTCACACACTCTCTATTTTTAGCTCAACTCTGCTCTTTCTTTTCTTACCAATCCCTCATTTTACCACTCATAATCTTTTGAACACTCAAATTCTTTTCCACTCATATTTTTATCATTTCCACTTCTTTTCATTCTTTTCTTTCTCTTTTTTCTTTTTTCTTTTTTTTTTCTTTTCCTTTTTTCTTTTTTCTTTTTTTCTTTTTTCTTTTTTTTTTCAAACTTTTCAAACCATAAGTACAAGGTACAAGCAGACCAGAATCACGGGGGGTCATCTATCTCAAAAATACATAGGGTATGTCATCGTGTACCAACAGCGAACGCACCCTAGGCGGCAGATGGGTTTTGGGTTTTGGGGTTTAGTGTTTAGGGTTTTGGGTTTAGGGTTTGGGTTAGGGTCTAGGGTCTAGGGTTTAGGGTTTAGAATTTATGGGTTTAGGGGTTAGGGTTTAGGGTTTAGGATTTATAGTTGATTTAAGGTGAGTTTAGGGTTTAAGATTTAGGGTTTAAGGTTTTGGATTTTAGGTCTAGGGGTTTAGGGTTTTAGGATTTAGGGTTTAGGGTTTTAGGTTTTTGGGTTTTGGGTTTAGGGGTTTAGGGGTTTAAGGGTTTAGGGTTTAGGGTTTAGGGTTTAGGGTTAGGGGTTAGGGGTTTGGGGTTTAGGGTTTAGGGTTAGGGGTTAGGGGTTTGGGGTTTAGGGTTTAGGTTTTTCTTTTAGGGTTTAGGGTTTAGGGTTTAGGGTTTAGGGTTTAGGGTTAGGGGTTTAGGGTTGGGTTTAGGGTTTAGGGTTTAGGGTTTAGGGTTTAGGGTTTTAGGGTTTAGGGTTTAGGGTTTAGGGTTTAGGGTTTGGGGTTTAGGGTTTGGGTTTGGGGTTTAGGGTTTAGGGTTTAGGGTTTAGGGTTTAGGGTTTAGGATTTAGGGTTCGGGTTCGGGTTCGGGGTTCGGGTTCGGGGTTTGGGGTTTGGGGTTTAGGGTCTGGGGTCTAGGGTCTAGGGTCTAGGGTGTAGGGTGTAGGGTGTAGGGTTTAGGGTTTCGGGTTTGGGGTTTGGGGTTTAGGGGTTAGGGTTTAGGGTTTAGAATTTATGGTTGATTTAGGGTGAGTTTAGGGTTTAAGATTTAGGGTTTAAGGTTTTGGATTTTTTTTTTTTTTTTTTTTTTTTTTAGTAAAGGATACTTTATTAACAATAAACGAAAGGCCGAAGCCAGTACAAAGCAAGGGATTAGGCCACAGGCGAAATGATAAAGGTGTCGGCACACAGGCCTCAGTCAAAACATTACATAAAAGTACATGCAATCACAGGCCAACAGATAAAGCAATCATAGAACAAGGCAGCCAATAGCATCGAACCCCGATCAGCACCAGCACGAACCAGAACCAACCCTAACGGGATTAGCTACTATGGGCCAGCAGCAAGCCTGGACTATGCCAACGAATTTGAGAAACACCTACCCGGCCACCGTTCAGCCCGGGCCAGGATGCAACTTCTTACCGCTTGCACCAACGTTGAGGCCTGGTCTATCTCAAAGAACGCCTGCAAAGGCGGAACCAAAAAAGCCTGTAGACCAGTATACGCCTCGGAGGCCAAAGAAACAAACCTGCAAAAAATCCTGTTTCCTCGACCCCAACTATTTCCATCTTTCACATCAGGTGAGTGTATAGGTATTAACAGGCTGACACGAACAAACAGCAACCCCCCAAATGAGACCCGCCCCCCCCGGAGTCCAGAAGGGACTCGGCTGCTATTGGCCAGCAGCAAGCCTGACCAGGTCAACGGATTTGATTAGTCCTGCCTGGTGCACCGTTCAGCCCAAACTAGGGTGCCATGTTGTACCGCCAACACCTTACGTTGAGACTCAGTCCCGACCAGCAGGACTTCATAGCCTCCAAGAACACCTCACACACTCTCTATTTTTAGCTCAACTCTGCTCTTTCTTTTCTTACCAATCCCTCATTTTACCACTCATAATCTTTTGAACACTCAAATTCTTTTCCACTCATATTTTTATCATTTCCACTTCTTTTCATTCTTTTCTTTCTCTTTTTTCTTTTTTCTTTTTTTTTTCTTTTCCTTTTTTCTTTTTTCTTTTTTTCTTTTTTCTTTTTTTTTTCAAACTTTTCAAACCATAAGTACAAGGTACAAGCAGACCAGAATCACGGGGGGTCATCTATCTCAAAAATACATAGGGTATGTCATCGTGTACCAACAGCGAACGCACCCTAGGCGGCAGATGGGTTTTGGGTTTTGGGGTTTAGTGTTTAGGGTTTTGGGTTTAGGGTTTGGGTTAGGGTCTAGGGTCTAGGGTTTAGGGTTTAGAATTTATGGGTTTAGGGTTAGGGTTTAGGGTTTAGGATTTATAGTTGATTTAAGGTGAGTTTAGGGTTTAAGATTTAGGGTTTAAGGTTTTGGATTTTAGGTCTAGGGGTTTAGGGTTTTAGGATTTAGGGTTTAGGGTTTTAGGTTTTTGGGTTTTGGGTTTAGGGGTTTAGGGGTTTAAGGGTTTAGGGTTTAGGGTTTAGGGTTTAGGGTTAGGGGTTAGGGGTTTGGGGTTTAGGGTTTAGGTTTTTCTTTTAGGGTTTAGGGTTTAGGGTTTAGGGTTTAGGGTTAGGGGTTTAGGGTTGGGTTTAGGGTTTAGGGTTTAGGGTTTAGGGTTTAGGGTTTTAGGGTTTAGGGTTTAGGGTTTAGGGTTTAGGGTTTAGGGTTTGGGGTTTAGGGTTTGGGGTTTGGGGTTTGGGGTTTAGGGTTTAGGGTTTAGGGTTTAGGGTTTAGGATTTAGGGTTCGGGTTCGGGTTCGGGGTTCGGGTTTGGGGTTTGGGGTTTGGGGTTTAGGGTCTGGGGTCTAGGGTCTAGGGTCTAGGGTGTAGGGTGTAGGGTGTAGGGTGTAGGGTTTAGGGTTTCGGGTTTGGGGTTTGGGGTTTAGGGGTTAGGGTTTAGGGTTTAGAATTTATGGTTGATTTAGGGTGAGTTTAGGGTTTAAGATTTAGGGTTTAAGGTTTTGGATTTTTTTTTTTTTTTTTTTTTTTTTTAGTAAAGGATACTTTATTAACAATAAACGAAAGGCCGAAGCCAGTACAAAGCAAGGGATTAGGCCACAGGCGACCAAAATCCCACTAAATAAAACTAAGTAGAACTAAACTAGAAAATAAAACGAGATAATCATAAAGTAGGCCCCCGGGGCTATAACGTACATGCCCCAAGTCCCATGCTAGATAACTAACATCAGACCCAAGACTATAACTAAGTAAAAAACCGCAGTTGCTCTAAAGTAATGCAAGTACAATCCAGCTGCCTTCACGGCCATCATAGTCGAGCAATGACCGCACCATCTCCTGGAGTGCTATTGGCTGCCCTGTAAAGCAACAACTCACACCACCCCACGAAATGATAACAGAGTGTCGGCACACAGGCCTCAGTCAAAACATTACATAAACGTACAGGCAATCACAGGCCAACAGATAAAGCAATCATGGAACAAGGCAATCAATAGCATCGAACCCCAATCAGCACCAGCACGAACCAGGACCAACCCTAACGGGATTAGCTACTATGGGCCAGCAGCAAGCCTGGACTATGCCAACGGATTTGAGAAACACCTACCCGGCCACCGTTCAGCCCGGGCCAGGATGCAACTTCTTACCGCTTGCACCAACGTTGAGGCCTGGTCTGTTTCAAAAAGCGCCTGCAAAGGCGGAACCAAAAAAGCCTGTAGACCAGTATACGCCTCGGAGGCCAAAGAAACATACCTGCAAAATAGAAAACAAGAAGAACAACAAGACCCTGTTTCCACGACCCCCACTATTTCCATCTTTCGCATCAGGTGAGTGTATAGGTATTAATAGGCTGACACGAACAAAAGCAACCCCCAAATGAGACCCGTCCCCCCGGAGTCCAGAAGGGACTCGGCTACTATTGGCCAGCAGCAAGCCTGACCAGGTCAACGGATTTGATTAGTCCTGCCTGGTGCACCGTTCAGCCCAGACTAGGGTGCCATGTTGTACCGCCAACACCTTACGTTGAGACTCAGTCCCGACCAGCAGGACTTCATAGCCTCCAAGAACACCTCACACACTCTATGTTTTTAGCTCAACTCCGCTCTTTCTTTTCCTGCCAATCCCTCATTTTACCACTCATTTCTTTTGATCACTCCAATTCTTTTCACTCATATCTTCTTTTCATCTTTTCTTTCTTTTTTCCTTTTTTCTTTTTTCATTTATTTTCCTTTTTTCCTTTTTTTCCTCTTTTTATTCTTTTTTTCTTTTCCAATAAGTACAAGATACAAGCAAGTCAGGATCACGGAGGATCATCTATCTCAAAGAACACATAGGGAATGTCATCGTGTATCAACAGCGAGCGTACCCTAGGTGGCAGATCATTAAGGTCCCGAAAAATGGCCCCCCCGGCTTATCAACCACCCAGTCAGCTAGTGTTCGTGCAGGTAGATTTGCCCTAGACGGGCACAAGACAGCAGAAACTGCTCCACAAGAACACAGGAACCGGAGCCTGGATACGACGTCGTCCAGAAACCACGGCGGGCGAAAGGAAAGGTCAACATAACTACACAGCTCCGCCCACGTGGACTCCATAACAATCTCTGTATAGCCCCCGGCCAGGCACCATTCCAGACACGAGAACAGAACCCGGAACATGCCCCGAGCGTGCTCCCCGCGCCCAGACCAGGCAACCCCATAACAGAAACCACCCGCCTGATTGCGCACCACGGCCGCGGCCCCCCCCACTGCTGCCGAAAGAGATAGGTTAATCTTTAAAGTTCCAGCAGCGGGAGGCGACCACCTGACCGTCCTAACAACTCGCCTCGGCACATGTGTCTCCAGGTATGCCACAATCGTCCTCCAGTTAGAGGGTAGGATATGTTGCATAGGCCACCGCCTAAACAGACATTCCGCCACCCCCTTTGCGACCCCATGCATCACTCGCGCAATGCTAGGGGTATCCCGTCCATGCATACACCCATTACGGTGTTTCCATAGCTCCCACAAGATCAAGTACGGCAACCTGCTAACAGCAAAGGAAAATAAAGGGTTACGCGCCCCACCCCGGCCCCAACTCGCAATCAATGTCCTAAGACTCCGATGTCGCGACTGGAGGCCGAGGGACGCCAAAACATATCTCCAAACAGATCCTGCTGTTTCCCCTGAATAAAATATGTGATCAATAGACTCGGGAACAGGGGCTGGACAACACCAACACCTCGAAACAATCATATGACCGAAACGAGACAGGATGTCATCCGTGGGGAAGCCGCCCTCGGAACACTCTCCAAGCCAGGAAGGACACCTTAAATGGGAGGTGTTTGCGCCAACATTTAGCTAAGAGAGGGTCCGGTGCAGTGGGCATAGCAGGCCTAAGGAAGGCCTTCGCAGAGGAGTAAGAGAACATACCATCAGAAGCCACGGTCCAAAGAGGGACGTCACGCGGCCCCTGTCCCATTCGGACAAGTCCGCATTAACCCCCGCATAAGCCAAGTCGTCGTGGCCTGTCAAATCAAGCGCACCATCTCGCACATAGTCCAGAAGCAACTCCCGGGAGTAAGAAACCCCGAGATGGATACAGTCGACCAAGTGGGCCCAAACCCGACCAGTTGTCCCACCAGAAATTAACCCGGCCTTGGAACAACCGCCAAGTCAGAACCCCTCGACCTCATCACGAACCATCAACATCCGCTTCCAGGTGTGCGAATCAGTGGTCTGGACCAACTTAGCAACCGGGTGCACCCGACTGCAATACTTGGTCCTCATGAAATCTGACCACAGTGTATGCTCTGTGCGAAATTCCACCACAATTTCGCACTGGCCGCTCGCACCATGAGGTCCAAGTCCAGGAAACCAACTCCCCCCTCCTTTTTGGGACGGGACAGCGTTTTCCACGAACTCCAGTGATACGGGCACCCCCCGACTGTTTCCAGAAAAAACTCGCATAGCATCTCTCCAGGTCCCTGATTACCTGCTTAGGGGGTGCGCAGGCCGAGAACAGGTGCAAAGGAATGGCCTGTAGAACCGAGGAAATCAAGATCGCCTTCCCGCCTTTCGATAGCACCCGCCGCTGCCAACTTAAACATTTAGCCTTGACTTTATCCACAACGGGGGCGAAATAGATACACTTCTTACGACCAAGGTACACAGGGCAACCTAAGTAAGTAATGGAAACTGTTTATGCACACAACCTGTTGCCCTGCGAATGCTGTCAATCTCACCAGCCGGAGTACGAGGATGCACATAAAATGCACTCTTCTGAAAGCTCACCAACTGTCCCGAAATCTCCTCGTACTCCTTCAAAGCATTAATTACCTCCTGAATTGCTCCCAACCTGGCCGTACTGAAAATAATCACGTCATCCGCATAGGCCAGGTGATGTATATGCGGTGTCCCCGGCGGCTGCGTGAACCGTGGCACAGCGGTTCCATCATAAACCCGAGCGAGGTAAACAGACAAAACCTCCGCTGCAATCACAAACAAGGTCCGGGGACAAAGATCCCCCTGCCTGAGGCCCCGGGTAGAAGTGAAAAACCCCTCCTTAACCCCATTCACAATCACAGAGTACCAAACATTCGACACAGCTCGGAACACCATATCTATCCAGATCTCACTGAAACCCAGGCGGCGCATCACCGAAGTCAGGAAGAACCACGAAACCCGATCATATGCCTTAGCCATATCAAGCTTCAGCACTATGTCCCGGTTCTGCAAACTCAAACCGTGGCACATCTCAGACGCTAGCAAAAACATTGTCCGTGATGGACCGCCTGCTACAAACCCACTCTGCT